>NC_052395.1:20912492-21271314 GCF_009389715.1 Phoenix dactylifera | reverse complement strand
GGTGTCGATCAGCCTCGCTCGGGTCCAACCATTTCAGCGGGTGGCGATTAAAAAAGGGCCAATTGGGCACCGTAATCAATGCAGTCAGCAAAACTCCAGAGGCGTAGATAAGTATCATCATCTGGAAGGATTCGATAGCATATCCGACCGCGAAAGCAACAACCGCGAACACTACGAGCAAAATCTGCATCAAAAACTCCGAGTGCTTCTGTCCTTGCCAATCCATCTAACAAAAAGGAAGGGAAGAAAATATCTAAATTGAAAAGAAAAAAAAATCAGAGCTTCGCATAAAAACCCTAAAAATTCATAATATAACTAAAACAACCAAATAGTAGCAGGATTAGCGATCCATCAACTGAAAATCAAGGGATCAAACGCCCTAAGATGACAAAGATCAAGAACTCGAGATTTGAAATCGTGAATTGAACGCTTGTACGCGATTCGAACTGACGTTTGAGAGTACAAATAAAGCCGGGTTGGTTTGGATCGGATCGAAGAATGAGAAGAAGAGGGCAACGGCGGCCTGAAGAACTTGGATAACCGGATCAGAGAAAACCCTAAACCTAATCGCCAGATGGCCATAGAAGAGGAGGGAAGAGGGGAGGGTTTAGGTTCTTACCGCAAGAGTCTGAGCGGGCTGCGGGTTGGGAACGAGGAGATGCGAAGGGCGTCGGGAGGACCGGCTTTTGCAAGCGGTGGATGGTTGTAATTTCTCCCCGAAGAAAGTTTATGACATCTTTTTTTTTATTTTGGTACATAGTTTACGACATCTTCACAGGGCGGTAATGCGCCAGGCTGGGGTCAGGTTCGGGTACGATCAAGAATATATTATACTTTATCAAGCCTCCACGACTCTGATCGGAACACGACCCAATCTGCGAGATCGTCAATAATACCTAATCCCAGACCTAGGGGTGGTTCTATATACACCCCCCCTATTGCTCAGGACACCCCCCAAAATTAAAAAAAAATTAAATACTCTCTACACCCCCCCATTTGCTAAGGACACCCCTAAAAAATTGAAAATTCCTAAATTACCCCCCACCCTCCCCACCCCCTCACCTAAATTGCTCTCTACACCCCCCAAACCCCCCCCACCCCGCTCTTCCCCTCCCCTCCCGCCGTCTCCCCCTTCTCCCTCTCGTCGCCGGTCGGTGCATTGCACCTCGCCAACGCCCAAAACCCCCCCGTTCCCCCTTCTCCCTCTCGTCGCCGGCATTCTCCCGATCTCCGACCACCTCGCCGGCTTCTCCCGGAACCACCTCCCCGGCCATCTCCCGAGCAACGAGCACCTCGCCGGCGCCTCCACGACCACCTCGAGGTAGCTCCCCCCCCCCCCCCCCCCCCCGCCTCCAGTGCTCCGTTCGGCACTGGATCGCCGAACAGAACCCTTCTGTTCGGCTGAAGAGTGCCGAACAGAAGCCTTCTGTTCGGCAACCCTCAACCGAACAGAAGCCTTCTGTTCGGCCTGCACAGTGCCGAACAGAATCCTTCTGTTCGGCTCTGTGCAGCCGAACAGAATCCTTCTGTTCGGCACTGTGCAGCCGAAACAGAAGGCTTCTGGTGCCAAATCGCGTGCCGTGCTGAATTTTGTGCCGAACATTTATGTATGCAATTGAATTATTTTCTTTGATATAGCCTAACATTGAATTTCTATATTTTCAGACATGGATCCCCGTCCCGCCAGAGTTAGACCTACGGCGTCAGCTAGGAGACGTCGTGCTAGGATTGCTTCTCCCGAGCCTGCTCATATGCCATCGGACTCTCCTGAGTCAGAGCATGATGATATGCCCGCTAGGGGCGAAGACGATGAGTCCGTTGGACCATGTCCAGGAGGTCCAGAGGATGAGTCCGTCCTGATCAGTTTCAGGACGCATATAGCAGCTTCCATCTGGAGGCAACAGGTATTGTTTATTTGTTATAGCATTATATTTTGTTTATTGATGTTTTATAAAGTAGTAGTAATTATACATTTATATTACAGGAACGGGCTCCACTAAAGTGCATGAACCATACTGCCAAGGTTGGTGAATGGAAATGGTGGTCTTCAAACCAACCAAATACCAGGTTCAAAGCACTATTGAGGCAGTCGGGCCTCATAGAGTTAGTACAGTGCTCTTATCGATTCACCGATAAGATTCTGATTTCGGGCTTCGTAGAGAGATGGCAGCCCGAGACGAACACCTTCCATATACCATTTGGCGAGATCACTATCACGTTGGATGATGTATCCGCCATTTTAGGGATTCCTGTCGCAGGTGCCTCAGTAGCAGTTTCTCCTGAGAGGATGAGTGATCGGGATGCTGAGGAGCTACTTGTGGAGTTGTTGGGGGTGTCAGCTGGAGACGCGCGTCAGGAGGTACTGTCATCGCGCGGTCAGTCTGTGAGGATGGAGTGGCTGAGGACTCAGTTTCACTCTGTATCTGATAGAGACAGCCAGCAGAGGATAGAGTGTGCAGCACGAGCCTATTTGTTATTTTTGTTAGGCTGCACACTCTTTGCTGATAAGAGTGGGACCAGGGTGCCTATAGCGTATCTGTGTTTACTGCGGGATCTGGATAGGGTGAGCACATATGCCTGGGGTACAGCTGCCTTAGCATATTTGTATCGGCAGTTGGGGATTGCGTCGAGGTCATCAGTGAGACAGATCAGTGGTTATATGACGCTTCTGCAGGCATGGATTTATGAGCATTTTCCAGCACTCAGTCCTCACCCGTCGCTCGAGTATACTGATGCCAGTCCCCGCGTGCACCGCTGGATGCCCGGTACTCCATCCCGTACCACGATGGACCATTTAGTGGTTCTACGTGAGTCATTGGACCTTTTGAGCATCGATGAGGTACGTATCATATTACCATTTGCTTGTGTTTGTCAGTACTTTTAATATGCGATATAGTATAAAACTGAAATGGACCTTTTGTTTTGCAGGTTATTTGGGATCCCCATCATCGGCTTCGGGGAGATCGCCCATATATTGATATCGCATTTTTTAGTGGCTCCATCAAGTGCCTTGATATCGTAGAACCCTATCATCCAGAAAGGGTTCTTAGACAGTTTGGTCGTATTCAGACCATCCCTCGAGCGCCACTAGCCCCTACGCGAGCCAACAGAGGTTCCACAGCAGGCTCGTACCGGATACATTACTCCTATATGGATCAGCTTTGGGAGCGGTGGGAGGACCACGTGCTGAGCCAGGCGAGCAGGAGCCACCCAGTTACCCGGCCATCAGACAGCGTACCGGGATACATGGAGTGGTATCTCCGTATCACGCACGTTGCAGTTCAGCCTCCTCATCTGCGCTCGAGTACTCATTCTGGAGCTAGGGGAGGTCATGATGATGCTGACATGCACCGGCGGCGTAATGCAGCTGCACTCGGTATCAGTACCGACATTGTACGTATGGGTCCCTCAGAGGCTACGTCACTAGGTGCCGGGCACCTATTTGATGCTATTTCTCAGATGCATCAGGTACTTCTGGGTGATGAGCCTGGCCCGAGTACAGCACCCTCTCATTCGGATCCAGCACCCTCTCATTCGGACGTACAGCAGTACACGCGTCGACGATGGCGTCATAGGGATTGATGATAGAGCCTTTGTAATCTTTGTAAAGCCTTTGATATTAATGAAAAATATATATTTTTGGTACATTTACGTGTAATCTTTGTAAAGCCTGGCCCGTTCTATTTTACACAAATATAACAGTGCACATAACAATCAATCGGACAATGCAAAGACAGATATTTTTTGATTTATATTGATGATGGAGTTTCACAGAGAACATCCTCATGATCTTTCAACATTTTAAATACATAGCTAACATAACTGTTGCTTATCAGAAAATCCGCCTCAATCATCAAAGGCAAACATTTAAATACATAGCTAACATACAACTAGATTCACTGACCCAAAAACAAGAAAGTGAGATGGTGCAATCAGAAGTTCTTCCCCATGATACACTTCACAAGGTCTAAGATGCGAAAATAATCATAAACAAGAGATGAATGTTTACCCTCCAGCCCATCACGACTATAGCGGTTGCTACCTGAAAGATTATTACATGGACTTCCACCAATAACCAGATCAAACCCACCAAATGTGTTAATCATCTGCTCAAGCTTGTCACCGTTAAGTTCTTGTACATCAGAAAGGTCTATTAGTTCCCCTGTGTGCTAGGATTGCTCCCACCAGCTCTTAAGTATGTTTCTGTTTACATCTGAAATCTCAACGGAAACAACAGTCTTCATATGTATTCCCAGCTGATGGAGAGCCACCTCAGCACCCCCAATACCCGAAAAATGCGAAGACAGATATTTTTTGATTTATATTGATGATGGAGTTTCACAGTACATGACTCTAAGAGCCCAAAAAAATTTACAACTTTCAAAAATTGTACATATATAAAGAATCAATCTAACTCTACTGTCTCGCTAGTTATAACATTAGGTGAGATGCTCTCTTTGAACTGTTGAATCCGTGCTTCATATGAATTTTCCCATCTGGTAGCACAAGGAAGATGATATTTTCGCCAGTTGGTCGCTACTGGCGGAACGGGATGTCCCGGCAACAAGAACACCTTCAAAATTAGAAATAAGAAAATATTAATAGCTACAAAATTATAAATAAGCAAAATTAAATAAGCAAAATTAAATATTCGCAAGTGTTGTGAACGTAGTACCTCAACAAAATGATTTCCATTTACGAATCCGATAACGATATCTTTGCGGGATAGAAGAGGTACTGGCACAGAACGGAGAGGTAGGAAGGTCAGACATTGTTGCAACGAGAGATGGTATAGGACAACATTATAGCAGGATGCTATAAGATGACCCATGTCCGGCATAGTCATCCATCTGTCATATGGTGGACAATCATAGTAATATGATAATGCATGAGTGATCTCAGCAATCGTCCCTTCCACACCATATAATGTGCGATAGTGGTCCGAATGACATTGCAACTCTTGCAATAAATCCTTCCTAACACGCACCCAGTCATCTTCTCCAAATCCCAGTAAGTCAGCTATTGCCCTAAATCCGCAATTCCCATCAGCTTTTACATCCTTGATATGCTGGATGTATGGTCTCAAGGCAGAAGGAATAGCATCAATATAGATAATGGGCGTATGTGACTGGGCTCTAGTACGAAAAACCTACAAATAATATCAAATGATAGAAAATATGTAACAATGGCAGAAATATCCAAATAGTTATCCGTCTCAGCACTTCCCGTACCGGCACGGCACGGCACGTCCCGACATGTCCCGTATCGGCACATCTCGGCACGGCACGTACCGACATGTCCCGTATCGGCACATCTCGGCACGGCACATCCCGTATCGGCACATCTCGGCACGGCACGTCCCGACATGTCCCGTATCGGCACATCTCGGCACGGCACGTCCCGACATGTCCCGTATCGGCACATCACATACCGGCACGGCACGGACCGTCCCGTAGACGTTGTGATACTTATTGTAAGGAAATAAATATTTGGTACTTACCTTTTGCTTGGGCCGCCTCTTTTGAATCTGAGTAGATGGATTGCGGATGGTAACTTTCTCAACACCAGGTGAATAACTATCCTGTCCAGATAGAACCAACTCAAACGCAGACGGGTCACGTCGAGTAGACGTATCAACCTTCATTGAAGCGCGCCCACGTGAACTAGTCTTCCGTTTTGCAGGCTCTAAAAGAGGTGTACTATCTGGACTTGCAATCTCTCGTAACTTCTTGATCATCTGCAATTGAGAAGCCCCATCTAACTTCTTGAATCGTAGCGCAATCAAATCTAACTCTGCATCACAACTCAACTGAATTGGCTGCACGGGGGGGGGGGGGGGGGGGTAGGCAGAATATCAAGTTTCCTCCAATGAGGATCTATACAGTCGAGAGGAATGGGCCGACCTTCCACCCTGTACCGCGCAATCTGGTGAGCACATGGTATACCATGTGTGCGTCGAATAGCGCACCCACAATTTGAATCATCAAACCCAACTGAATTGGCTCGTTTCGATTGGGCGAGGACATGATTTAACGCACTTATAGATATGAAACCTCGCAACTCTTTGAATTCAGCTGGCTTGAAGTTGTGCTGCACTACCAATAAACTCTTCTCCAATGAGGCTTTAACGGAGCTGTACTGCAACTCAATCAATCCATTTATTCTAGTCCAAGATGACTCGAAACTTCCTTGGCTTGATCCAAGCTGCTTTTTGAGCTTTGCATGTGCACTCTCGACCCTAGTAAACAAATGAAAGTTAGATATAAGAATTGAGGCAAATTAAAATTAAATGAGTCTTTATTTGTGATACCTATTTGTCGTCACATTTCCGTAGTGCCTGCATGTATCCGTCCACGCCGCAACAAATCTTTCCTTGTATTTGCTCAGCCAAGTATCTGACACATACTGTAGTGCATCTGGATAGGTACCGAACTCTCTCTGCAGTGCACTCCAGCGATCATTATACTCGTCTTCCGTGGAGGACAGCACTAGTACATTCCAACTCATAATAAATTTATCCCATTTCTCCTTCAATTCGAAAATTTTTTTGCACTTGGCCAAAACATTCCTACTAATATGCCATCTACATAATAAATGTCTAGCAGTAGGAAATACTTTATGAATTGCATTCATCAAAGCCAAGTCTCTATCTGTAACAATCAACTCAGGCAAAACATCATCAGCTATGACACTGCGCAATCTCTCTAATGCCCAAGTATAGCTTTCTTCCCCCTCAGAATTTAAGTATACAAAAGCAACTGAAAATGTCATGTCAGTAGATGTCACCCCCACAATCTCTAAGAGCGGAAGACGATACCTATTCGTCTTGTACGTGCAATCCATTATCAACACACGGGGAAATGCATGGAACAAATCAATGCTGCCAGGGTGTGCCCAAAATAAGTCATGCACAACATCCGTATTAGTACAATTCCTATGCCACTCAATATATTTAGCCTCTGATAATTTACCTAATAGATGTTGCATTTCAGACCTCCCGGCTTTCTCTGCAACCTTAAACCGTTGACGTACATTGTAGATAGTCTTGATAGTCGTAACATTGAGGGCATCTCTTTCCTTCAATGTGGATAATATGTCCTTTGGACGAACCAAACTCTTCGACATATCCACTAACAATTCCGTCTCCTGCTCAGATAATCTCCCTGCATATGAGTGCCCCTCCAGATTCTCTGCAGCGGGATGATTGTGCACTCCACATACGACCAGTAATATCCAATCATCCACAGTATCCAATTTCTTTCCTCTTAATGCAAAAGGGCATCCACACTTCTTTGTCCCACAGGCAGTCTTTATTCGCTTTTCTTTTTTGGTTCGGTACGTCCCACCCCTCTCACAACCTAACGTAATTCTGGGTTTCTTAGAAATGGTACCTGCATCGGATGATTTGATTACAACAACAAAACCATTTCGCCTCCCAGCTTCACGACACCAATTACACAAGTCCTCTCTACTCTTGAAGATCTATACATTAAACAATTTATGTAAGTACACAGTTGTAAAAATAGCTCGCTAAACTATTACAAAATTGCACAATACATTATAATACCTCGTAAGTTGTAAATTCGCTTGTGTAATCCAGTACAAATTCTGATCCAATTATACTCGATTCGGTTGTAGCATAGCCCTACATATAAAATAATTTATCACCAAGAATTAATGAATCAGAGGATCTGTTCGGCACAAAATTCAGCACGGCACGCGCTTTGGCACCAGAAGGCTTCTGTTCGGCTGCACAGTGCCGAACAGAAGCCTTCTGTTCGGCAACCCTCAACCGAGCAGAAGGCTTCTGTTCGGCTGCACAGTGCCGAACAGAAGGCTTCTGTTCGGCACTGTGCAGCCGAACAGAAGGCTTCTGTTCGGCGATCCAGTGCCGAACAGAAGGCTTCTGTTCGGCACTGTGCAGCCGAACAGAAGCCTTCTGTTCGGCGATCCAGTGCCGAACGGAGCACGAACCGTGAAAAAAAAAATTTCGAAACAAGGTGGAACACGTACCTTTGCGGCCGATTCTTCGTCCCAAATCACTAGTTGCTTGTCCATGCTTCGAATGGGGCTTAAATCTCCTTCAAAGATCGCCTAAACGATGTAAATGGATCGAGGGGTTTAAGGGGGGTTTGAGGGGGGGTTTTTTTTTTCTTTTCAAAACGAAACGGAGGAGGAGGAAGGGGGGGTGTATGAGAAAATTTCAAGGGCAATATGGTAATTACACTAAAGGTTAGTTTGGGTATTTTTTTTTTGGTTTTTGGGAGGTGTCCTGAGCAATAGGGGGGGTGTATATAGAACTACCCCAGACCTAGACATGATCGATCTGGCATATTTGGGCTAACTTTCCCCACCCCAAATATATCCAAAAACAAAAAAGCAAAATTAAAAAACAAAATATCCCAAGAACTCTGAGGGGACACGTGACATTCATTCGTCCACTCATAAACATAATATTTTGGATCAGAAGATGCAACCCCTCTTTCTAGCTAACTTGTTAAGAAATACAACTTGTCCACCCTAAACGAGCTAACTTTTCAATTTTTTTTTTTTTATAAATTAATTTTGCAGTCGGTTTAACATCCATAACCATCGAATAAATAAGCAATATAAAAAAAGAAAAATTGAAGGTGTTGTTGGAAATTGGACCCGAGGGTGACCGCAGATCGAGGGGGAGGGGCTCCAGCTGGTGATGCGGCAGCTGACGGTTGTCTCCGGCAAACCTGCAAGAAACCTGTGGCCAAGGGTTCCGGCGCAGATCTTCGATGTTTAAATCAGAGAGAGGCTTTTAATGGAGAGAAGTAATGGAGAGAAGTAATGGAGAGAAGTAATGGCTGGAAAGCAATGGCCGGGGAGGAAGAAGAAAAAGTCCCCTCCTAGAGCTCTCCCTCCTTTTTATAGGAGGGGGTGTAGTGGTTACCTGTCGGACGTGATTGTGCAAATCAATGAGTTACCGTAAATGGCCCGAGATTTCGGGCTAGCTGGCGATCCGTTGAGATCGTGTGCATTCAAACGTTGACAGCCGTTGATGCGGAGATCGCGGAATTTGAACCCGGATATAGAGGACTTGATTTTCGGTGTAGTAGGGAGGTCTACTTCTCCCTTTGACTGGATCTTTCTTGATCTTAAGGTCGATCGAGCTTAACTCTGCCGAGACCATGCTTGCCAAAGCCGTGCCGAGATCGACGTCGTGAGCTCTATGGTCGTTGATGCCGAGACCGAGCGCTCTGAGGTTGGGCACTTTGAGAGTATGCTTGCTGTCGTCACGTTCATCATCAAGTGCTGGCAATTTGACCACGTGCTTTGAGTGATCCAATTTTTTTCCCGAACAGAAAGAAAAAAAAAAGGAAAACAAAGGAAAGGTTACCAAGCCCATGTGTGTTCATACAATGTTCTACATTAAAATATTTTTAAATTTCTAATTCTATTTTTTTAAATTTTTCTATTTTTTAATATTCTTTCTATCCCTTTTGTACTAGTAGTATAGAAAGAAATCCCAATCTTAGTGTTATCATACGAGCGATGGATTACACATACACGAGCATTTATAGGTTGGGGGGGAGGGCGTAAAATGTATAATTTTTTCGGGATATAATAAAAAAATCTACATCTATATCCATCTATTTCTTGTACTCTCCGATCCATACATCTCTGCATAAATTGGGAAGTTAAAGGGTGCAAGAAAGATTTTCTCTCACCATAAGAACACATAAGATAAAAGGAAGTAATAGATGAAAAATATAATGCACAAAAATCTTTGAATTAGAATTGGATAAGGCTTTGAACAATCTCTTGAAGGCTATAGCAAAAAGAAGTCCATTACTGAAAACAAAAGGAGACGGTGGTGGAGGTATGGAGTGAGGCCAATGGATCCGAGAGGAGGTTGTCCGAATGCTGGTCAAAGTATATAGTTACCTAGCTGGTTAAATGTTGCAAACAAAGATGGTAATTCACTCTTCTCAATAATAGATCCTATAGATTTTTTGGATCACTTTGCTATTGATCTAGCAGGTTCGCATACAAGTACAAAGTAAAAGGTGCTTTAGATTCTATCGATTAAGTAAAAGGCCCTTTAGATGCACATGATTCCAAGTTAATGCCAAAAAAAGAATTTTATTTGTAGTTTTTCCTGTGACAGTGGAAAGGGATATATAAGCAGGGTAAGTAGTCCATGACAGTGCATTTGGCGAGAAAAGAAAGTAGAAAGAGGAAGGCAGAATTGAGAGAAAAAAGAGGAAGGCAAAGAAGAGAATTAGAGGAGGATGGCTAGTGGAATGAAAGGATATTAAGGAGATTGGCATAGAAGATGATGGCATAAGGACTAAGGAGGCCAGCAAAAGTGGAGGTAGGAGGAGGCGCCAAGCGGCTCATGAGAGGAAAATTGGGAGAGAGAAGCAGAAGAGGGTCAACCGCTGGTTGGTGATTTTATTTCTTTTCAAGGGTACCACTATACTTATCCAAGAATCTCTCTGCAATGGGTCCAAACTAGAGCTTTTAATCCAATAAAGAGTATTGTTAGTCCAGGGCCAATAAATTTGGCTATTTGTGATTTGCACACATATAAGTCCTGAGTTTACTTGTTGAACGTGAAAACATGCTGAACTTTTTCCTGGATATACGCATATCTGAAATTTGGCTATAGATATTTTTATTTATGCTTGAATTTTGCCCACATTTTATTTTTAAATCTAATTATACCAGGACATTTTTCATAAGATTTTTTACTAAATATCAATTTAGATTCAAATCTGCATCCAAACCGCGCCGGATTTGGATAGAGAGAATTGTTCTACCATATTATGCTAGTGTGTGAAGAAATTCAAATTTACGTGAATACCTTCTTAAAATTTATATTTATTTCTGTATCTTCATAAAATACGTACAAATGCCTCCAATATAACAGTTCTTCTAATATCATTAATAAAAACCATATTTATTTTAATTAAAAATAAAATAAAATTTTGAAATTATTTTTTTTTGTCTTTCATCGTGGTCGTCTTATAAATATTTCCTTTTGCACATCTACTCATTAAGAATATTTTAGTTATTTTAATTTAAAATCATTAATTTTTGAATGATGTTAGATGGTGTGGATATATATATATATATATATATATATATATATATATATATATATATATATATATATATATATATTAATTTTGGAACGATATCCCTACAAAATTTGATATTAAGGAGGTATTCATGCTTCTTTTTTTTACCTCTTCGCCTCTGCCCCCGGATTCGGGTTTAGAATATATGGGTAGCTGGTTAAAAAATGAACCCGGCGCCCGTGTCTGTATGTCGGTTGGTTCTTCTCGTTCTCTCTCCGAGTCTTTGTGCCCTAGCTAGTTCCCCTCTCTCCATCCCTCGCCGCCGACGTCCGCGCTTCGGCCGCCAATTACCGACCCCTGACCGCCGGCCGACCCCCGACAGCCGACAGACGACCGGCGACCGGCGACCGGCGACCGGCGAGCTTCCAGCCCTGTGGACCAACCCGTTTCCATCAGCTTTTGTCTTAGGTACCCCCCTCTCTTTCCTCCCTCCTCTCTCTCTCTCTCTCTGCCTTCCCTTACTTCCCCTTTTCCCTTTACCCTAGCTTCACGTCCCTTTTTCTTCTCACACTAACAGGTTTTTGCTCCTCTTGGAATCTCTTTGGAGGAGATGAAGCCCTATAAAATAACTCTGGAATTTCATGATGAAAACTAATAACCTACCATGTTAAATTTTTGCCAGGAGTGAAATAATTTGGTCATTATCTAGGGGTCTGTTGGTCCACTGAACCAAAAGAATGTTTTGTGGGCAGTTACAACAATCAGCCAGTATTGGATGAAACTACTATGTTATGGCTAGTAGCAATGATAAATGGGTTGGTTTTATGCTACCTGCTATGACTAGATTTTAGATACAAATATTTGTAGGGCAACTTGCTTAATGCCTTTTCTTTTCTTCTTTGATGCTTGCACTTTGTAATGTATGCGACTACTCAAGTGAAACATCAAACTCTATATTTGCATACATAAAAGACTTGGATTAACATAACCAAGATAAGATATGTTAAAAGATCCCTTACATTTTCTCTATTCCATGATGTCGGTTTATAGGTAGTCAAGACTAGTTATCAATCTGCTCTTTGGGACAATTGGAATTTTGAATGATAGCAAGCACAGTCTCTTTAAAACAAACGTTATTTGGCTTTGATAGAGCTGGATGACTTGATTTGATTCTCCAAAGCCATGCAGATCTTTTTCACAAGGAAATTCTAGATTCCCTTGCTTAAGACTGAAAATTGACTTAGCTACAGGAACTTATACTGATGGAAAGAGCATCTTTAACAAAGGAAACATCATTATGAAGCATGGCTAAGTGATCCTACTCATATTGGACCCAGTGCACAGGTAGTTTGGCCAATAGTGGGCCAAGAAATATTGAATGGTGATGTGGACGGGGGTTTCCAAGGAATACAAAAAAACCTCTGGTTTTCAGTATAGTACAAGAAAAAAGTTTGGATTTTTTTTTTGTTCCTTTTGGTTTGCACAACCAAATTTTTTTGCCATGGGTCTATAGGAAGATAAAATTTTTTTTTTCTCCTTTTCTCTTTCCTGTTCTTTCTCTCCTTCGCGCTCTTTGCCATGTCAGGATGTGCTCCGCCAGCCTTCACTGGTCTTCTCCTTCTCCCCCCTCAGTCTCCCTTCTCTTTCTCTTTTTTTCCTCTCCAGTTCTCCCCCACACCCTCAACTGTGTCGGTACGAACCCAGCATGCAACTGCATGGGGTCGTACGGAATTATGCCACCGAACAATCAGTCCGGGCTCTAGTTCCGGCACTGTAATCCTTGCTTGACAATCATACTCAAAAGTGGTTTTGCATCTACTTTGCAATTCATTAGTAATAGATGAGTGGATTTTGATGTCTTAAAAAACGTCCTTCCCCAACATAACATGTTCTCTTCATCTAAGGTTCTTCATATTTTGATCAAATTTGTGTATTTTGAGGGAAAGAATAACACTTTGGACATGCTTCTTTTGAACTCTTAAGTCTTTTACTTAAATTTTAGCAAATTTGTGTCAACAATCAATTCCGACACGTGGCTAGTTAGTGGTGACTGGACAGCAGTAGTACTGTCTAGCGTCAATTACCTAGAGCACATATAATCCATTCCCATTATACTCTTCTTAGATTGCAAAATTGTTTGATAGCAATATATTACCTGAAATAAATTATAAGTTGATTGCTAAAGAACAAGTGGCTAATCAAGTATTTTAAAACATGAATAGGTTGATTAAGTTGACCCATTTGACCTGTCAGCCACTAGCTATCATGGATTGGGTCAATTTAAAACCCAAATTTTCAGTATATCTGTTTGAATTGCTGACCTGAGTGATTCAATCATTTAAACTGTTTGGTTCGCAATTCATGTAACTTGCACATATTGAGAAAGATAGAATTTCCTAAAAAATGCCAAATGATTTCTCACTATTAGAAGCTTAATCTCTGAAACCCTAGGATATCTTTGTTGATGCATCACCTAAACCTAGCCTAGTGCCAGGTGGGAGGAAGCTGCCGAAAAGGGACCATAGGTGGCTTGGTGGTCTCTTGGGAGAGGCCAAAACTAGGTTTATCTCTTTGCTATGGCAATCCTCCTCCTCCTCCACCAAAGGTTGGGGAAAGTTGGAGGGTTGGCGGTGCTGCGTGGAGAGGGTTGGTGGATGGAAGGACCACTGAGGCGGGAGCAGATATTGGTCAGTGGAGGTGTCTAGGGATATTAGGAAAAGAGATGTCATATCCATTGGTTAAATTGCAATGTCACCCATATTTAAACTAAGGACTCTTAATCTGAACCCAAAAACAGCTCAAGCCAGGTTGCTAGTTAGAACCACTATGTGTTCATAAGTGAGAAGATTGTTCTGGATAACTGAAAAATAAACTTTGTGGTTATATGGCCTTACAATGTCCAGCCAGGAGGCTTTTGTTTTGTACAAAGATAACAGTGTCAATCCAGGCCAATAACCTGCTAATCTGACTTAAAAATAATTCCTTCTTTGTTAGATCTTTATCCACCCTGCGAAGGTATGATAACTGTCTATTTCAGGATTTAACTGAGAGATGGAAAGGAAAAGTAGAATTCAAATTTTAGACATGCCTTAAATCAAAATGAACGGTCATTCCCTATACAATCATCTTTTAGGATATCACGCTGAACATGATAATAGGCCAAAACATATTCTTCCCATGTATTTTTGCCAAAATCACCTCTGCTCATTCTCCATTCATCTAACTTGATCCATTTTTAGTTCTCCTCTCATTGGCCACAGTAGTTTGCAATTTTCATTCTGTTTTGTTCTTTCAAACCAACTTATCAAAAGAATCATCATTAAGTACATAGAGCCTTACATGGTTAACAAGTGCAGATTTGCAGTTCAAGTTAGATTAGGCATTTGCAATTTCCATTCTGTTTTGTTCTGTCGAACCGACTGATCAAAAGAATCATCATTAAGTACATAGAGGTTCACATGGTTAACAAGTGCAGATTTGTAATTCAAGTTAGATTGGGCAGTCCCTGTGCAACTGTTAAGCCATTTTACATTCGGAGGTTTGGACCGTTTTACATCTATCTGCATCAATTTGTTGTTCTTGAATCTGTTCTATGTATTTTTCTTATTTAGCCTAAATATGCTGCTGCTTCTACTATTTTGAAGACTAGTTTCTGCCATCATGCCAAAGCGTTGGCACGTCCTCATCACTCAACCAAGTTGAGAAGAAATCCTTGTGTCAGCCTTTTAGATAAAAGGTCATGTTTTTCCTCATTGACTAGCTCTGCCTTCAATTTGTTGAGATTTTGGATTGTCCTCTATCACTGATTCAAATAGTCTACTATGCAGCTACATTTGCAAATGCAGTCATCCGGCTGCCCTATGTAGGGTTTAGCCATTTAGGGCATCCTTCTAGATGACTGCGTGGTGGGTATCAAGTAGCCTATATAAGCCTAAGCCCTACATATCTCCTCTCCTCCACTGAACTGTTTTTGATTTTCTACGTTTTCATTTGCTATTTGAGATTTACTTTTTAAATATAAACCACATAGGCGCCTGTCAAAGTACCTGCATGTCACTTAAAACACTTTGCAGTACCTTGATTGCCTGCCTAGAGCAGCTGCTTTGTGAAACCTTAGCCCCTATCAATCACATATTCTCTTGAAATGTTTATAGACAGAAGTCTTGTCAATAATGTTTATTCATTTAATAACTAGTTTATCTCTATAAAAGATTACAAATCAAAAGGTGCCTATCACCTATAATATTTGTCAATTAAATTTGGTCCACTTTTTGTAGATCCAATATAAAATGTATTCATAATCTTGAAACTTTCCTATGAGAGCATAGAAATAAAATTTAAAATGTAATTTTCTTAATTTTTTATAACTGGCTTCCAACTTTTGGACTTTTAGAACCTGATATTATCTATCTTGTTTAACAATTTAAGAAATCCATATGTTTTAGAGTATAGACTTTTAATGCAAAATAGAAAATATAATATAAATTGTTTTTATTATTATTTCTTCAGTGAAACATGTTGAAATCTATAAGTTCCACAAGATCTTGCTTAATTCGTACAGTTAACTACTTATACATGCAACTGATCAAGAAAGTTACCTACATTTTAAATTAATGGAATAATGGGCTTTCAATACTCACATTCTTCAAATCTTTTGTCTGACTCTTGACGGTCTTTGTTTCCAAAGCTTCCCAAAACTGAAGTACAACTTAAATCATGCAAGAGTGCTTGTGGGAAGTCTGGCCGATCACTGTGGAGAAGCTCCCTCTTTCATTTGAAAATATGAAGAAATGACTCAAAAAAAGAAGGCTAATAAGCCATATATACTTCAGATCTGTTCCAGCTGAAACTGATTTGTTTCAGCTAAAACTTGAAGTAAATTGCTAGTTGGTTGTAGAGGCTTGTAATTTGAGGTGAATAATTGATGCTGTATAGGTTGTCGCAATGTTGGTATCCTAGAGGGGTCAATCCAAATTTTATGTCATGTATAGAAACTTTTGATGGTTGTTGGTCACCGCACAATAGTCTTGGAGTGTTTTGTTGCATCCACATGTATAAAAGTCTCAGCACTTCTACAGTCCTGAAACTTTAGAGGAGATTAATCAGCTGATGCGCGAAAACTGAGATGCACTACTCAAATTATATAAGAAAATTGAATAGTTCGAAATCAACTGCTACTTTATGTAGCTTATTCATACGTAAGTTTTCAGTGTATGCACATAGACATGATTGTTGTTCACCATTTAGTCATGGCCTGTTTCTTCATTTATGGTTAGTTTATTGTATTCACAAGGACTTCTTAAATTCTTCAGTCAAAATGTGCAGTTGACTTTTAGATTCTGGTCTAGGATTTTGATCATGATTTGTTCAGTCACTGAAATAAACATGATGGCATTGTAGAATGGTTTTGGTAAGTTGGTGTTTTTACATCCTTTATTGAGCTGTTTGACATGCAGTCCTGTGGTTTGTTTTCCTCCATCCATCTTGCAATATCCTTTTTCCTCTTCTTGAAACGAGAATCTTATATCAATTTGGTTTCTTGGAAATTATTTGGACAGTATAGGAAAAGATGTATCTTGATTTTTTCAATTATAAAATTTGATGACTGAACGTAGTTTATTCCATGTTAGAAAGGAGGATTAATTGAAAGGCAATCACCAAAAGTAGATCTATTTATGTGAAGTTTGATGACCCACCATTGAAATGGAAATTAGTTTTGACTTACTAGTGTTAATGGTGCATTGAAGCTGAAAATAACTTCCAGATGCATCCCATCATCAACAATAGTAGATTGATGGCATTCTCCAGCAATCATTGCTGAAGCTTTCTCTGCTGCTACTGGAGTGGGATGCTCTGGTTGGCTAATATTTGTGTCTTGTAATTCTAAAACTATGTTGCTTGGTTTTGTGTTTGATGGAACAACTTCTCTACCATTTGTTGCTACCTCTCAGTTTAATTTCTTTTTGATTCTTGTTCTCTCTTTTAGGACAATTTTTTTTTATTTCTAATATGCATATGTGTTGCCCATTAAGAAACTAAGTTACATGACAGATATTAGAAATTTCAGAAAATGCAGGAGATAACTTGGGATTGTGGATTTTGCATAGTTGCATGAGTTGGCATATATTGCTAATAAAATAATATTCTAGACTTAATATAAATTTGACAGCTATATCAATCAAATATTGGAGGAACATATTTATGCACCTAGTTACCTCCTTCTCCAAGCATGTATTAGTGTCCTTGGACTCCTGATCCATATCCACACGCCTGACGCATACAATGTTTGTTCCTCTCTTACTGACAAATTTCTTATTTTACCATGGACTACGTCATGCTTGTAACATCAAGTTTATATACATCACATAATTTTCTTCTTGGAATATAAACTACTGTATAGGAATGGTTGTGTTGCAGGTGTTACGAAGTTCACATCTGTATCACTATAAAATTAGTAAACATCGGTAATCAGCTTTTTAGGATCAGAGTATTCCTCATCATTTTTGCATCTTTGCTTGTTATCTGACCAATGGATGAAGGACTATGAAATGAACTTGACTAAACTATCCAAGGACAGATTTGAGCATTATGTTTTTTACATATTCCTCTTCCCTGGTTTGTATAGCTGGATTTGTTTATTGTATTCACCTGGAGCTTGGCTGTGTAACTGCACCTTACATTTTGATGAGTAACCTTAGCATGTTCTGACCTCACCCTGGAGCTAAGTTGGAGAAAAACACTTCCTATTCTCAAGCCCTTTATTTATGTACTTGTTGGTAGAATATCTATGTTAATGAAAAGTGATTCTCATATTTTGGCTTATCGTTGTCGAGGCCACTCTTTTGTCGTCCTGAATAGTTGACTAATTCTTGATCCCTTTCATCAGCCGCTTGTCTTACGCAATCTATTCTCTTCAAAATATTATTTCCAGGTGAAGCAATACAGCTTTGTATACATCAAGTGGAGGACAAGATGCTCGCTGCATCTAGTGACAATGCATTGGCCGTTGCAGGCCCAAGACCAGGAAACGAATTGACTGCTGTTCCTCAATCCTTTCAAGCTCCAGGTCCACGTGGACAGCAGTGGACCTCTAGTCTTGAGTCACCAATCATGCTGCTCACAGGTCACCACAGTGCTATATATACCATGAAGTTCAACCCTGCAGGAACTGTGATAGCATCTGGATCCCATGACAAAGATATCTTCTTGTGGTTTGTCCATGGGGACTGCAAAAATTTCATGGTCTTGAGAGGACACAAGAATGCAGTTTTGGACCTCCAGTGGACCACCGATGGAAACCAGATAATCTCTGCAAGCCCTGACAAGACTCTTAGAGCATGGGATGTGGAGACAGGAAAGCAAGTTAAGAAAATGGCGGAGCACTCATCTTTTGTGAACTCGTGCTGCCCCGCACGCAGGGGTCCACCTCTTCTTGTGAGCGGCTCGGATGATGGGACAGCCAAACTCTGGGACCTTCGTATGAGGGGTGCAGTCCAGACATTTCCGGACAAGTATCAGATCACAGCTGTCGGTTTCTCAGATCCAGCGGATAAGATCTTCTCTGGTGGGTTAGACAATGATGTGAAGGTGTGGGATCTTCGCAGAAATGAGGTAACCATGACTCTCCAGGGCCATGGGGACATGATAACAGGCATGCAGCTGAGTCCTGATGGGTCTTATCTCTTGACTAATGGCATGGACTGCACACTTCGTATATGGGATATGCGCCCCTATGCTCCACAGAACCGATGTGTGAAAATTTTTGCTGGGCACCAGCACAACTTTGAGAAGAACCTCTTAAAATGCAGCTGGTCACCTGATGGAAGCAAGGTCACTGCAGGGAGTGCAGACCGGATGGTTTATATCTGGGACACGACAACACGCCGAATCTTGTACAAGCTTCCTGGGCACAATGGATCTGTCAATGAGACTGCGTTTCATCCTACCGAACCCATTATTGGATCTTGCAGCAGCGACAAGCAGATCTATCTTGGAGAACTTTAAATCAGAGTCTACGAGCTTTGGTAGGCTGCAGAACTTCAGAGGAGTTTTGGTCGATGCACCAATCACCAGGTGCTGGTGGATGTAGTCAAAAGAAATTAGCAGTGGGTGCAGTTTCTTTACAGTTTGATGATGATGCAGTGAAAAGAAATTAGCAGGGTTGATGGTTTATTTGTAGTTGGCTCAGTTGTTTGGTCTAAATCACAATATAACCTCATCTTCTGAGAATGGTAGTGGATGTTGAAAACAAAGCAGGGCAACTGCTAAATTTGTTCTCGTGTTTCGTTGAACTTTTGCTTTGCAGACACGATTGCTTTGATGGGTCATCAATTGCTATTAACTCAACGTTACTCTTATCACACTCCGGATCCATCATGTTCCATGTCAATCATGCAGATCTTGTATTGTTATATTTATTAGATATGCTTCATCCATGAACTTCTGTTGATTGAATTAATTAGCTTCTTCACAATTACATGTGCGATTCTTTCCCATAGCTTCTTCAAGATACACATATCCATCATTGCCCCATTGCTAGAAGACCCCCCTGGATTATTTTACAGCAACTGGCTGCATGGCTCAAACCAATGCTTAAACTACGACGAATTATACTGCCCGAGACAAAATCTGTGCACGTCAATACTTTTTACTATTTATTTATTTTATAAACAGGAGGGCGTTGTGCCTTCCTGGATTTCATTGTGGTGAAGCAAACTTGGAGTTCCTACTGCGAAATAAAATGGGGTCGGTGGGAAAAGAACTGAAAATATAAGAAAAGGGGAGCAGAGGAGGAAACCATGTCGTGTTGGGGGTGCTACCAGAATGGATATAGCGGCCATGACAGGTTGCGACAACCTTTGAAGCCTTCTTAGAGGAAAGTTGTGAAGTCCACACAACTGAACCTGCGGTTCAAACGTGTCTCCCCGAAAATAAGAAAAGAAAAGGAGACATGTTCCCACATCGCTTGTACGGCTGCTTCAGGTGGGACTGCGACTCGATTTCCCAAGTTTTTCTACCCCAATTCAAGACCCCCGTGCATTGCACATGCCAGAAACTAGTTTGGAGTGATGCGGACACTAAAAGCGCCATAATTTGTTGAAATTGAAATGGAACTCAGCTCGCAATTGCAGCTGTCCTTTTTTTTTTTTTTTTTTCTCTCTTTCTTTTTCTTTATTTTTTTGGTACAACGGCGAGTCACATACAATGGATGTGGGTGCAGCCAACAATCTCAAAAAAAAGAAGATAGCACAAAGGAGAAGAAGCAGACACGTGGTTCTTCCAGATGAAACCTCCAGAGTGATGTGCCGCGTAGGGAGCAACTCAGTCAGCAGCACTATTTGCCTCCCTATAAATACATATGGCCCGATAGGAGTCATACTCATCCAAAAGTCTACAAATGTCGTGGAGCAGCGGTATTCCACCGCCAGTGGATCCCCAGCCCCGAACCCACTCGATCACCATGGCTGAGTCCTTTTTGAGGAGAATGCGGTTCGCACCTAAGACATGCGTTGCATAAGTGATGCCCTCCCATGCGACTCTGAGCTCGGCATTGACGATAAATTTATCGAAGATCCGCCAACCCCCGGCCGCCATCAGTTTGGCATCGTAGTCTCTGATGACAAATCCCACACCTTCACAACTTCCTCCCTTGCCGATATTGCCATCGAAGTGTACCTTGAGAAAGCCGGGGGGTGGAGGGCTCTCATGAGGCAAACACAGTCCTGGACATTGCAAGAGCAAAATGGGAACCCCATTTTTTTTAGCCGTCCCATGGGACAACGAAATAGTGGTGCCAAAAAGCTCTGTCGCATGAAGTAGAGCTTTGTCCGCCACCACCCTCGGATGCGCTCTACTGTCCTCGAAGACCTGGGCATTCCTATCTAGCCAACAATGGTAGGTTAGGTAGGCAGCCCTAATCCCCCGCTCCTCAAGGTCGGGCCTCTGTGAGGAAATCCTCGGTCGACGTCCACCCTTACCACGGGTCAGGGGAGGCCAATGCGCAGCCCCAGATTTGAGTGGTCTGCAGACATCTAATGAGGATGTGAAAAATAGACTCCTCCACCTCTGGGCAGACCACATAAGCTGGGGGATACTCACCCCTTGCCAAGCTAGCACGCCTCTGGTTGGTAGCTAACCCATGCTACCTTCCAGACAAACAGAGCCACTCGAGGGTGGATGCGTAGCCTCCAGATCTAACCCCCATCAATCCGCAGAGCCGAAGTCCTCTTGACCAACCCGAGTAAGTCCCGGGGGTTTTATCTCTAACCTATCAGTCTCGCTCCAGATCCTTCTGTCCACAACCTCCTCTGTAGGAATTGGCAGTGACAAGACCCACTCGGCTAGCTGCTCTCCAAATGCCTGCCAGATGAGGTCCTTATTCTACTTCGGCTCTTCTGGTGCAAACAGATCATAGACTCTGCGCCCATCTAGCCAGGCGGGGTCGATCAAGGTGGGCCAACTACACAATGACACCTCAGACAACCATCTGTCCTCCAAGACGTCGATGGCCCGTTTGTCTCCAATCTTCTGTCTGATTGCTAAAAGAATCGATGGGGCGCGGGCGCAAATCACTCTCCAAATGAAGGAGCTACGCCGACTAGTGCAGAAGATTGTTGGATCGGTTGGATCTCCATACTTGGCCTTCATCAGAGAGCCCTAAAGACTCTCCGGCTTTAGAAGAAATCTGACTACCAATTTGGTTGTGAGGATCTCCCGTCGCTCGATCAAGGAGTGGACCCCCAGCCCACCCAAACAGATTGCAGTTGTCCCTTGCAGGCTTCATACAATTTCCAAGAACAGAGAGTAAGTAAAAGAGGCTGCTGTTGGAGAACTGACATGGGGTGAAGCTAGAGTTAATCATGGATTTTCATATTTAGAGTGTAAGCCTGAAGTCGTTTGTATTCAACATTTGAAATTTTACAATGCTTATATAAAAAAGTATGAATAGCTTTATTTTTGTTACATGAGTTAGACAAACACTGTATCAACATGACCTATCATACTTTATCAAGCTTAGGACCTCTCATTATCTTCAGGGAATTTGGTTGCATTTCTTTTTGTGAATTTGGACCACCTTTATTTATTTATTTATTTATTCATTCGTTCATTTATTATTTATTTATTTATTTATTAAAGGAACGATCTGGGGTATTGAAAGTTTTGGATGATTTGCTTTTGGCCAACAATGTTTTGTATGGAGTTGTAGGGAGTGCATATATTTTAATGCCAATGTATGTTTTTTAATATTCATGTATGTATATACATACACTCACACTCATACACGCAGATACATGATCTGCAAGATAGATAGCTATCCTTTTTCTACTTGGAACATACATTCATGCATGCTTTCTTGGAATAAGAGTTCGTATTCAAAAGTGCCTAAAGCTTTAAGAACTAGACCATCATTGGAAAAGAAAGAAAGTGATTCGAATATGCAAAATGGAATCCGAGTACCGTCTCGACAAAATTCCCATATTCTTCACATCATTCATCTTCCTTCATCGTTTGTCGAAATCTTTCAATCAGTCTAAAGAGTTTGTCTACTTTTCCATGCCGACATGTCAAGATCATTTGTTTGGTGAGAAGGCCGACATGAGTTTGATTCTCTAGTCATTGTTTTTGTAGTGCCATGTATTTAGTAATCACTTGATTGTTAGTTCTTGCAGGGTAGTTATGGAGGACATGGGTATTAAAAATATGAAGTTACTTGATCCTTTCCTTTCTATTGGTGTCCTTATCTCATAGTCACCAACAACACGACTTCCTTTTCAAGAAGAGATCATGATCCAAGGATGGTATCCATCAAATCTAGTTTCTAGGATCCTTTTGTGCCCAACCGGAGACATCCTGTGTCACCATGGAAAGCGAGTCTTTTCCCTTTTCTCCTTTTGCTGTGTAGTGGCCCATCACCTTACACAATCTCCATCGTTTAAGCTTACATCGAAGAGGAGCAACCTGTCTCAGCCATTTGTCTGCTAGAGTATCAATGTTCCAAGTTGTTTCTAGGTTATGAGCATTAGCTGCAATTCTCGGTCAAAAGGCACTCAAGTGAGCACAGAGATCAAGATCATCTTGACTTCAAATAAGACCCTTCAGATGAAAAGCTTAAATCGGGTGCAGGATTTTCATGATTTAGATTATATGATCTGGACATGACAATACTAGAAGTTGACAATTTGAATAAGCATATGCTGACTTACGTGCTTGGAATCCTTTCATGGTGGGACTGGAGATCACTGCGAACACGGTCCATTTTTGTATTTAAGTTGACTTAGTCTGCACTTGGAGATTTTGAATTTAAGAATTATAAATTTTTCTCTCACTACTTTGATCTTTTTTTATTTTTTTAGATTTAAAATTTGCTACGGGGTGTTTGCTTGTTAGGGACCGAAACTTCAAATTTTAAATATAAGATTGAGAAAAATATACGAATTTAAATAATTCTACTCACAGTGGAAATTTTCAGTTTCATGATTTTAATACCTTTTTGATATTTCATCTTACAACCAAACAATCCATATTATAAAATCATGCTATTTTTTTTTAAGAAAACATGAAATATCATAATTTTCTAGTATCTATGAGTTTGGGGTGTGATTTGTCCCTTGCAACTTTATTCATATTTTTCTTAAAGAGATATAGTTTGTATCCTATCTAGCATACTGTCTATCTTAAAGCATTTGACATTATATATCCGTAGATGGTAGATTACTAGATTACAACACTGTTATAATAGTCGTTATAGCAATGATTATTTTATTTTAATAAGAAGAAAATTGGAATAGTATGTTTTAAGGTAAATAATAGCAATTGTTGCCATTATATAACCATTATAATTGTCAATAATGATTTTTGGTGGCTATGGAATAGATCTTTTTTAGAACTTTGATAGAGAGAACAATCCCCTAGAAAAAGGATGGTAGCATTATAACTCTTATCTTTTTCCTGATAAAAATCATGTGAGGTATCCACACTATCAACTAATGGAATAAAAACAAAATTTCTGAATACCTTCAAAAAGAAAAAAAAATCTGAAATTATTAAAAGTCTATCAAGGTAAGGACATAGGTCAAACCTACGAAAAACTCCTTAAATATCACCATCTATTTCTTCTTTGATGGAAATCGAGCTATACTCTTAACAACCAAGATTTTCATTAGTTAAAGATGTTAATGCGTCAGATCAGCTCCAGGGCCCAAAGTTGGCCTGGGCTTACCATCTGAACTGGAGTCCAGCCCGATAGCAACCTAGACCAAAGATTTCAAGCCTCAGCCCAAATAAGAATTCAATATATATATATATATATATATATTACTTCAGTCTTGACTAGGATTAGCAAAAGACAATTTTCACCTAACATTTGAGGGGCGCTGCCTATAGATGAATCTATACTTTGTAGGTTTTAGTTAATTATATTAGGGGCTAAGCATTCAGCTCAAGGCTGGTTTTCTTAGGTTTGGCTGCTTAAGCTTTTCCTGATAGTTGGCCCACTGGAGGGAGCTTTTTCTTTGATCCGGATTTCAATCCTATTCTTGAATTGGTTTATGAACAAGCCAGGTATGAGAATGAACGACAACTAGCTGATTGATATAAATTAAATATAATAGAAACATGGCCATCATCATCTATTCTTCCACATATCAATGAGAAAAGTATTTTAAAAATAATCAAAATGAGGAATGATTAACAAAAAAAAAAATCTGATCACTTTGGTTCAGAGAGATGGATACCAACCGACTAGCTGAATTACCAGCTGAAGACAGAATTCTGTGAATTTAAACATTTCTTTTCATGTAGCTGCAATGCACGTGCTGAATAAATAAATAAATAGCAGCTCGGGCTGAGCTCAAAATGCCAACCTCTCAAAGAGCCAAAACAAAGTTTTTCTCCAAAAAAAAAAAAAAGATAAATCCAAAACTTTAGTCTGCATTTTATCTCAAATCAGATAGAAATTCATTAGCACGAGCAGGGAGACTGTATGTAACAACCCATGACCTTACCCAAAATGGCTAGCCAGTTCTCACGTACTCCTTCCGTGTACGAGTTCCAATTCATTCAAATCTAATCACACAGCACTACAATTGGTTTGTGGTCAACACTAATGAATCCGTACTGTATTATCCCCTACTCTATATAAGTTATGGGTCAGATTCAGAAAATATTATTTGGGCTTTTTAATCCTATATAAGTACTCAAGATTTTTTTGGCGAATAATCAATGTGAGGCAAGATATACGTCCGCAAGGATCCTCACACTTCATGTTTGGGGGCGCTATGTCAAAACGCGTCAAAGGCTGGCTACTCTGTTGGGACGTAACCATCCGAATGCTATCTTTCGGCAAGAGAGGGGTCTCGGCTTTTGGAGAGGAGAAGTTGGAAAAGTATGATCAAAGGAGGCGAGAGGCCTCCTCCCCTTGTGCCGACGCTCCGCGGGTCAACGCATTGACGCTGCAGTCAGATCGTTCCCGCTGTTCATGAAATGGTTACACGTCACAGACAAGGTCTCCGACAGGGTATGATCACCTCTTTACTCGGTCTGAGTGGAGCCAAGTTTTGGACTGCTTGGACTTGGATTCATGTTAACCAACCACTTAATCAAAAAATTATGCTGTTAAAGAATATTCATATATACAAGGCCTATGTGGACATCTTTTGATTTGAGTAGAGGTTTGAGTTTAGATCCTGCAAGGATTTCAGCTTAGATACGAATATAACTGTGTCTGCTGGCATAAACATGAGGTTTTATCTTGGTTTGTTTCCTAAAAGAATGAGCTCTCGCTTCTCGGAAAAAAATTCTGAATCAGTGATTCATTTGTATCATGCTTCCCTTTAACAACAAGTGAAAGAAGATTATTGACTCATTGTGTTGCTTTTTTACAACTTAACTGCCAAATTTTTATTATTGTTCTTTTAATTAGCATTGTCTATATTTTTAATAAAACTAAATATTTAATCAAAATTTCTTATTGTACTCTCTTCTATCAATTGCTAGTGTATAAATGTTTAGAGGAGGTTTTTTGAGACAAATTAGAACTTTAATATTTCTCATATATAGAATCTGGAAAGAGATCATTCTGAGAAAAGTCAGTTAATCGAGGATTATTTTCCTGAGAGAAGGTAAGCTAACCGAAGGTCACTTGATGCAGATTAGTTTTCTTTAATCTCCATGCCTAATGGACCTAGAAAATGATCGATGCTTACGCGTTGCTGTAAAATATCTATGCAAGAAGTGGATTACAGTTAATGGAGTTGATTTAAATAATTCAATGAAGAAAGTAAGTGTTGGTGGGCAAGAGTGCATGAAATCCTTGACTTTTATTCTTCCTTTTTACTGTTTGCTCAACTCTCTCTCTCTCTCTCTCTCTCCATTGTTCAGTCTCCACCTGTTGGATTGCAAAAGATTGCATTGAAAACCTCCAAACAAGAAGCAGCCAGGAAGCTCGGATATGGTTGATGGTCTTTCCTAGTCCTGTAGAGGAGGATTGATTCAATAATGGAGAACAACTAGCAAGCAAAAATTCTCTCCTTCCTTTACATCTTGAAATGGTCTGATCTGTCAAGGGGTCATTTGTGTTCTTTGTTTTACCTTTCCACTTCTCATCCATGGCATTGCTTTTTCCATCATGGAAGATTGGATTTGGAGGGGCACCTTTAGTTAGCAAAACAAAGGTCAATCACCAATCCATCAATGAGAGATGACAAGGAAACAACGTGTCAACCAGCATAATAATAACAGGACCATCTTTGAGCACAAGTTAGAAAATTCTCCTCCTTATACTGCAATGATTGACTTAAATACCAAGTCTGGCTCAACAAACCTTGGGACACTTCTGAGTTAAAATCGCCTTTATGAAGTATTATGTGGAACCGTTGCATTGGAGGAAGCCTTGTTCTATATAAATAAAAAATACTTAGCTCATTTTTTATTTCTGAAGTGGCACACTGAAGGCACCAACTTACATCATGAAAAAAAAGAGAGGAGAGAAGATAAAAAGGAATAATATCGCTGCAGTATCAATAGCTAATAATGTAGAAAAGAAGCGAGTTTGGTGGGATTTTGTTATTAGTTCTAGCAATTAAAAAAATTGATAATGACCAATTCCATAGCAAAAGAAAGATGAGGTGACTAAGCTCTGGTGGGGGACTCTCTCTTGCATATCATCAGGCATTATATGTAGCAGGAAGATTATAATAAAAATGAACCATCATTTAAAACTATAATCATTAATTAATAATGCAATTTTTTCGATGAATTAAAGTAGCAGCAGACTATCAAAAATGCATATTATTGCACAGATGCCCTTTGGTTGCTTTTTATTTCGCTATAAAGTTTAGCCATCTCCTATCTATCTACTTGTTAGCTCTCAATTTTTTTGATGATCTTCTTCCTGATAGAAAAAGAAAATTTCATGATATATATGCACCCCAAAACAAGTCTTCTCGAGTCATCATAAAAATACTTGCATGTTGGTGCATGGTTTAACATTTTAAAAGATCATTCAAAATATAGAATAAGACAAGTAGATCTTACGCAATCTCATAATAGACCATAGGCTCTAAACAACCAAAGCACGTTAAAATAATGCCTTGCCTACGCTCTTCCCCCCCCCTCCCTTCGATCCAGCTTCTATAACTTGAAAGAGGAGCCACTATGATGTTTCCTTTCCCATGGAGGCATGTCAAGGTCAAGCTCACGTAGGACGCAAGATCTTTAAGTCCACAACCAAGGCTCCTTCCAATGACCGTGACACCCTTTCACGTTTCTGTTTTCCGGAGATATATATATATATATTAAAGACAAAAGGAGAAGAAAAAAAAATCTAAAAGTGGCCACTTTAAATTATAGATGGTTGGACTTGATTTTATTCTTAAATTTGCCTTCCCGGGTGCCAATTGGGATAATCGCTTTTCATGATCAATGTTATGTAGTTTTCTCTTTCAGAATTAAACGTTTTAAAACAATAAACCATTGTTCTAATTTGCCTTTATATATGAAATAAGCAATGTGCACTTGTGATTATAGCCACTATTTGAATTTTTGATATTTATTTTCATATTAGCGTTTTATATACTTGTCACTAAAAGTAGTACTATAACCCATGAATAATAGTTGTACCATTTTTAAGTCATTCTTTATAACTTTCAATGTTCATTAATTCAAAAAATATCTACCAAAATGCTGGACTAGACAGGTGGCAACCTCATAGAACTTTCTTCCAAAAGTCGGCTTAATTACCACCGACACTACCAATCTTTAAAGTAAAATCAAAAATAAAAAGAAAATAATCAATGCAAAATGAAGAGAGGATCATAAGAGTAGTTGTATTTATTCCAAAGCATAGTTCTTGATGTTGAAGGAACCAGCTGCTGATCTTTTTTTCGAGTTGTATGATATGCGATCATCGTTCAATTTTTTATAATATTTAAGCGTAGCGATCGAAGTTGATAGGAACATAATCGGCTATAATTTATGAAAGGCTAGCAATATGAGTATCCTACTTGGAAGAACGTTTGTGCGTGCGTTTATGTGCGCGCGTGTGAGGTTACGTGTGTGTGTGAGAGAGAGATGTGATCTGGTAATTGAAAGGGACGCCTATGGGCCAACCTGGTTGAGTGCTTTCTAAGCTCTCTTAGTTGGCTCCTTCTAGATCAATAACTACAGTTCTTAGAGTTTGGTTAACATTAAGGAGTTAGCATCATTTGATGCTGGATGTTGTAAGTTTCAGCAGACCCCATGACGTACTTTAATTAACCAGCTCGTAAATAATATCCAATTCTAGTAATATAGTTTTTTTTCTTTCAATCTTTCTTACCGAACATTAGAATGTTTAATGCTTAAATAAGATTCCAGTCTAGGGAACCAACTTAATTTTAAGCCCACTCTCAGGAACAGCTTCTAATACCACAGAAATGTAACAACACAAACATTGCTCTTGTTATTCTTAATTCTGATTAAAACTGCTTATCTAAGGGAAAACGATGAATGAATTTTTTTTTTTTTTTTTTTTTTCTGAACCTCAAATACAGTCATTGGAATTACTGACATGGTTGGCTGGGGGCTTCCCTCAGAAAGAACTACTACTTTTGGTAGTTAACTAGTCATCTACTTTGCTGAGAATAAGATTGAGGTGCAGGTCAATTCTCGAATCTATCTATGGTCGTGAAAATACGATTCAGAGTATCTGCTCATATCGACATGAAGATCTATGGGAAATTGAACCTCGTGACTTTACATCAGAATTCTATGCTTGTAACACTCACAAAGATGCAGACTGATGGTGTCTGTGGTTGTTGAGATTGATGAATGATCAGTACTCTACTATCATCCATAAATAAAAATCCTTAATTTTGTGCAAGGAAATGATATAGTTATGAAATAGTTATATACCAAACGTAATGAACTCCTGAATGCAGGTAGATGTAACTCTAGTTTATTTAAGTGTGTGAGTAGTATGAAGCTTCCTTGCCCTTAAACCACTTGAAGCAGATTTCAAATCTAATGTCATTTCCCCCAACCAACCCAAAAGGCTTTATCTTTCCCTCCATCCCTCCTAACTCTTGAGTCCCCCATCTCCCCTACTGTTGCTAACCTCTTTTCAGAATTTTTTATTCAATCGTTTCCTATAATTGAAGATACCTTAAATCCCAATCCATTGCAATGCAAGAACATCAAAGCCTTGCTTAAAAACCACTTGATTGTTTCACCTTCCTGTGCTCCTTTCTCTTTCTCTCTGCCTGGGTGTATCTCTCTCTCTCTCTCTCTCTTCCCCCCTCCTCTCCTGTTTCTCTTCATCTAACTTCAGTCTCAAGCATAGAATTGCATCCCATACAATTCAGCTGCTAAATTACTTAAGAGTTTCCCTCTCACATTCATCAGCCTATTAAATCCTCCAACCATCACAGAGCACTCCACATCGAAGCTCCGCCGCAGATCCCGTCCCCCAGAATTCTCGGTCGTCGAATCAGAGGAATGGGACGGCATTCCTGCTGTCTCAAGCAGAAGCTAAGGAAAGGCCTGTGGTCTCCTGAAGAGGATGAGAAGCTCTACAATCACATCATGAGCTATGGGGTTGGCTGTTGGAGCTCTGTGCCCAAGCTAGCAGGTATGTCTTTGCTCTATAACAGCCTTTTCTCGTCATTCTCTTCATATAATTCATATCATTCTTTCCTTTCTCCAGGGTTGCAAAGATGTGGGAAGAGCTGTAGACTGAGATGGATAAATTACTTGAGGCCAGACCTGAAGAGGGGAAGCTTTTCACAGCAAGAAGAGGACTTGATTGTATGCCTGCATGAGATTTTGGGCAATAGGTACAAACCAAACCTTGGGACTTCTCCTAGCAACCACATTTACATCTTAAATACTCCAATTCTTGGTTGCCGAACCTTCTCCTATTTGGAACTGCAGGTGGTCTCAAATTGCATCGCAATTGCCTGGAAGAACAGATAATGAGATCAAGAACTACTGGAACTCATGCCTCAAGAAGAAGCTTCGGCAGAGGGGAATTGATCCGAGCACCCACAAGCCTTTGAGCGAGATAGAAGCACCAGTAGAAGAGCCTGGTTTGAACAATTCAAGCAGCAGGAGCTCCATAGAGCATCTGCCAGTGAAGCCAGCTTTTGATCCCTTCCCCTTGATTGATATCCAGGCGGGTGTTGATCCAATGGAGACTAATTCGAACCTTTGCAGCCAAATTCAGCAAACTTTTAAGCCTTTCAATCAGAATGAACTGTTAACCAGCTCGGGCTTTTGCGATTATAGCAGTCTCCTGGATGTTTCGGAGAATTATGGCTGCGGGGAGAGCTCGAGTAACAGTAGTAATTGGAACTGCAATATAGGAACAGATACCACCTACGTGCTGGGGAATGAGGTTCTGAACTGGGTTTCTAACAATAAGGTAGACTCATTAACTCAGATGCATAACAATGGGGTGGAAACTTTTGAACACAAGATTAGTCCATGGCATCAGAAACAGAACCATGTACAGAGCACACAAGATTACAATGGCTATCCAATCAGGTCGCTGTCTCGAGACCTGTCGGAAGCCTGCCTCGATATACCTCGAGGGGAATTGGCAAGCGAATTCAATGTGGATTTCTTTTGAGTTCTTGACATTCTACTGCCTTCCTTTCTCTTGCAGACTTTCAAAATATTTGAAAAATTGTGAAAGATAGAGATCGAACTTTTTTGTCTGTATTTTGCTTCAATTTTCTCTTACTCTTTTCTTCTGTATTATGGTTCATAGAGGAATAAATAATGTTATAGCGGTGTGATCAGAATACATTCCTACTTTGTTACCGGATCTTCAGCATAAGCATCAATTTTCCCTTCTCTTTGTCAGTTTTTCTGGAGTTGGTAAGCATTTTCTTAATGAGTTCATCATCAACACCACCACCCTCATCACAATTCTACTCTTGTCCTACCTCTTTTCCTTCTCTTGAATTACACATGCTTTACACCACAAGAGAGAAGATATCTCTGAAAATATCTTTCTTTTCTTTTCTTTTTTTTGATGATAAGGGAAGCATCGCAACCCGGAATAGCTCTCAAAATATCACTCACCACCTTCTACAGTCGTTGCTCGTTGCTCTGTCATCGCTGCAATATGATAGCCATACGTAAGTACATAACTACTCTTGTGCTGGTTAGAAGAGCATTTAAGGTTAAATTTCATGAGGAGTTTGTTAGTAATGAGCTAGATCAAGTTGCGACAAGGTTGCTGATGTGATGTCCTTGTCATCCGGTTATGAGCTTTTTCCTAGCCCAAGAACATTCTTGCATTCAGTGGTATTCTACAGAGCTGCTTTCTGTACACGTTACTCGTCCACAGTGTCCGTTGGACTTAGCTATTCCTTAATTTATCCTCGCTGAAAACAGGAGAGCACATCAAAACCATATAGTTCATGTTGGATCATGATTTAGTTGATCACTCCGAAGCATAAATAAACCTCTAAGTAGCTCTAACTACCATCGACATCAGCTCATCAGAACTTTTTAAAATGCATGGTTTTACTCCAGAGGTGATTAGATCTAGTGGGTAACATCAGTCTTTTAGACAGCACATCGCCTTCACCGTATGTCATGGTGTATGGAAGTGGATTTGGCCCTTAGATACTGCTAGCTCATCAGGAAAGCTCTGTTCATGTGTCACATCATGAAGTCCATCCATGTATCACTATTCATTATAACTTGAAGTTCAATGTAGATATTATAAAAAGAGGAAAAAAAAAGATTTCAGGCTCCACTTGGTGATGGATGAACGAGCCAAAGAGTAAATGAACTTGCTATAAATGCCTTTGAAGCCTGTATATGTAGCCTGGCTGATTAAGAACTGGACTTCACTAATAAGTCTTTCTTGTAGATTAATTGCACTCTTTTAACATGAATTTGGACCTCAAACTAGCAGTTCTAACAAGCTTTTTTCCTTCAAACATTGTTGCATGTATAGCAACATAGGATCTGAAATGAACAAATTGCTACTGATGAAATTGCTGTTTCAGGTTCATTGGTAGCACAGTGAAAGATCATTTGCACTGTGCCTCCTTGCATCCCTCTCTCCCTGATTTTAACAGCAATGGAGAATTTATGAAGATTAGAGGCGGTCATTTCCATGTCTCCACTCTTTCATTTTCATTCGTTAGGCCATGGGCGCCTGAATAGATTTTTATAGGGTTGTGATCACTATACTTTATTGCTTTAAAACCAAGACTCCTGATTTTGCTTCCATGATCACCACGCACCATTTGAACCCCCATCCTTCAGTAGCTAGGCAGGGAGATATAGTAGGCTAATAATACAGTCTCGTTGTCAAACAGAGTTAGGTAAGGTTAAAACCAGGTCGAATACTAGCATCACGATATCCATATTTGTTTTGTTTGACAAATATAAATATGGATACGAATGTTAGTCGGATGCAAAAATTCATATCCATATTTGTACTCAGGAGATACGAATATAAATCAGATATTGAGAATATGAAAATAAATATGGACATAAGTTGGATAATTAAATTTTTTGACTACAAAATTAAATATATTACTAAATGGAAAGTAAATTAAGTTAATAGTATGTTAATGTAGTCATTTATTTTCTTTAAAAATTCATGAGTACTCTATAAAATTATATATGATTACCAATAGAATGGAATATTAAGATACAGATCGAGTAGTAAAAAAAATATAAAATATATAAATAAATCTATCTCATCCTATTAGCTTAAGTTTTTGGGACAAGTGGTGATTTTAACATCCTATTAGTTTAAGCTTTTGGGATAAGTGGTGATTTCAACATGGTATTAGAGCAGAGGTTCTGAGTTCGAATCCTGTCTCCGCACTCTTTAGCCCCATTATTAAAAATTTCACATGTTGGGCTCCCCTATTAAAGAAAAGTCCGGCCCACATATGAGGGGGAGTGTAAGAAAATATAAAATATATAAATAAATCTATCTCATCCTATTAGCTTAAGCTTTTGGGACAAGTAGTGATTTCAACAAGTAGTTATCTGTCTATTTTTTTTTACAGATATGGATATATATTAATTAAATGTTTAAATTTTTATCTCTATTTAGTTAGATTCAGATGAATATTATCCGACCTACTTTCATGTTTGGAGTTGGACAATACGCAACACAATATACCTCGGGCCTCGTTTGGGAGAGTTTTTGGAGGGCCAAAAAGTACTTTATGACCCTCCAAAAGTACTTTTAGATGAAAAAAATGTTTAGTAAAAATTTCGAAAAGTTATTTTAGCTTTTTCAGAAAGCTAAAAATAGTTTTTTGGGAGAAGCTCCATTTTGGAGCTTTTTGGTAAAGCACTTTTAGGCCCGGTCGGAAAACAATTTATTTGACCAAAATACTCGTGATAAAATACAACAATTACACAAAATGTCCCTTTAATAACTGTTTAACCAATTTTATCATCTAACTAGAAAATTTGTTATATTATAAGAAAAGAATTTACATTAATAATTATAATATTTTATATCTTTATTATTATATTATACTATAAATATAATATTATATTACATTATATCATAATACATTGATATGTTATGTTAAATAATTTAATATTATATTAAATTATTATTCTACAGTATACATTATTATATTACTATATTATAAAATATTATATTATATTACAGTAATATTATACTATATCATGTATTTATGTATTGATACATATTATAGTTTATTATGCTCGATTGTATAATACTATGCAATGTCCTTTATAGTCATTTTATCATGCCAAAAGTACTTTCTCAGTTTGTTTACCAAACACATGTTAAAATGGCACGTCACTTTAGAAATGTAGTTACCAAACAACAAACAACTTTTTATAAAAGCTCTATTTTTTTAAGACTCTAGGATTGGGCCCAGTCCACTTGACCAGCCCAGCCACCAGTTCTGGTCTCACGTGCGTCGCACGTGAGGGCGCACGGTGAGGAGGGGGATCCATCCTGAAGAAGTCGGGATCCCCTGGTTTTAGGGCTCTTCCCTCTTCTCCTTGAGGCCATTCGAGAAGAGCCGCCAAACCCCGCTTCTGGTTTGGGGGTTCTTCTTCCTCATGCTCCACCCGAGAGAGAGATAGCCGTTGAAGCCCGGTCCTCTTCGGTTCGAAAAGTCCTCTTCCTCCATTATCGTTGGAGAGAAAGAGCCGCTGGATATTAAAATTAAGTTATATATATATTGTGATGAATTTTAAAAGAACAATATGATTTTTGGATATTAATTGAATTTGTTGGGATGGTGTTCGCAAGGTAAGTAATGTAACATTTTTCTAGATTTATCGGCAAGTTATAAATATTTTCTTGAGTCGAATTATTCTTGATTTACAAATTCGATGCATGGTGTTATATGCCTATTTTTAGAATATTGCATAATTCTGATTGAACATATTGCTTTTGATATTAATATGTATTTGATTGATTCAATATCGTATTCTTTTTGGTTTGGAACATTGAACATAATATAAGAAAAGATAATAACTCGAAATAGATTCGGACTCGCAGTCGGGCTATGTTGAGGACCCTACCAATGTGGACTAATACATTGGTACCGCAAGATAATTAGTTAGTAATGTGACCCTGTCACAGGATGATGTGGTCATAGTTCCTAGGTGTTGAGTAAATTTGATAAATTGAAGGAAATTAAGTTATGGACAATATTTGGGTTTTGACACTGCATGTCTTCAGAACTGAAATATAAAATAGAGAACTAATTGAATTTCGGCCTGGTTATGTTGAGGATCCCGCTAATGGGGGCAGATACATTGGCAATTGACCGTCTTGAAGGACTCACCACAAAAAAATTAGTCGGTGTTATGACCCTGCCATAGAGAACATGTGGTCATAGTTCATGATCGACAAGATGAATTGAACATTTGAAAGAACTCGAATTCGTTAAAATAATTTCAAAAACTTAAGAAAAATGTGAATTTCTATTTTAGTACTGCATATTATTGTCTGATTTATCTAGTTAGAGTGTTCATTACTTATTGGGCTATTTAGCTCATTATACAATTTTTTGTTGTTTTACAGATTCCGAGAACTAGCCTATCAGGATTTCAAAATGGGAGATCGACTAGAAGGATAGTGACACAAGCTGTCCTAGATTAGGATTTATTTAAGTTGAATTTTTATCTTGGACAATTATTATGGTTGTTAAACATTGCAAGGTTTTGTTATTTAAAGAATTAAGTTTTACATATTAGTAGTTTATTGTTCTGCTGCATATTTAGAACTGTGACACTTTCTAATTTGAATTAGTTAATGGAATAAGATTGCATTTTAATAATTGAATGAATTTAGTTATATATTTGAGATATTTTGTTAAGATGCCTTGTATGCTTGTGGGAAGAGTTTCCAACGGGTGTGTGGCGGTTGACGCAATCCCCGGCTTACGATCTCAGGTCGGGGGTGTGACAACTTCAGAAAGCTTTACTTCTAAAAACTCTACTTTCAAAAGTTCTACTACTAAGGCCCCATTTGGCAGAGCTTTTGGAGGGCCAAAAAATACTTTCTGGCTCTCCAAAAGCACTTTTAGATGAAATAGGGGTGTTTGGTAAAAATTTCGGAAAGCTAGTTTACCTTTTTCAGATTGCTAAAAATAGCTTTTTGGAAGAAGCACTATTTTGAAATTTTTCGGAAAAGCACTTTTAGGCCCGGTCGGAAAGCTATTTTTTTTTGACCAAAATATCCGTGATAAAATATAATAGTTACACAAAATGGACCTTTAATAATTATTTAACCAATTTTATCACCTAGCTAAGAAATTTGTTATATTATAGAAAATCAATTTATGCTAATAATTATAATATTTTATATCTTTATTAATGTATTATACTATAAATATAATATTATATTATATCATAATATATTGATATGTTATGTTAAATAATTTAATATTATGTAAATTATTATGCTACAGTATACAATATTATATTACTATATTATAATAATATTTATTATATTATAATAATATTATATTATATCGTATATTTATATATTATAGATATTATAGTTTTTATAAAAGCTATACTTTCAAAAGCTGCACTTTTAAAAGTTCTACTGCCAATAGCTTCCACAGACGGAATTGGAACCTAACAGCTCCCCAAAAAGAGCTATTGAATCTGGTAGGATGTACTCACATTAGAGCTATATAATTTGTCATTTTTATTAAAAAAAAGAAAAAAGAAAAAGAAGAGAGCTATTGGAGTTGGACAATACGCCAATGCAGGTCACGCCCAACGCTCAGACCGCAACTTAGGCTAAAAGATATTAGGCTTATAAGAAGGCCCGGTGCGCGAACCTCACCTAGTTTGTACAAAAGAAAACCCATGGTGCGTTGCTTCGGCAATACGGCATACGGCTGGTGAGCATCACATACATACACATACATGCACATACCAGATCCGAGCCGAAACCTTTCGACGACGCTACGTCGGGATCTAACCGAAGAAGATGAACGACGGAGAGGATGCCTCCCGCCGCCGGAGCGCCGTCAACGAGTACCGGAAGAAGCTCCTCCAGCACAGGGAGCTCGATTCCAGGCTTCGTACAGGTGCCTCCTCTTCCTCCGTCTCTTCTCTCACACTCTTCAATCCAACGCCCTATTCCCTTTCCTTTTCCCCTTTGCTTCTATGTCGTGAATTGGGTTCCATTCCCAAGTAACGGGTCCGTGGATTCTAATATTCAATTTAGGGTTTGGCCATTATTTTCATCGTTATTTTCCTGCTTCTCTTCTTTCAAATCGTGAAGGCATTGGAAGTTGAGATCGGGGATCTTGTTAGTGATGGGATTGGGGATTGACCATGTTGTAGATTTTACCGAAAGGCAAGGTATGAAGGAAAATGATGCATAAGAGATGCAAATGGATGTTTGGAATTTGCTGGAGCAATGCCGTTTTGGTAGCAACCGGAACTTTTATATGGATTTCTATGGGTGAAAAGAGCTTGGAAAGTCTCGTTGCCTGGTATTTTAGTACGGTTAGAGTTGTTGCGAACAGAAAATTGAAAGTGAATTATCGCGAATGTTTTGAATGGTTGTAGTAATGACATGGGAGCGATGGCGAGATTTTATGCAAACTAGTTTGCCTTTAAGAACACAGGGAAAGGCAATTTGTAAAAAACATGACTTTTCCTGGTAATAGTTTGAACTAAGTAGGAAGCACGATGTATCTATCCATAAGCATCTTAACTTAAACAGATCAACTTGGTCTAGCATTTTGAAGGACCCAATTGTTACCAGAGTTTATAGATTTCCAATTTCATTGGTTTCGGAGTATCAAAGAAATGCTATGTCCCAGGGTCCGCAGAACCATCCCGAACTAGGCAGTTCCGGTCATACTAAGCCGTCCCAGCGGCGAACTGGGATGGTTCTAGTAATGAGAATGAAATCCTTTGCCGGAGGGGGAGAAAGAGAAGGAAAGAGAGGAAAAGAGAGAGCAAGCGGTGGAGGGAGAGGGAGGGAGGCTGACGAAGGGTGGCAGACTTCACTTAAAATTTGCGAATTTTTTTAGTGGTCAGACCTCTGTTTCAAACGAAATAGAGCACACTGCCGCGGCCTCCGCCTTCTGCCTTGACGCCGGCCTCCCTCCCTCTCTCCCCCTTCTCTCTTTCTATCTTTTTTTCTCTCCCATTCGCCCTCTCTCCCGTCTCCTTTACCGTGCCGATATAGGCCCGATATGATATGGGGCGGACTCGTACCAACTCGTGTCGTCGGCAACCGGTGATCCGGGACGATCTCCTAAGTCTTGGATACGAAGCCTCGTAACTGATGAGAGAGTAAAGTCCAATGGACAGCCAAGAGTCACGTTTACGTTAGAAGACCAATAGTCAAAAATGAAGAAAACTGTAGCGCCTCACATGTCAGCCCAAATTAGGACCCGTTCAAGTTCTAAAAACGGACGACGGTTTTGGGTAGAGAGAGAGACTTGTGGGAGAAGTTATATTTAGCTTTTGTGAGTTGTAATTGCTATTTTTAAGACTTTTCAGTTTCATGCATTAAGCCCCCTTATGTCTATAAAAGGGGAGAAAATGGTAAAAGAAAGATAAGGTGGAAAAGAAATAAAAATTGCCTCCTCCAGATTTTGAAGAGAGAAATCCATATCTCAAAAAAAAATCTTTTAGCATCTGTGTGAGAGTTGTTAGGTTTTAGCCACATATCTTATGGATCAGATTGGTATCAGAGCGGTGCAGTGGAAGCATGGTGGGCCCATATCCCATAGGTCCTAGGTTCTCCTGTGCATGGTATTAACAAAGAGTGGTTAACCTTTATCTGTCCTCAAAGTTCACTGACGACCTCCCAAGAAAGCCACTAGCGTCATTCCTACAACAATGGCTAAAGAACCTACTATGGCTGATTTGGCCAGACAAATTGCTACTCTATCTGAACAGATGGCAAAGGTCATGGAGTGGTTGGAGCGTTCAAATCCTTCTCAGTCAGAGGAGGAGGAGGATGACATTTCCATAGAGACTATTAAGGGTCCCCCTCTAAAGAAAGATCCAAAGAAGCAAAAGAACTCTCGTGCAGAGGATGATGAGGAGAAGCAGCCGAGACCGTTCAAGGTGGAGGCTAGAATTGAGATTCCAACTTACGACAGGTCGGTTGATGCAGAGAAGCTGGAAGCATGGATCAGCCAGCTGGAGACATACTTTACCCTCTACGGGTATAGTAGCGAAGACAATGTTTCGCTAGCCAGGCTAAAGCTTACAAGTCATGCCTTGGCATGGTGGAATGCCTACCTACGCAACCATGGAGATGAAGTGATTATATGGAGAGATTTCACGAAACTCATCCGGAAAGAATTCTATCTGATAAGTTATGCTGAGGAGAGATGGCGACAGTGGCATAACTTCGTCAGAGACGGGACCAATCAATGCAAGATTATACAACTGAATTCCGGTGTCAGGCGGTGGCATTGGGAGTCTCGATAGACAATCCTCAGACCTTTATGAAATATACCTCCGGCTTGAACACTCGAATCAGCACGAAGTTGTCTCTTTACAAGGTGGACGACGTGTCTAGTGCAAGCGCGATAGCCATGACCATCGAGAAGAAGAATGCTCGTGGCGATAAAACCTCCAAAGGTACTTTCAGAGGCTCGTCCAACCGAAAGAAAAAGAAAAATACGAGCGCCACTGCAACCTCGTCCTCAGCCACACGAACTGAGAAATACTGTGACCACTGCAAGATAGAGGGCCATATGAAGGAGAAATGTTGGAAACTTCGTCCTGAGTTGTACCCCAAAAAGTGGCAAAAGGACAAGACAGTGGCAACATCAGTCGGAACCAAAGCCATAGTAGCAACCAGGTCCAAAAGGCGGACCCTAGTCTATCTTTGATGGCAAAGCCGAAGGAGATAGCCTTGGGACCCCAAACCAAGTTTGACGAAAAGGAGCTATTTGTTTTAAAGATCCAAGTGAAGTAGGAGGTGATCAGTGCCATCGTAGACACTGGAAGCTAGAAAAATCTCATCTCTGAACAACTAGTCCAGAAGTTGGGTTTGGCTACTACCCCTCATCCAAAACCTTACCCGTTGGGCTGGATACATAAGGATACAGAGCTCCAAATCAACCGACAATGCACGTTCTGCTTTGCTGTAACGAGCTAGTATATAGATGAGGTGACGTGCGAGGTAGTTCCGCTCGATATTTGCCAGGTGATGCTTGGAAGCCCTTACCTTTGGGACCGAGATGCTATATATTATCGCCGGCGACAACAATACCAGTTCACGAAGGAAGGCAGGAAATACCTCTTCTCGCGTGAAAAGACAAAACAAGGCGTTGATTTGATCACAGCCTGTCAGGCGAAACGAATGATTAATGCCTCACAGAGGTTCGTATTGGTGTTCATACGATTCTCAGAATCTGAGCCTCAAGCGGATATTCCTATGTCCGTTGAGAGACATGAGTTAGAAAAATTGTGTGGTGATTTTTCGGGCCTCTTTCCGGAAGTTCGAGGCTTATCGCCGAAACGAGAGGTGGAACACAACATCCAGCTAATCTCAGACTCCCCACTTCCGAATCTCAGCATGTACCGCTATTCGGTGGTGGAGAGCGAAGAAATAAAGAAACAGGTGACTGAGTTGCTTGAGAATGGAGTAATCAGGCTAAGTAATTCTCCCTATGGCTCACCAGTTATCTTAGTCCCGAAGAAGAATGGTGGGTGGCGTATGTGCATTGACTATCGAGCCCTCAACAAGATCACGGTGAAGAAGCGATGCCCCCTTCCTTGACTAGAGGACCTCTTAGACCAACTGAAACATGCCCGTTACTTTACGAAGCTGGACTTAAAATCTGGCTACCATCAGGTACGAATCCGAGATGATGACACTTGGAAGACGACATTTAAGACGAGGCAGGGTCTGTTCGAATGGCTCGTTATGCCGTTTGAACTCTGCAACGCCCCTGCTACATTCACGAGGTTGATGAATGACGTGCTACGACCGTTTCTCGACAGCTTCGTCTACCTCGACGATATAGTCATCTACTATCGTACTTGGGAGGAGCACCTAAGCCATGCGACGAAGGTGTTCGAACTACTACAAAAGCACGAATTGCACTTAAATGGGAAAAAGTGCGAGTTCAGCCAGCTTCCTTGGTATATCTTGGTTTCGTTGTGGATAACGGAGAATTGAAAATCGATCCGATGAAAGTGAAGTCCTAGAGTGGCCTAGACCAACAAATGTGACGGAGGTACGAAGCTTTATGGGCGCTTGTCAGTATGTCTGAAAATTTATTTCGAACTTCTCCGTGTTAGCTGCTCCGCTACACGCCTTGACGAAGGCAAACCAACGCTTCGAGTGGACTCAGAAACATGAGGACACATTTCATCTACTGAAGGGGAAGATATGTGAGGCGCCAGTTCTTGCCTTGCCAAATTTGCAGCGGCCTTTCGAGCTAGAAGCTGATGCGTCGGGATATGCGATGGGTGCTGTTCTAATGCAAGAAGGACGACCCGTTGCCTATTACTCTGAGATGTTCCAAGGAGCACATAAGAACTACCCGACATATGAAAAAGAATTGCTTGCCCTCCAAACCGTCAAACATTGGCGGCTTTATTTGCTGGGCAAAGAGATGGCGGTCTATACCGATCATCAACCCCTCCAATACCTTCAAACCGCTACAACAAGCTCGTCATATGAAATGGATGATCTATCTCCAGCAGTTCAATCTGGTGATTAAGTACAAGAAGGGAGTCCAAAACAAGTTGGCTGATATGCTGTCTCGGCCTCCAATGGCAGCACTTTGTCTGTCCGCAATGATGGAGATACAACCAAGTGTGCATGACGACTATGCCTACTTATATGACGAAGATCCCGATTTTTGGAAAGTAGTGGAGATGGTGAAGATGGACTTTCAAAATTTGCCTTACGAGGCGGATTGTTGTACAAAGGGTCACAATTATGCATTCCGAGAGAAGCGAATTGTATACAGTGGATGCGAGAGGCGCATACTTCGAAGGTGGCAGGCCACTTTGGAGTAAACAAAACGGTGCAAAACGTACGACGCTATGTCTACTGGCCCGGATGTAGCAAGATGTGGCTCGCTTTGTACGAGGGTGCGTACTGTGCAGCATCTCCAAACCCTCGAATCGGAAGCTCGAGCTCTACACACCTTTGCCCGTTCTGAGCAGGTCTTGGGAGAGTATCTCGATGGACTTCTTAGGAGGTCTACCGACGACATGATGGGGGTACAACTACTTGTATGTAGTGGTCGATAGATTTTCTAAGATGATTGTGCTAGTCCCGTGCAAGAAGATGGTCACAGGAGAAGAAACGACAAAACTCTTTTTCAAACACGTTTGGATAAACTTTGGATTACCGAGTTCCATTGTGTCTGATCATGATAGCCGTTTTATAGGAAATTTTTGGAGATTGTTGTGGTCCATGATGGATACGAAACTGCAAAGGAGTACAGCCTTTCATCCCCAAACCGATGGTCAGACCGAAGTGGTTAATCGGACTGTCGTACATCTTCAATGAGACTATAACGCTCAACATCCTAAGACTTGGGATGAGAGTTTACCCTACCTGCAATTCGCCTTTAATCGAGCCATCCATAGCTCAACTAGCAAATCCCTGTTCGAAGTGTGCCTGGGCTATCTACCCCGAAGCCCATTTGATCTCGAATTTACAGTTGGTTCAATGACACAAACTGTGGAAGATGATGTTGGGAAGGCTCAACGTTTTCTAGAGAATATCCAAAAGGTGCATAGTGAAGTGGAGAAGCAGCTGGAGAAAGCCTAGCAGAAGTATAAAGCTAGACATGATCGACACCGAGTGAACGGAGATTCCCAGGTCCGTGACATTGTTTGGTTACACTTGGGAAAGGAAAGGTTGAAGGGAGAAGCAAAGAAACTGAAACCTATCTGCTATGGCCCTTTTAAGATTCTCCGAAAAATTGGTGATAATGCTTGTTTGCTGGAGTTGCCAAGTTACATGGAAATGTATTCGGTCGTTAATGTTGAGAATTTAAAGCCCTTTGAGCTGTCAATGCTAGATGACGAGCTAGGAGAAACACTGCCCTTAGTGGAAGATTTATCCACAAGTCAGGAGAAACAATTGGCCGAGGATACCATCCTTGAGAAGAAAACTATTGAGACACGACGGGGAATTTGAGAGACCTTTCGGATTGGAAAGAAGGGACAGAAGCCCAGCATGTCCCAGTGGTATACTAAGGAAATAGGGGAGTCTCAATTTTCCCACCTATTCTAGATCCAGTTGGAGCTGAATCCCTATAAAAGGGGGAGTAATGATCCGGGACGATCTCCCAAGTCCTGGATATGAAGCCTCGTAACTGACGAGAGAGTAAAGTCCAACGGACAGCCAAGAGTCACGTTTCCGTTAGAAGACCAAAAGTCAAAACTGAAAAAAACTATAGCGCCTCACATGTCAGCCCAAATTAGAACCCGTTCAGGTTCTAAAAACGGATGACGGTTTTGCGTAGAGAGAAAGACTTGTGGGAGAAGTTATATTTAGCTTTTATGAGTTGTAATTGCTATTTTTAATACTTTTCAGCCCTCTTATGCCTATAAAAGGGGAGAGAATGGTAAAAGAAAGATATGGTGGAAAAGAAATAAAAATTGCCTCTTTCAGATTTTGAAGAGAGAAATCCATATCTCAAAAAAAAAAAAAAATCTTTTAGCACCTGTGTGAGAGTTGTTAGGTTTTAGCCACATATCATACGGATCAATCAGTCTGGTGCTCGGTACCGGCACATCAGACCATGCTATGTCTAATTGCAAATCATATGTGAAAACTTGCAGTGGATGATTATGGATGTAAGGAAAACATATATACCATCAAACAGTGAAAGTACATTTAATTAGGGAATCTTATTAAAGAAGACCTATTAACAAAAAGGAAAGTAATGGGTATTAACTGAAGTAAAATTTTGATTTTTTAATGAGATCAAAGACATAATTTGCTGAGGAGAATGCTTATAGAAAGATTTAAGTTGAGATATATGAATTAGAGTAGGGCAATGGAAATGGTGTGGAGAAAAAGGTCAAGGGTGGAATGGATAAGGCAAGGACTAAAGGACCAATGCTCTTTTTTTATGGGAATGCCATTTTTCTTTATACATTTTCTAATGAAGGATAGGGTTATGGCTGCATTAAGAAGATTTAGTGGTCTTTCTAAAAGAGTATAGTTCAACAAAATGATTGGAACCTTTGTGGGAGGATATACGCTTTTCAAATATAGGGTGGTCACATGCGATTAGAATGTGATCACATTCTTTTATTAGTGACCTATCCGTACAAACTTTATTAGATTGTTGGCTGGTAGTTTGTATCAATTTTATAGGGTTCAGCTAAGTCTTTATAAGGATTCATTGTGAATTACAGACCATACTTATAGAAAATAAAAGTTAACAGTTCTATGTTACATAGATTGTTTATCCTCCTAGATGTGAAATAATGCTGATGATTGTCTCTTATTCCTCTTTCTATCTCTTGCTCTTTCTTCTGTCTCTTGTTGCACACCAAGGGGCAAAGATGATCTGTGCAAAGTTCTGGAGAATTACAAAGTAAAATCATTATGTTGATCGAGGTTTCCTAATTCTTGAGATAATTAGGGCATGAATTTGCCAAATGACAGTTGAGCATTGACTGAAAAGCTGAAAGTGAAGTTGGATTTCTCTAATTTCAAGTAACCAAAACAGTTGTAAGGGCCTTCATTAATAACAACTATACAAAATAGATGGTAGCACAGGTGCGAGACACCTAAGCATTCCTATAAGTAGATCAAGAAACTAAAAAGCTATGAAAATGTGTAATATTTTATGTGATGAAGAATATGACACGAGAGTTACACTGCAAAGTGCATGACAAACATTAATTGCAATGTCAAGGATTATTAAGGGAATAGACATAAATCATTAGAATTTGTTTCCTATTTCACTCAATGCTTTATTTAGCGAGGATGGTTGTGAAAAATTGAGGATGATTTTGACAAACTGTTCTACATTTTTATTTATTTTGCATCAATATTGAATTTTAAAATTAACTTTCATTAAGTTCTCTTATTAGGATCCATACAGAAAGGCTGACTTGGCGAACGGTGAATTGCATCAGTTATCTCAATACTTGATTATCTCAATGCTTGATATTTGTGGCTTTCACTATTAATGGGGTGTACTAAGATGATGGGACCCATGTTACATGAGTAATGTGCAGCCATCACTTTGGCCAGAAAAACAAACTCTCTTTTTTTTCGCGGGGCGGGGGGGCGGGGGGGGGGGGGGGGGGGGGTATTTTTTTTTTTGTCAGATTATCATGCTATCAGTTTTATGAAGAATCCTTGATCATATGGCAGAATTGAATTGTACACTTGATGCAACATACAAGAGGAAAAAGAAAGACATCGTAGCAATCTGAACTCTTGCGGGTCTATCATATATAGCACATCTCATATCATTTATATACACACGAATGATATAAGGTTGATACGCGAGATTGCTAACCTTGTTCGACACTCCACTATCTTAGCGGGTCTATCACCATACTTATGTTATGACATAACATTTAAGAAAATAGGACTATGTCTAATTTTAGATGCTTCCCTATTTCCTACCTTAGAATTCATCCTTCAAATTCAAATGGATATCTTACGAGATGTTCAAGAACCTCTCTTGATCCATATTCACAAACCTTTGCATCAACCCCTTAAGTTACAAGAGTCTACTGTGTGGTGTATAACGTGTTTCCCTACATTTGTGTAAACTAACTAATACCATCAGACAACTTAGTCTGAAACTATCTGAACCAAATGTTGAGGACGAGTACTTGTTAACGCTCATGAATCACAATTTACACTAAGTTCTACCATGAACTATTTTTTTGTAAATCTCTCGCTTGAAACTAAGCGTGTTATCAATTTATTCTTTCGAGTGGCTTTGGATGTACCTAAAAATCACAATGTTTTGCGGTTTTAGAAACTACATCATTATTTTGCAATTCCATGCTTTTGGCTGTGTTTTAGAGTTCCATAAAATCCCTTCTATTGTCCTATGTTGCATGGAAAACCACATCCACCTCAGAGAATCCATGTTAGATACATATATAAGTTGGATATGCATTAAACATTAAGATAGTTATCAGATTGATGCTGGACAGCAGGAAAAAAGAGGGAGAAAGAGAGGAGAGAGGAGGAAGAAGAGAGGGAGGGAACTAGGCTTCGCACCTAGCCCTAGCTTAGGGTTTCACACCAAGGCTCAAAGAAGAGAATCACAAATTTTTATTCATAGCATAACCCTAAGCGATGTACGTTCTAACATATTTATAAGACTCAGAAAAATGCAAAAGACCCCTAAAAAGAAACTAGTCTCACAACAGATCCTCAAAATAACGAAATACCAACATAAGCCCTAAAGGCTGTCAAATAACAAAATACCCTAATTAGCCCAAATAACATAAAATCACTCCAAAATAAAATCAAATTGGTTGGACCATCCTCTTGCGGCGACTGTAGACTCGAGTGACGGACGATTTGGCATTGGTGTCCGCACCACAGATTCTTCAGTTAGAGATTGGTGGCGATTTCAACTCTTCAAACAATGATTTTTAACATACCATAATGACAACAAAAGATGTGTCTTTTGTTCTTTTCAGAGATTAGTGAAGGATATAACTATTAAAATAACTTTATGAAATGTCATCTTCTATTTACTCTTAAGTTAATTTAGGAGTTTGAATAAGAAAAATGTACATTGCAAGACCTTAACAATCAATTTATTTAAACTTTCTTTTATATAACATTGTGAAATAAAGTATGTCTAGATATTTTTGTTAAAATTACTTCTTTTCCATTGTGTCATTATATCTCCTCTTTTTTCTCCTATCAAGTCAGGAAATTGGATGTGTCCAATTCTGATTCTCTCATCCATGTTTATGCAACAATGCTTAAATCATGGAATTGGTAGTTTCTACGTTTAATATAATTTTCTGGGTCCATGATTTTCTCCTCTCTATCATCTTATAACTTTCCATTTTAGATATTTCCCATTTTGGCAGCCAAACACCTTCCTGAAAGAAAAACTTAACATTCAAAATCTGAAATTTTGAATCAGGAAAAACTTAAATTATATTTAAAATTTGAACCACCAAACTGGGTGCTCATGGCAAAATCTTGCTTGTTGCACTGTTGGCATGATAAAATTGTTTGAGAATTCACCCAAGCCAACTCATAAGTAATCAAAGAGCTTCCACTTCAGATAGTTGGTGCCAGATCAAGCACCTAAAATAGTTGGTTGATTACACTTGAATGATCTGTAATGACCAGATAAAATAATGGGATATGTATTTATATTATGACCATTGTAATATCATTATATGATATTGTTTCACCATCTATAGTATTAGTTTCAATTTTCATATTCAATCAATATGTTTATGATATTATTTATTTTTTAGTGGTATTAATTTTGCTATAATTACTCATGATTTTCTATTATAAAGGTTAATAGTGATAGTTTTCAACATAATAATTAAATCTGAAACAGGTTCCAAATTTTTTTATCATTTTTATTGCCAATGATGAAGATTCTAAAAAGTGGCCAATGTATGGGTAGCCGGGGCACCATATGGCACCTGAGTTGTATCCGGAGCCTAATGGGGCACTTAGGTGAATGAACAGAAAGATGGTGGGAGAAGAAAGAGGTAGTGGAGGTAGAGGGTAAGGAGGGGGGATGGGAGGCAAGGAGCTGAACAATGGTGGTGAGGATGAGGGTGGAGGGCAAGGAGAATGAAGAGGAAATATGGGGTTAGAGAGGTGTAACAACGCATGACCTCATCCAAAAAGGCTAGTTGGAAGGTATTATTTGGATTCCTTGATCCTGTATAAGTATCCAAGATCTACCTAGTGAATAACCGATGTGGGACTAAGTACACAACCGCACGGGTCCTCATATATTTTTTCCGTTTAAGCCCTGACGTCCTCGTTAGGCTAAGGGTTCAAATCCATTCAAATCTAATCACAAGTACCACGATCGGTCCGTGGTCAGCCCTACTGAACTCGTGCTGCAATGTTCCCTAGTTTACATAGATTATGGGCCTCATCCAAAATGGCTAGCCGGAAGATATTTTTTTGGTTCCTTAGTTCTGTATAAGTACCCAAAATCTATCCAGCGAATAACTGATATGGGACTAAATACACGCCTACACGGGTCCTCACATACTCTCTCCATTTAAGTCCTGACGTCCTCGTCAGACTAAAGGTTCAAATTCATTCAAATCTAATCACAAGCACCATGATCGGCCCGTGGTTAGCCCCAATGAATCCGTGATGCAGTGTCCTCTAGTCTACATAGATTATGGCTAGGTCCACTCTGATACCACTTGTAACAACCCAAGACCTCACCCAAAAAGGCTAGCCGAAAGGTATTATTTGGGTTCTTTAGTCCTATATAAGTAACAAGATCTATTCAACAAATAACCGATGTGCGACTAAATACATGCCCGCACGGGTCCTCACAAGAGGAGAGGCAGATCATGGTAGAATAGTTGCATAAGTGGAGGAGGTAGGTTTTTGCGTGGTGCTTGATTTGCATTTTCTGCCCAAACAGCATATACCTAGGTCCCTTATGCGTGGCCTCTTAGACTTGGCTATTGAATGAGTGTTATGTGGCCCGGCAGCATATAAAAGTTAGATAGGGCCATTGACCTTAACTTAAGGTGGCCAAGGGACTGCATACATATGTGTAGATTATATGCAACTGCGTAGACTGCACTCGATGACAATCTTGAGTTATGATTTTTATGTAGCTATGCTGGGATATTTGGCAAAGCAGTAAAATAGGAACAAAATAATGTTTTCATATCATATAAATTACTGACGATTTATCTCTCTTGCTTCTTGATCATGCTTAGGAGTTGGAATTTTAGATGTTTTTTCATTAGAAATGGTGAGGCTGTGAGCCAGCTTGAAAGAACAGTTGAGCTAGCAGGGTAATGGTCATTTTAATAGATTTGGAGGCTCTAGTTACATAAAGATCAACAAAATGGTAGGTCTTTTTTTTTTTCCTGTATGACTATTAATTTTTATTTTCACTATTCCTACCAATGAGTATTCGTTATTTTATAGGGTTTTGATCGTTTATCATAATCAGCTAACACTTTTTGGGTTAAATAATGTTGTTTTACATTAATACTTGTTGCTTCTTGTTATAACAGTTAATACTGACTTCTGCGACAGTTGTTTATTAGTACCATCAGAGGGTGAATTGGGCAAACAACAATAACCATGATGGTTAATAGTAATGCCAGCAATGGAAACAATGCCACAGCATGGCTGGTCCCTTTCACTTCATCCTTCTTTCCTAGAGGTGGAAAACCACCCAATGATGTTCATGTCATGAAGGGATTATCTAGGTGCTTATTCGCATGCAATGTCCGTACAATATTAGAACATGTTACAGGTGGGGCTCATAAAATCAAAACTGTACTGGCAGGAAGATGGCCTGACAGAATGATAGAACAGGAAATGTAATATCCGCCATGAGTGTCCTTGCTGGTCAAAGAGGCAAGGTTCCAACTTATGCAAACCAGATTGGATGAACTTTGAATATTTAGAACAAGCTAGATGAAGTATCATTTTTATTCTTTGCTCGTAAAGCCTTTAATAAGGTGGTGGGAAGCTATCTAGAAGTCAAAGAAACTATGTTAAAAATTTCCAAAAACTCTTGGTTGTACTATACTAAGCTTTTATCTGCAATCAAAATGGTCATGATTTTTTATGCCAAAACTTTATCATGCTAGCTTATGTAATTGTTTTGTTTTCCTGCTGCTTCCAGTAATTGTCATTGATATTGAACTAGTTCTCTTTTGCTTGTCTTTGTTTGTATTTCTGACTGGTTAATAGTCTGAAATAACTAGTAAAGTCTTTTATCTTGGTCATTGTGACTGTAACTGACGTGGTGGAAACTGAATATGCAGTGAGGGAAAACCTGAGGGCTGCAAAGAAGGAATTTGCCAAAACTGAAGATGATCTGAAGTCCCTCCAAAGTGTAGGGCAGATTATAGGGGAGGTTCTTAGGCCACTTGACAATGAACGCTGTAAGTGATCTGCTCTCTTTTTAGCTGCAGAGCTGTTTCTTTCTGTTTTTGCTGTTCTATGAATTCATTTACTATTGGCCATTTCCTAATTGATGTTTTTGATGTAGTTAAGACTTGAAATTAAGGGGGCTAATATATGGAGTTGAACCTGTTTCTTAGCTGTACACCCAATCCTGTTCCTTGCACCTCTTTGAAATTAAGATATCTATTGTCCTTCATCAAGTCTAGTTCCTATTCCTCTTCACTCCTATTCTTGATTTCTAAGGATCAGGGAAATAGATACTTATTCCAATGATAATACTCAAACTACAGCAATGGATCATAGGATGCTTTGCTTAATCCATTGGGCAGCAGCAAGGTGCTCTGATTTATCAGCAAATTTTGGACTATATTAAGTCCGCATAGTGTTATTAGTGCTGATATTATGGCAAAGTACATCACTCTATGGTCATAAAACACTTGATATAGGTTGTAATAACTGTCTCCTTACAGATTATAATTTATTGCCCTTAACTTATTTGATGGATATAACTGGAGTTTCACTCTGATCAAATAGTGGAATCAACGTGCGAGTTCCCATGTGCTTGAGGCCCAAGAGCCACTTTGGTTGCTATTCCTAGCAAGTCAGTCAGTATCAGCCTTTGAAGACCCTGACAGAAGGCATAAGCAATGGCTTGGGAAAAGCTAGTATCTTTGATTTGTGTTGAATATTCAGTTGATTAGCCTTAGCCACTGCTTTTTGCGTTGCAATGGTTAAATTTGGTCGTGATGTAAATTCAACTCATCAAGACAATAGCTAGTTCCCTTTAAGGTATGAAGTTTTTGTTGCTTGTGATGGCAAATTCATGATGATTCAGGAAGCTTTGCAGACAAAATTTTGGATGTTAAACTATAAAATATATTTGTGCAATTGGAAAAGTAGTAAGTACTCAAGTGGCTTGCTATGTTAATTTGCCAAAGCTCCAAGTTCCATTCTTTAATGTGCCTTGCTATTTTCACTTGCATGCCTTTTTTAAGTACCTTCTGGTTCGGTTTTTATCATGGTTTTAGTTATTTATTGTCTTGCTGCCAAAAATTGTCTTTGCTATGAGATTGGAATTATTAAGCACCAGCTATTTAACAGATAATTTTTTTGTATTCCAGTAATTGTTAAAGCTAGTAGTGGCCCAAGGTATGTTGTTGGATGCCGCAGTAAGGTGGACAAAGAGAAGCTGACAGCTGGAACCCGTGTGGTTCTTGACATGACAACCCTCACCATTATGCGAGCTCTTCCACGAGAGGTACTGAATGATCGTTGTATATTGTTGCATGGAGGGGCACTGATCTAAGATGTATACTTAATGGGCTCCCACTGGCTCTATTATATTTTTCATTTCCTGAATTATGTCAAAACAAATATGATGAACTTAATTGCCAACGTTCTATCTCCTGGTTCCAGGTTGATCCTGTTGTGTATAACATGCTTCATGAAGATCCTGGCAATGTTAGCTACTCTGCTGTTGGTGGGTTATCTGACCAGATCAGGGAACTCAGAGAATCTATTGAGCTGCCGCTTATGAATCCTGAGCTCTTTCTCAGAGTAGGAATTAAACCCCCAAAGGTAACTATGAGCTCATTATTGAATTCTGTAATGTATAACTCAAGTATGAGTCAGAATTGTTCTTTTATAATTACTACAACGAATTCTAAGCAGTCTGGCCAGCAAAATCTATCTTTTGAGGAAGTTGAGATTTAAACTGAATAATTCATTGTGTCATATGAGTTTATGAGGTATTGATTTTATGATTTCAGGGTGTCCTCCTCTATGGCCCTCCTGGAACAGGGAAGACATTACTTGCCAGAGCGATTGCTAGTAACATTGATGCCAACTTTCTTAAGGTTAGTGTTATCTAAAATAATCTGACCCTCCCCTTTTATACATCTTTTAATTTTTTATATTTATCTGTTAGGTTGTATCAAGTGCTATAATCGACAAATATATAGGTGAAAGTGCAAGATTAATCCGGGAGATGTTTGGCTATGCTCGTGATCATCAAGTAAGGACTCAGAGATCTTGGGATTTTTTTTGCTGGGCTTTTTATTGTTAATTGGACATCATCTCAGCATCCCTTTTTATAAAAACATCTGACAGTCTCTATATGCTATGGTTTGTCTGATATTAATTAATCGGCCTCCCTTCTCTAGCCTTGCATAATTTTCATGGATGAAATCGACGCCATTGGTGGGCGTCGATTTAGTGAAGGGACCAGTGCCGATCGTGAGATCCAGCGAACACTAATGGAACTGCTCAACCAACTAGATGGATTTGATCAGCTTGGGAAGGTGAGTTTCTTTTCCCTAAACTTAGTTTGTCTAAGAGTATTTATCAGACTGTTGTCTTATGAAAAGAGTATTGAAAATGAGATAGTTATTGATTGCAATATTCAGAAGGCTAAAATATGGGTTAGCTGATTTAGCTTCTACTGTGCTAGACCTGGTCTTTGTCTCACCTCAGCAACAATATACTAATACAGGAAAATATCAATCGGAGAGCTGGCTTTGCTTTTGTTGTTTACTGATTTATGAGTAATATATGTGAAAGCAAGGCATTGATGCTAAACACAAGTAATAGAACTACAGAAGTTGTGATCATGTTCTGGTTTTGGTGTTAATGAATGGTTGATTTCTTCCTTTTACTTTTTCCAAGTAATTTCTAGGAATAGTTCATGTGAATTGGGAAGGACACCCATGGCTGTGAATATCACTGCACAGACATTATTAAACATGGTCCAATGCCTTTCTGCTTATAGCTTTTATATCCTCTATTGTATGGTAGTATTTGCTTCTTTCCATGAGTCATAGCATTTATTGCTAGACCTAATATTTGAAGCAGTAAATGAAAACTGAGTTTGCATTAACAGCAGTGTTTTCACCATTGTTTGTAGGATAAGTGCAGAATATTTTTGATCATTGCCAGAGCTTTATTGCTTCTTTTTATCTTTGACATATATGCTTATGAATATTATTAAAGTTCATTCTGTATAAGGGGCAGCTGCAGGAATAGGGAAGCAAAGCTTGCAGAAAATTTAGTTAGTTCTTTGGATGCTAGTTCAAGAGCTATGAAAGTGGGTGCAACATCTTAAGTAGAAGATCCTGATCTCCCCAATACACAACCAATGTGAGACTAAATAGATGCCTGCACAGGTCCTATAGCTATGAAAATGTCCAATATGGGCCTATAACGAGAAGCAAAGACTTCTCAAAATTTACTACTGAATACACTCTTCTCAGGACTAGCTAGATGATCTGTCACCTTTTCTTTTTCTTCATCCATAGACCAAAAGTTCCTCAGCCCTTGTGATTTTAATAACTTTGAGTCTGTCCCTTACCTTTTCTTTTTGGGCGATTAGGCAGGGCTTTTAATGGTCAAAGAAAGGTGATATTGCAATAAAAGAAAGACATCAATGATGGATTTACCTGAAAAAAAAAGATTGATAGGATTATCAACAAAAGGATATTTCTCTTGACTTGTTCCTCTGCAAGTCTGTCAGCTAACTCACTTTCTAGTCCTATGAACATAACCACAGGTAATACCAACTCCCTTTTGCATTTTGGTCCTCTTTCTCCAAAAGGTCCACAATATACATAACTTCCCCAAGGTCAAAAGAATTCAACTCCAGATTCAGTAAAGGAGTTTCATAGTGAAATACCAATGTTCAGAAGTTTGAACAAGTGAGATATGATGGGACCAGAACACATAATTCTAGAAAATAGCTCAAATAATTAACATGAGATTATATTTTCTTTGAATTTTTTTGTATACCTTGAAGCCACCTATCTCCTCACTGCTAAAGCAAATCAGGCCACATACACCAGTGACCAGTTAGTGAGAAGCTTATCTTTTTTGATAACTTGAATGTGACCTCAGATATGCCACCAGGTTAGGAGTCTACATATATCTTCCATGATGATACTATTAGATTTGATAGAAATTTAGAAATGTCATCTAAACATTTTGGAAGGCTTCAGCAAATCTAAATAGATGTAAAAGTAGTTTGAATATAACTGAATTTCAAGTTCGAGCGCATTACTAAAACTCAAAATTCCAGGAAGAAAAATACTGTATTTTGTCTCTAAAACATTACATTCAATATGCTGTTGCTGATCAACAAACAATACTTCTACAGGATGATTGTTTTTCATATCTCTCTCTCTCAATATCACACACTTATGTTTATTTCTTTACATGCACAAACGTGTGTGTTTCTAATTATAGCAGGTCAGTTACACACCAAAGAATATGTTGAAGGAGAGAGAAGACAGGTTACGATTTTGAGCGATACTGACTCACCTTTTTGAATGGGTTGGAATGGACATGCAAGAAAGAGATTGGGAGTTATGGTCGAGCATATGATTGGGACATACTCTCCTTTTTGAATGGGTTGGAGTGGACATCTGAGCAAGAGATGGATGAGGATTGTGAGTTGCAGTTGAGCATATGATTAGGACATTTTTTTAATCAAATTTACACAATAGGCATTGTAAAATCATGAGATAAAAACTAATGATACTTTGGAATGAAAATTGATAGATCCAGAATCAACTTGTGTGTTTTGATTTTGTATAGAAAAATGAGAGGTAACCTTGGCTAGAACCATGATACTTCAAGGAAATTGAGGTTAACCGTCCAATCTTTCCACCCCTCATAAGGGTGCCTCTTCATAACCCCTATAAGTAATCTTAAGAATGTCACAAGTTGTGAGTAGGGTTCCTTCCACAAGTTCTCAAGAAGACTGCAACTCTAATTACTCAAACAGGAGCATGTGAGAAGGCAGAATTAGATGCAGAAGTAGGGAAGCAAAAATATTAACAAAATGTCCTCAAAAATCTTAAAGAAAAAAAAAGTAACAAAGCACTTGAAAATACCTTAGCAACATTCCAGAGTTATTCCAGAATAGTTGTCATGTCCTAGGTAACATTCCCGACTTCCTAACATAGCGATACTCAAGTCCCTTGGGGTTCCTTCTCTGTTCTTGGGTGCACAGGAAATTGTTATATAATAGGTCAGGGCCATGAGGTTGTGATTGTCACATATTTGAGAGAATTCTCTTGCGAAATTCTATCCACTATAGGCTGTAGCCAAGAAAAAGTTAAATCGTCTTCTCTAATTACTTCCCACCTTAGCTTTGTTAGGTATGAACCTGTGGAAGGTGTTGCTAATTTTAATTAAGTACATATAATTATACATAGTTTTCTCATCTATGAAGTTACAGAGTATTTCCTCCTACCCAAAAATAACCGCCCTATTCATGTCATGAATGTCATGGTGGTTTTCTCCAAAAAACTATGACTGCCTTATTAATTCTTAATAGGTTTCCTTGTTTCCTGAGGTGTCCCACATTTTTTCCAATTTTTAAATTTGTTTTAGTGGTGGACACTGGAATTTGTTTGTGTACATTGGCTTGAGTGGCTCTAGCGTCAACCACTGATGGTTGGTTCATGAGATTTGCTTTTGCATTATTATGTGAGTTGGTGTCACGTCGATCACATTAGTCTGAGGCTTGCAATGTGCATATCCATAACCCCTTTTTTTGTGCTTATCTTTCATCTGGCCAGTTTCTCAATTAGACGTCTAGACTCTCCCACATATAACAGGCGCTCTTAATTCTTATTGATCCCAAGTGGATCCAGGAGGATTATGGTTTTTATTTGGACTTTCTTAGGCTCATTGATTTGTTCTTATATGGTACAACATTAGCTTTGTACTAGGTCTCAGATGGTACACTAGGTGCAGAACTCTTCGATATCCTGTCTTCCTTCTATGTCCGGTGAAGAAAACAATGTCTTTGATGTGTCTGAAAATCATCCCAGGATGGGGGAGATTTGATGATGGTCATCTCTGTATCTCTACTTGGTATTTTTTTGGACTAACTTTTTTCCTTTTCTTGGTTGACACATTTGGTCGATAAAAGATTTTTCATCTAGCATTTTTTGAGGTTGTGGAATATCACTGTCAGATGGATGCCCTTTTGAACGTATGCCATTTTGTACTTTCTTTAGAATCATTTAAATCCTTTATGCAATATTGCAGTGGATAGATGTACTTTGTGAGCCTTAAATGGGTTCTGGCTATATTGTATGAAGTGAAACAAAATATTCCATGATTTTTTCTTATATCAACTGATCCATATTATTTATGATAATTGCTTATTGAGTAGCATTCTTTTTCCCAAAACATTATTAGGTTAAGATGATTATGGCAACAAATCGACCCGATGTTCTGGATCCAGCACTTCTTCGTCCAGGTCGGTTAGACAGAAAGATTGAAATCCCATTGCCAAATGAACAGTCAAGGATGGAAATTCTCAAGATTCATGCTGCTGGTATAGCCAAACATGGCGAGATAGACTATGAGGCAGTTGTTAAACTTGCTGAAGTGAGTTTATGGCATATTCTTTCCTATAACCAGTATTATCTCCATTGCTTTATTTTTCCTAATTCATCCTAATCTTTGTTTCTAAAATCGAAAAACCATCCTATTTTTCAGGGTTTCAATGGAGCTGATCTTCGAAACGTCTGCACAGAAGCTGGGATGGCAGCAATCCGTGCAGAACGAGATTATGTTATTCATGAAGATTTTATGAAGGTAACTTACATTCTGTAGACGTGTTATATTTTAGCACTCCACTTCATAGGGATACTAATAATTGTCTATCTTAAAGTGAAAATTCAACATCTTGCCTGGTGTTTCGTCTAATTCTTATGCATATCTTTTTTTCCCCTCTTTTAACCCATCTCTGCCTGAAAATGTATGTAAAACTTGCTGCAAAATCCTGCCTTATTTTTCTGAGTCTGAACCTATTATACCTTCATTGTGTCAAATGCTTTTTAGCCATTTGGTGGAATACCTTTTCTGTCATATCTATTATTTAAAGATCACTCAAAATTCATAATGCAATCCTGTCACCCAAAATTCATCATGTAATCCTGTCTTGACCTATGCCCTGCCTGGTTACACCTGAAGTCCTCACCCTATACTAGTAAAACTCTTGCCTGGATCAGCTGTAGGCAAGAATGAATGGTTGAATGTTGGAGTTCTGCTTGACATGGGCTTTAGCTGCACTTTTGATTGTCCATTCTGTAGTAGTCAATTTTTATGTTAGGATCATCAAGCAGGTGTTTCTCATGGTCATTCTGGAAAGCAACTTCTGCAGTGAATTATGCCCTAAAATGGCTCCTTTGGATGTCTATCTAAATATGCAAGAACAAAAGAAGCCCTTGGGTTGGTCTTACAGCACAGTGGTTCAGGACTTAAGCAAATGATCCTAGCTTTGACTTTGATGTGATATAGTATTGTTCCTCTTTCTTGGTGGATATGTCCAAGCATCTAGTATCGATAGGGTGACTATAACATATTTCTATATAATTGAAAGCAATTCTTTTATCTATATTGGTTGTTCCCCCCCTCCCTTCAAACCGTGATGAGCTGTGATGACTCGGATTCTTTTTGTACTTTTGGGACCTGATGCTTGTTACCTCGACTACTGTTTCAGGCTGTTAGGAAATTGAATGAGGCAAAGAAGCTGGAGTCAAGCTCTCACTACAGTGCTGATTTTGGTAAGGATTAGGAAAATTTTGATTCCATCCTTGGATGATGTCTTCTATGGGGGCGATGTTGATGCTGGCAAGATGTTTGTTGAAGTTGTGCCTGTGGTTTGTTGCAAACGTCAGCCAACTTCATCAGCTGACATTCATGTTAGAGGGCTACAATAGTCATACACTTATCCTAAGGTAGAACCATCCTGATGCTGTCTATGATGGTGATGATGTTGATGCTGGTCATATATTTATCATAAAATAGAAACAATATTGCAATATGTCACATGAGTGATTTGATTTTCCAATAAAATAGAATCAAATAGATAAGATTTTGATACAAGTCTGCAAGTGATTTTTGATCTGTTGGCTTCTCGTCCTTCGATTGTCCAATGCCTTATGCTATGCATTACCATCAAGTGTGCTATAATTAGGATATTAATTCTTGATTGTTGACTTCAGGCTTTTTGTAACATATCAACAATTGGATGGTGTATCTGGTCATTTTTCTCCCTTCTGAGAGGAAATTAGGTGACCCTAATTGATTTCATAAATGGAATGAAAGAAGATAAATATAAGATAAAAGTTAGGCAAGAGAAAGGGCAAGGATAGAGTTCAAAATAGATCAGATATTAGTATTCATATTTTATAATTTTTAACGAATATGGATACAGAAAATAAACAGATACCAAAATTGTTATCCATACTTGTCTAAATGGATATAGAGATAAATCAGAATTATCCATATTTGTCATGAGCAGATAATATGGATATAAATTGAATATTATTTCAGTATAAATCAATTTTTTAATAGAATTTAATGATGAGAACTAATATTAATTACACAATAACATAATTCACATTTGCATGCGAAGATAAGGAAAGATTTAAGGCATGATTGTTAAACTTACATGGAGACCAACCTGGTCAAAGAGTCTAAGTTACTCGTTCGACTAAGTTTGTATTATAAAATACTATCATTATTCTTTAATTATAGTATAAATAAAGAATAATCATTAATTATCAATTTTTTAGAGAGCTTGTAAGAAAAATTATATATAAATATAGTACATAGAAGCTACTGCTATTTATAAATATTTCAGCAAAAAAGTTTTGAAAATATCCAAAATTTATTTTTCATTTTTATCAAATAGAAAGGATCTATTTTTATAAAAAAATAGTAATTAAAATATAAAATATTATAATATAGAAGAAATGATTATTTAATGACTTGAATGGATTTCAATAAATAAAAAACAGCATATATATTATCATTATTCTTTAATTATAGTATAAATAAAAATAACATTAATTATCTATTTTTTAGAGAGCTTGTAAGAAAAATTATATCCATAAATTTAGTACATAGAAGTTACTAATATTTATAAATATTTCAGCAACAAAGTTTTAAAAATATCTAAAGTTTAATTTACATTTTTATCAAATAGGAAGGATCTATCTTTATAAAAATAATAATTAAAATATAAAATATTGTAATATACATGAACCTTGAATGGATTTCAATAAGTAAAAAATAATATATATATATATATATATATTATTAATTATTTTAAATCTAGGTCAAAAATTGCACCTACATTTAAAAACCGGAGTGAGCTGGATTATGCATCTTTTGACCCAAGCTAATAGAAGCCTTAGATGGGCCAAAAATTCTCACCAATCCTCTAGTCGGACTCATCTGAAGATCAACCGAGAAGCCCCAAATGGACCAAAAACCCTTACTGATCCTCTGATCAGAATCATCTGAAGATCAATTGAGGAGCCCTAGATGGACCAAAAATCCTTGCCGATCCTCTGGTTGGAATCATCTAAAGATCAACTGAGGAGCCCAAGATAGGGTAAAGATCCTTGCCGATCCCCTGATCGGAATTAAATATAAGAAGGATATCGAAGGAAAGTTCAGTGTGACAACCTAAACTCAAGAAAAAAATAAACAATGCAAGCAAAGACCAAACATAGGTACTTTGAAAAAACTTTTACTTTTATTGTTTTTAAGTTGTACATTGACCTTGACAAAGGCCAAGCAAAAAGAGATGTACATCAATCTCGGTAAAGACCGAGCTAAAAATGAAGTACATCGAGCTCATTTTATCCGAGCAAAAAAGCAAAAAATAAAGAGGTCAAGGACTTCATTCTTCGCCTTCGCCATTGCTGACGATGCTGCCCTTTTCGTCCTCGTAGCTGCATTCACCGCCTCCGCCTTTGCTGACGTCGTCATCGCTGTCGTCCTCACCAAGGTCAGGTTCGAATTCGGAGAAGTCCATCCCGAGAAGAGCCGTTAAACCTGAGCTCGGCATTCCTCGAAGCCCTTTCTAAAGCCACCGATCGCATTCTTGACAGTCTCGTCCTGGAATTGCTCCGAAGCAAGATACTCCTTGACCACATTGGCAGCCTTCTCCTCGGCACAGGCAACCTACTCCCTGGCCCCCTAATAACGGCACCTCAAGATAGCCAGAATATGGTGACGCTTCGAGAAGACCAATTGATGCATTTAATGCCCCTGACAAAAGCTCTATTTTCGATCGAGATGACGATATGACTTCTGTCGCTCGAACTGAAATGCAACTCAATCTCGAAAGTGGAGGACAAATGATAGAAAAATATTAGACACCTCGACGTCGGATCGAACTGACCTCCTTGATCTTGGTATAAACCAAGTCGAGCAACTGCAATCGACACGTGCCGACAAGAACTGACATTTTTAGCAACCTATAGTTGTAGTAACTCTGCATTTGACGCGCAGTCAATATCGTACATCACCAACGTGAAATAATGCACACGTCGTAAACGTACGACTGATCACTAGCATTCATCGTATCAACCTAAGTAACAACAAAACAGACCACCCTATATAAAGGGGCAGCCTAGAGGCCCTTAGATAGGCGGATATTATGCTATACAGTTCTCTTTCAAAGAACCCCATCTGCTGAAATTTCTTCCTTCCACTTTGCCCCTCTATCCTAACTTAGGCATCGAAGGATCTGCTACTAGAAATTCTCCAGCAAGTAGACTTCTTGCAGGTCATCCCCTAAGGAGATTAGCCCTGACACCTCGACCACCTTGTCCAGCTCTGCTTCTGCCTACCTCAAGGTCATCCGAGCTGCATTTTGACTTCGATCTGGGATTCAATGGCAATATTGAGAAAAAAAACCATCCACTCATCCGTCAGAGTTAAGCTAACCCAAGGACCCTCTGAAACAACTAAGAATAAGGGGAGGTTTAATATGCAATATTGGCAATATGTTGGATGCAGTGTAATGCTTTGAAACTAACATATAACAGTATAATTCATGCTTTTATACCTCTTTCATGCACATCTTCAGCCTTTGATATAGAAACAGCCTCGACTGAAAGATTGGTGTTTATGATCCTACTTTAGGTCCAAGTCAGGTCGGTAAATAAAGACGTGTGTTTTGAAGCGAACTCGATGGCTTTCTCAATTTGCATTGGCAAAGTTCGGTAACGAAATTTGGAGCTTCTTACCACGGCACAAAACATTTTCACAAGGTTTGCTTTTCTATTAGGAAACAAACGCTAATACCACTCACTGAAGTAAGATGAGAGGGAAAAGAAGAGAATTCTTACCCCCAGCAAGCGACCTTCTTGTCTCCCCATAACGCCACAAACCCTCAGGTATGTACAAATGACCTTTCAGAGAGAGCATAGGATCGTGCGTAGTTGACCCCAGCCGCTCAAGCTGGCAGCTACTTCTCAAATGCACTGTTTGGTGGGAATCAGAATGGTCCGCATTGCAGAATGCGGCACACATTTAAATCGCAAAAATTAACATTAAGGCACAAAAAAATCAATCAGTTAAAGAAAAGAGAGACCAGTCAAATTTCATTTTTGAGGTGAAAAGGATTGCAAAGTAGAGGACAAGCAGATATGAATATGCATGCAAATAGATTCTTTAACCGGAGTTTTTTTTTCTAAATTTAAACATTTTCTTCCTTTTGAGACAAAACATTAGAATTAGCCACATTATTCATAGAACAGAAATGGTGGTGCGGCACTTTGTAGACACTGGTACAATCAACAATTTCATATTCACGCAATTAGTTTACACGATAAATGAAAACTAAATCCTCAAAATTTAAATTGAATCCAGAAACAGCTGATCCCAGACATCCATCTTCAGCAACCTAGAGAACCAAATCATGAAAATATAATATTTTATGCAAGAAGGATAGGAATTTGACTGGGCATACTCATGGACTAGTTCCCTGCTAAAGTAAATAAATGACAGAATTCAAGCTTTTCAAAAAGGATTTGAATGCCATACACAATTGGAGTGCAAGAAGAATAGGAATTCGACTGGGCTTATGCATCAACTGGTCCTCTAATAAATAAATGACATAGAATTCAAGCTTTTCTGCTGCATACAAAAAATTAAATGTATGGACACTTAAAACAGCGACGAATTGGGTTGGGATCTAATATCACCTTTGTTAGTTTAAGAATATAAGTTGAAGAGTCAATACCAAACATTCAACTCTTGCAAATCATTTCAACTAATAATTTGAAACATTCAAATCCACATAGCGAGAAAGCATATCCATAATGATTCCCTGCTATTGGAAGGAATAGAGTATGAAACATTCAAGGTTAATTTGCCCCATCATTACTAGGGTGTCCTATTTGCATTGCAGCTCTCCAAGATATTCTGCTACCCGCTCTGGTTAACTTGCCTCATCATTAATACAGGCATCCACATAGCTAATGGAAAGCTCATCACAAGATATATATTATAGATATGTATTACAATATATTACATATGCCTTACACACAGACAACCTCAGTCTTTTCCTGTTGTGTGACTTGGACCTGGTCTTCGTAAGATTTCAATAAATAAGCAGGGGTCAGAGTACCCAAAACCAGTTCAAACAACTTCGTCACCTTGCTTTGCTATTGTTATGACTTCTAAACCTTACCTAAGGGCAGACATGAAAAATAATTGCAAAATTCAAACAATCTTTTTTTTATGAAGCTAAACACTCTTTTCAATGTCAGGAAGGATACAAAAAAGTCAGCAATGCTAAAAGAAATCATATGCATATACAAGCAAAAAATTAGAGAGAGGAAACTTATTCTAAGTGTTAGAAATTCGAAAGGGTAATTCTGTGATTAGGCAATTAAGAGACTTGCTGCCTCCATCTGATATTAGTAGCAAAATAACAAACCTAATCACATACTCATGGATGTCACCATACAAGAAGGCATATAATGAGGGTAGACAAAAAGAAAAGTGGCTATAAGATTTATACTGAACCCAAATACCTTGTGTAAGCCTTGTACAAGGATCACCAGTTCTGCACAAGAAACCATCACTAGAAAAGTTGATCTTTTCCATTAAAAGAAATTACTGACTGGACATAACACTGATTGGCGACATACTCTAAATTACAAATAAACATTATCTACCAATCCCATCTAAAGTAGTAAATTTGGAGGCAATGATCATGAGACTTACTTGAGCAAAGTCCCCATGGCATAGTCTCTGAAAAGATCCAACTTGGCTGGAAAATACGACGGTCATGAAATTACCCTCAATGAAGTTATGAAGAGGTGAGCATGAATTACTGCAGACTTGCAAAATACTCACCATGAAGAACATTTTGACCAAGGCATCTTCATTGAGCACACTGGAGAAAATGTAAAAATCAGCCAATGCATCAAGTGGTCATCCACACAGCCATCACATCACATATACACACAAATGAAGAAGGGATGAAAGAAGAATATGAGACTGGAACACTTTTAAGTAGAAGGATTAATTTCATTAATAACAATGATTATGACAAGATGCATGAAATTGTTGCTTCCAACAGGAAATTGCATGACAATTAAATAAAACAAATATGGTTGACATGCCAAATGCGATGGTGAACATAGAAAATAATATTTTTCATAAAGAAAGGTGAATCCTGACATTACATACCAGTTCATCTGGATGGCACCTTGATAAATCTGCCGCATGCTTGAGTTTGGATTAACAATATAAAGAAGCAGTGTTTTATGCTCCAGTGCACACCACCACCATTTGATTGAAAAAATCTTCTATTAATTTCAGCCCCACAAACAATATTGCTGGTCTGCCAATAGAGTGACATGATAATATACAATGCTACAAATATAAGAACCACCAAAATTCGCTGCTAAATATTTATCCAAAAAATTATTCCTACAAACGATATCACAAGTCCACCAAAATGTGAATGATAATTTACAATCTTACAAATACAAAATCCACCAAAACTCGCTGGTAAGTAGTTATTTAAAAAAAATTATGTATTCTTACATCAAAACATATTCATGTTGATGCTCTTGAAATTTCATGCAATTTAACATAACCATATGGTGATATGGGTGATTATTCTTCAAATGTGGCAAAATTCACTACAAATTCCTGTTGGCAGAAACCATAACATGCAAGAACGAGAACCACACTCCAAATGAAAAATAACTCGAGGTAAAATAATGGACATACTTTTCTTCAGTGCTTCCACATAATATGACCCAAATAAGAAGCTGCAAAAGGAAACTCTATAAACAGCACACGACAATTTTCTTTTCCAGAGTATACTAACATGATACACTTGCTTATAAAGGCCCCTTTTTAATAAATATAAGCATGAACTGTGTTAAGTTTGCTTCAATATCCACTTAGCAAATATAGCAAACACTTTTCCAAACTAAAGATTGTAATATCAGCAGAAATTGTACATCAGATTATTTTGGTAAATGAAGAGCAAGGGGTGGGAGTACTCCAGTAAGGAGATCACAAATGAAGACTGTCAGTTAGTTTTAGACAGAAATAGAGAAGGGGATGAAACATATATGAATTATAATAATTGGACTTTGATAAGAGAAGTCAAAAATGGAAATAGGATTTTTTTAATTCACTTAACATCTTTATTATTCCCATAAAAAGAGAGCAAGAATTAGATTAAGGGACATGTATTCATGAGCCATGCATTTCATAGACATGGAGTCTGATGTTCATCCCAAGGAGTTTGTATTATAATAATTACTACACTAGATGTGGAACTAGGGAATAGATAGTTAAGATGATGACTCCGAGAAAAGATGGGGCAGGCTAATCCTTAAGACCGAAACTCGTGGACCACATTGCGCATCACATCCATGGCCAGAACAATGATTGGGCAACACAATATAAATAGAAGATGAATGGAACTTATGGAGGCACAAATAAAAGGTAATATATTTGCTTTAGAGAGAAAATCAAGGTCTAATGAAGGCTGCAGAAGGAGAGAGAAATGTGTGTTTGTGTGTGTGCGTGTGAGAGAGAGAGAAAGAGAGATCTTGATCCAACTGGTCAACAAGTGGTAGGAGAGAGGCCTACTAGACAGATCATGGTTAGCAATATTCCCGGAGTGAGCAAAATAGAGTTATAAAACTATATTCAGATAGATCAACAACCTATCAAATTACTCCTTATATAACTTATGTGCATTGCAACAGCCGATATCTCATCAGATTACAAGTTCGCAGTCATTTATGAAACGAATCATGCATCACAGGTGCTTAGTTCAAATTTACAAAAGCTAATACTGAAAAAGGTTTTTTTTATTTTCAAATTAAAGTTCTCCTTAAAGCTAATACTGAAAAAGGTTTTTTTTTGTTTTCCTGATAGATCTTCAACAGGTGGAATCTTAAAGCTGCAATTTTTAAACATTATATAATTTACATCTTTAGCTATATTGATATATCTTATGCTTTTTTTATTATTTTAATATATTTCTTCTTTTTCTATATTTAAAAAGCACAAGTGCATTAAATGTGCTTATGAAGTAGTTAGTTAGCATTTAAGATAAATAATGGATCGACTTATTAAGAGAGAAAAAAACAACAAGATAAACAATCAGATAAACAGAATTACTAAACCAAAACTGTACGATCTTGAAATTCCATCAACTGTATGCTTTAAAAGAAAAACAGTAATGCAATATCACCAACCGCTGAAGCAAATTGAGACATGATACAGCCTTCAGTTCTAATAAACAGATTGTTATAGTAACAAATAAACAACATGAAAAACAGATCAAAGATGATCTAGAAAATGACTAATATTTAAAGAAACATCTGCACAAGAACATACGTCCAAATATTAGAAATAACAAACATCCAATGGCATAGAGCACAAAGTTTCCATGTAAAACGTCCCTACAATTGGGTTGATGCATAACCCACATTGTGAAACAAAGGAATATCAGCCAAATCTAGTCTCAATGAATCAGTAGTCATTAAAAAAAATCCATCTCAGCCCTAGATTCATCTCTGGTTCACACTATAAAACAAATCCATTAAAAAAAATAGTCAAGATTACAAGTTTTGGAAGACTAGTATGTTATCTGAAGTATCTAATAAGATATCTACCTGCGAGCGAGCGAGCGAGCGAGAGAGAGAGAGAGAGAGAGAGAGAGAGAGAGAGAGAGCCCCGGAGCGAAGCATGGATTCTTTAGATCTAAAGAATCCATGCTGCAAGCAGCAAGCGTAGGCTAAAAAGGCAATACTCCAACGTTGGGGTGGGGCGCGCCAAAGCAACCGGGGGCCCCGGAGGGGTCAGTACTCAAGTACTATCTTCTTTCCACTAACGTCGAACTGGCTGGCTGCGTTTTGTAGCGCGCGTACTCTGATCCTCTTCTACGAAATCCGGTGGTTGACAAGCCACTGATCGGAGGCGACTGGACTGAAGTGCTTTCATCAAATGATGCATGTGGGCTGAGCCATTCCCATCCCAAGTGGTGGCCCGATTCGGCCTGGCCTGGTCGGGAAGAGATTCTAAATAAAGAATATGCGCACCGAGAATAGATATCTATGTTAGCTAGCGGGGGCGGGCTTTCCTCTGGTAGTCCCGCTGCGGCCTAGGCCTTAGCTTTGGCGGCCCTAGTTGATTGACTTGCTACCGCTAACTCGCTGTGCGCTCCCCCCGGCGCTTCGACAACATTACCGCCTACATCTGTACTACTTATTCCGTCCTGAATAGAAGCATGGAGAGTCCGCCTTAGATCGTCAAAATCTAAAGCGGGCACGAACGGTTGATTTATTGTTGTACCATGCTCTGGCAGGGCGGTCAACCAAATGAAAAAGCCAATGAATAGAGGCGGCAATAGAAGATTCAAGACTGATAACAAGACTCCCTTCGGAATAGGCAAGACTACGGGATTACGAATCGCAACATAAGGATCTTCAGAATTGGTAAAACTATTTCGATCAAAAGTGTATCACAAGGAAATCTACCGTTCATATTCGATTTCTATAGTATAGAAAAAAATAACAAAAAACAAAAAGGTATGTTGCTGCTCTTTTGAAAGGAGTAAGGATCACCGAAGTAATGTCTAAACCCAATGATTTCACAAAGCAAAGATAAAGGATTCCGGAACAAGTAAACACTATTTTCAATTGTCTCAACAATTGAATCAGAATGAGGAATAAAAATAGATTCGAGATGAGACAAACAAAAGAGGTTAGAGACGGCTCAATAAATGTCTAAGGGTTTCCCTTCGAACTCTGTCAGAATTACCCAACTTGAGTTATGAGTACGAATGAGATTTCTTTTTTTCTGTAAGGAAGAATAAAAAAACGACTCAAATCATAGTCTAATTCATGATTTTATGGATCCATTTGCCATTATATACATATACAGAAATTTAGAATCCTTTTTTTTCTCGAGCCGTATGAGGAGAAAACCTCCCATACGTTTCTAGGGGGGGCATTGTTTATTTACATCTATTCCAATGAGCCATCTACCGAATCGTTGCAATTGATGTTCGATCCCGAAGAGAAGGAAGAGATCTCAGAAAAGTAGGTTTTTACGATCCGGTAAAGAATCAAACTTATTTAAATGTTCCTCTTATTCTATATTTCCTTGAAAAAGGTGCTCAACCTACGGGAACTGTTTGTGATATCTTAAGGTATGAATAGGGGAGAGATCGACGCCCTTAACACGGAATTTCTTTGCTAATTAATTCCAAGGCTCCGATATCCGAGACCAGCGATTTCGACATCGAAAGGCTGACCCCCAGATCTGCGCGAGACCCCAACTAAGCTAAGACCTAAGAGCGATTCCTTTCTCCGCTAATCACCCCTTCCCAACCAGCCCGCCCGATCGATCGTCGGTTGATCGGCGAATGAATAGGGGTTGAGAAGGTTCGAAGTTGTCGGAACGAATCGTCCTACCTGACGGTCGCGTTGCCCACACCAGAGGACTCGGCTTCGGGAGGCCCACAACCTTTACTTGCAACGTGGTCAGGAGATTCGTCTTCCGATTCTGAAACCGAAGAGCCTGTGCTTCCTCTCCAACGTCCAATGGGAATTATAACCCGAGGGCACTCCTCCAGTGAGTCTGAGCGATAAGATTCTCCTTCACACCCGCCTGAAGAAGCAACGCAGAGTGAGGAATGTGAAGAGATGATATATCAAGAATCCAGAATTCCAAACCCTTGCCTCGAATACGATCTGAGGATGAGCTGGAGCCGGGCCGTTCTCACGAAATGGCTGGAGAAGATGGGTAAAATAATAAAATTTTGGAAACCAAACATCCAGAATTACAACTGAAGGATCTTGACATGGTGGTTATACACTTATACTCGCCAAGAAGTGATGCCCCAAATCCTTCCCCAAACAGTGCCGATCTTAAAGAACTGAGCCAAAGATCAATCGAAAACGCAAGAAACAAATGAAGAATTATGATAAGTTGATAATACTTTCGAAGAACTGGTGCCCAAGAACCTTTTGATCAATCGAAAACGCAAGAATCGCAAAGAAAGAAAGGAGAGATAGATCTTTAAAGAACTGAGCCCAAGAACCTTTCGATCAATCGAAAACGCAAGAATCGCAAAGAAAGGAATGAGAGATGGAGAGGGGGCTTCACTCTTGCTTTTGGCCCTCCGGAACCCCTGACAAGGGGAGCGGGCGCCATCTTGGGTTTCGGCCTCACCGCCCGCTCCCACGTTCGTATGGGTGGACGGTGCTATATATAGAGGTTTGTAACAAATCCGTTAAATCAAGGCGAGTTGCCGACCTACTCCTTCCGGCGTTTGCTCTAGTTAAGCTTTGAAGGGATGCCGACTAACGTTTGTATTCGGAAATAGAAAGCCGGCAAAAGTTCATACAACAGGATTCGGGAGAGCCCAAGAAATTAAGGTTATGTCTACCTTTTGCTCCGAGACATCTAGACATTAGTAAAAAATGAAGGACCTTTCAGATCAAGCATATTTTTCGTAAAGCTATGAGGTTGCGGATTCTAGCAGTAGTACCATATAGGCTGGAGACGGGAAACTGCCTGTGGCACTCTAAGGTATTTTGTTTTTTGATTTTATTGGATGTATCTGTACTCATCAGGTATAATCCTCCCGCCTTAGCTATAAAAAAAAAGGTTCATATAACAGAACATATATATGCACAAAATAAACTTAAAACCTAAACCCCTCCTAAGCAATTAACCATTAAGAGGATTTAAGTTAGTGAAGGGTCCCAAAATCCCAAGCTATAACAAAGTAAGCTTATAATAGTGCAAAATTTTAACCTTATAATATAGAAACACTACTTCCATATTTCGTACTCATGATATTCAAATTATAATAGAGCAACCTCATATTGTACCAATTACTTGCTTCCTTGATTTTTTTTTGTCTCGGAAAAAAAAGAAAATTTTTTATATTGCGATGATACTATAAAATAATATTGTTATTACATATATAAATAAGGCATACTATTAAGTAGAATACTTATCTAAATTCATGGTGAGAGGCAATTCTGGGTCTAATAAAAATTAAATAACTTTTAAAATTCGATATAACTTAATACTAGCCTCTCTTGTTATGGAAGATGGGATAGTTGAGCGTCACAACCCCCGTGAATATGAAGCCAGTTATCTCCAGGCTTAATGAGAACAAAATAGGATTTTTTTTGTCTTTCCGACCGAGATAGGAGTCAAATTGCAGCATGAATAATTGGTAAGTTACATTTAAAAACATTCTGAATTCAAGAACATCCTGTCAAACCCATATATCTTCTATAGCAACCCTTCTGATGGTTTAGTGATCAGCCATAGCTTGTCTTAACAATTTCATACGTAAATCTTCGTGCTAACATCGTTATGCGCCACCTTTGGACGTCCTCCCTCGACCCCATTAGAACTAAAAGCTTCTCACTTTAAAAGCTACAGACTAGGCGTGCACATCTCCGAAAATCCTAGGATGCATCCACCCTAGACAAACTTAAACATGGGCCTTCAATTTATAAAATATTTAAAATTAGGATAATATATGTAAATGTAGTTTCACTAGCAGACGTGCCAAAACAAGTCGAGCATCTTAACTAGCAGACACATGTATAGCACAAAGGACTACAAGTTACAGGCATGGAAATCTTCTCCAAGTTAAAAAAAATGGAATTTACATGATAAGAGAGGTTCAAAATGTAAAACATCAAACATGTATCCCAAGATTCAAATGTAGGATGATCAAAAGCTTCCTCACCCAGTTAACTTGGTGCCAAAGATTCGGTACCTCCTGGTTCCCCATGGGTTGCTTTTGTCCAAATAATAAGATTTCAAGCAGCACCATACCCATGGTGGATCTCTAGTAGCACAGGCTTGGCCAGCACCATCAGTTATACCCAGTAGCATGTTCATCTTGCTAGCTAGTACATTGTTTGTTGGGTAGCCACCAAAAAATTTCTCCTGGCATGCGTTGGATCTGATTAGGGTGTAGTTCTCAAACATCGATTGAAAAATTATCGAACTGCACACATACTTTCTATGTCCAAAGATATGCGAGGTAAGTTTAGCATTGAACTGTGAGGGAAAAGCGAATCTAAATCCTACCCCATCTTCTCTGTAGACATATGCATGAATTCTTGTTGTAGGATCTTCCAGAGTCAATCTGATCCGGTAGTGCCCGTCGATTGGAGAACGGAGGTCTTCAGCTCGCCAAGGATATGCCGCTACCACTCGAACAATGCACTTGCACCTGTGTGTCGCCTATAAGATTCAGAATCCAACCTAAAATGAGTGTTTTCCCCTGCAGCCAACTAATTGTCAAACACTAATCGCATGTTTTATGCGGAAAGCTTGAATGCATTATTTTCTTTACAAGAAAGGAATAGCTTTTGCATTAATTTGACAAAGGATGTCCCTTATAAGATACAAGGAATCCCATGCTGCTAGAATAACCTAGACACCTATGATGGGGATACTTCAGTCTCCACAAAATTACACCTAAGAGCCCAACACTTTTAACATTCAAATAACCTTGATGATGGAACATCTCCATACATAAAAGAAGGAAAAGAAAAATGAAATAAAATGGTATAGATGTAATTGTATATATAAACTAAGTAGTTTAGTCAGTTGAAAATAATATTGAAGAAAAATTAGTTCATGTTACAAAAAAAGGGGAAAAAAGGCTACTATGCATTGTTAATCTATTTAGATATCCCATATTAATTTGTTCAAGTTTACTGAATCAGTACAGTTACACTTCACTTGTCAAGCATTCCTATACACATGTCAATAACTTGATCCCTGGTAACAGCTGGCTAAAAATGTGTGCAGACAAGATAGCATGTTGGAACTGGAAATTACATGCATTGGAAAATGAAGCTATTAAAGAATGGCAAGATGATCAAGAAGAATCATTTAAAGTCCATGTTTCTATACTATTTGAATTTTAATTAATATGTAAGTTGCTGTGTCTAGTTGCATAAGTTCAATTAAATTTTTTAAAGTAAATCTATATCTCCTTCTAGGGAGTCATTATATTTTATGTATATAAGAGAAGAAAAGTTAAAAGTTAACTCTTAAAAATCTATAGACAACATGACCTCAGGATAGGTGAGCGAATCCATCAATGTTGCAAAGGCAGCATGCCTGAAATCTGTATCTGAAAGTTAAAAATAAATTGTTAAAAAAAATAAGTGGGAATTTTATTGGAAAAAAAGATAACTATAGATATAAATGTTCTTTTATGGTTTCAGTTTGATATTCCTCACTCAATGCTTTGACAGAAATATTAGGAAATATGGATTTCTATGTTCATATATGATTTCCTACGGTCATACAAGTTGAAGTGAGAATTACACACACAAAAAAAAAAAAACAAGACTGCAGTAAAAGGGAAAAAAGGAGCAAAGCAAAGTTCTTCTACAGTAAAATGGATAGTGCATGATTCTTCAAAACATTGTAACCTAGTTAGGCAAAGTGAATTTCCAATTTCCCATGCATTTAATTCCATTGTTTAAGGAAATTTAGCTGCGAAACAAACACATAAACAATAAATAATTTCTATAAAAAGTAAGATGATTTTGCAAAGAATTATAAAAGATAGAGAACTAACATGCCATAGACGTACTCCAAAAAAGTTAATGTGAGATTGCATATACATAACATATTTAGACTATGTAATCAGTTGCAATGAGTATCACAACCATCCTCAAAAATATGCAACCCCATTGGCTTGCTAGATCTATTTTCATGTTCGCCCTTGCACTAGCCTCAAGCTCTAGCTCGAGACTGATACTAAATCCTTCAACATATACAGAAAAGGCAGCATTAGGCCACATACACACAGCGCATTTGGGGGACACAGCCTCAATCGAATGCATGAAAAATATGATAAAAATTATTTATGCCAAGTCTACTGGTGAAGTCATTTTGCTTAATTTTGCAGAAGACAAGTACCAAAAATTTCATGGATCCTACTACATGGCTTGTTTAAATAGAAAAGGGCTTCAAGCTGGCCCTTTGGTGTATGACCACAACTGGCAGGAAATAACCAAACTCAGAAAAGACTGTTTCAAGTTTCTCATTGTTGCCTCATATACCCCTATGGAGATGTTGATTTGAAACTTTGTATGCCCCAGTTTAGTATCTCACACTCATCATCATCATTCAAGCCTTTTTCCCACCAAATAAAGGTCATTTATAAAGCACAGTTCTAAGTTGAGAGAGAACTGAAGGATTGAGCATGTTATATTGCTTTCTCCCCATTAACCAACATCAATCCTGGCACCGTTTTTTCCTAGAAGGGCAACTTTATCTGACAAAGGTCAGTCATGAAAAATTGCATAGCCAAATAGTAGGAGGGATGACCTACTTACTAATGTTTTGATGAAGCCATGCCCCAAATCTATCTTCATTACATGTACTCAACTCACTAAAAAATAAAGTTTCATAAATCAATGGAGATGCACATGCATTTGCAATGAGCCAAACATCCATCATGCCTTCACAAACGAACATGAAGAAATGAAAACTGAGGAGATCACTCGCGATTAGAAGAAAAATCATGAAGGATGCATAAAGGCATACAAAATTTTAACTTGAGGCCATGTATAATCTGTATTTATTTATCTCTACTGCCAAGGATGCCAGGAAAGAGCAAGAATTTAAACTTAAAAACAATAAAATTTTGTTTTATTGAGGATCAATCCTTAATTCCACAATGGTCAATCTCTGAGCTGAAAAGGAAAAATATCAACACAATTAAAAAAATGAATGATCACATCAAAAAACAGCAAATCAAATATAAGAACAGCAAACGCTTGATGCAAGTTCCTAACCAAAGAACGAAGTTAAACTCCAATACCTGTAATATCAGAAGGCTGAGGAAAGCTCATAAAAGGTTGGCACTTTGGGTTAGATGTAATACGATCATTATACATCCTAGTTTGAAAAATGGATACTGTTACAAAGATTCCCATCGAAGATAAAAGAACTGAATTATACCAAATCGAGAAAAGAGATGAAATTACTTTAAACGATGTAATACGGTGTCATCTTGATCAGATAGAAGATGGATTTTACTGGAAGGCTGCAACACACCTTTCCACATATCAGACCGCAGCTCACATATTATATTGCATAATTTAACCCAGTGGCCACCTCCTTGCAATTGCGGAATCTCTTTGAAATATTTATCAGCAAATATCCTTAAGACTGTCCCACCTCGAGGAAATGCATGTAGGACTTCTCTTGAAAGAGAAAATTCTTCAACATGTAAAGGAGATGGAGTTTTCCCTTCATTATCTAGGCTGTTATTCCATCAAACAGAATTACACTGCACATTACTCTCATCATATAACAAATCAGAAATTTACGTATAAAGAAACTGTAGCTACAATAACTATAGAGCCATAACCAACAAGCCATATTTCATCTATTAGGTTAGCTCTAGAAATTCCTTTCCACCGCATGCTTTTACCTCAGTTGTTGTCATAACCTACGTAAACTTTTCCAATTCATCATTAGAACTTTCATCCAAATTGTTAGATTTCCCTTTCTATAGATTCTTCTGCAAATTGAAGCTCCGCCTTGTAGAGGTCTCCTTTATAGTACAACAAACGAGCCCCTTCAACATATTCTTTTCACAAAATCATATTATACCTTAGTTACTACATATTCAACATAACAGCAATCTTATAGGGTAGCTCTTTCCTATCCATGATGCAAATCTAGGCCACTTCAATTCAAGTCGGATTAAGGAATCAAACCTTTTTGTTGGAAATGGAAGAAACGGTCACCGAGAAAAAGGCTTATTTGTGGTTGACCTCACCTTGTAACTCAAGGCAATACCCTACAAAAACACCTTGAGGCTCATAACTGATGACACATAATGCTGGTTATGCATATCAGCTAAAGGTTGACCACCACACCCCTCGTGCCTTAAGTTAGGCCTTCCATGGAATGCAAGCACCTTATGCTTTAATTATTTCCAGAACAAATGGAATGTTCAAGATAGAATTCTTTTCTTTATATTTTTGCATATTTATTGTCCATCAAATTCGAAACCATGGTCAAATTATGTGATATAAACTAACCATCAAGTTTTGCCCATGTTTGGTGTATGATATGTGTGATCCTTGCCAGAGTCCATAATCAAATTTAAACAAAATGCCTACACCCTTTTTATCTTCTTACCTTTAAAAAATCTTTGAGAGAGCTACAAACTTTCAAGAAAAAACCACAAGTTTTACACCTAAATATTTTGTCAAACACCTAGCAATCAAATAAATATATACTTGCATTTGATTGTTGGGTTCACAAAAGGTCACCTAAAGCAAAATGCATGTTCATGTCATGTCAAAAATTTCAGAACTATTCCCAGCAAACCAATTTTCTTTTGAAGCTAACAATTCTGAAAGCAAAGTTGGTTGTACACTGAAAGTTTATTAGGCCCAATGCACACACCCTCAATCAAGGTACACCGCACCAGCCCAAACCAGACGGTATGGAGCATACCATACCATACCATTCGATATCGGTATCCGGTATGGGTGGCATAAAAAAATCCATACCGTAACGTACCAATATTGTGCTAGTGTGGCACCGGTATGGGATCCAGTACCGAGCCAATGAACCTTGCTCTTAATAGATAGTAATGATAAAATTTGAGAAATTCATGTAACTGACCCATAAAAACAAGAAGAGAATGTTGGTTAATATCATAAAGGCTCATTTCCTATGATCACAACGGTCTATATACCTTGCTATCAAAACTTTAAAACTCAATTATGACAACTAAGTCATGAGAAAATTTTAAAATCAAACGAAAATATATACTTACTCCATTGTAAAGCTTACAGGAGGGGTATCCGTTCCATCCCACACAAAGAGCACCCACTCACCATTAGAAGTTTCGCACAAATGAAGAACCTTCACCACAACCATGAAAATGTTTTTTGTTCACATTTAAACTTACTTAAGAACAAATATATAAAATAAATTATTAGACCCATGGACTTACCTTGCAAATTAGATCGAAAACATGACCAATCTTGATTCTATTTAGCTGCAATGAGTATTCATTCAGAACTAAACAACCAGATTAAGAAATTAGAGTTGGTATTGCAATGAAGTAATGATGGCAAAAAAATTAACAGAATCTATCCAATTTTCATGAACAAGATGAGTGAAAAGATTCAAATACTGTAGCAGAAAACAAAAAGATTCCAAGCATTAACAGAATCAGATTGCTTGCCTGAGTAACTAATAATGCCAAACTAAAGCTAAACAAAAATTACCATGGACCATACAGTTTTACCTGCACCATGCAGATAATTGAGCAACCATGTCCTTAGCTGTGACAAAAATTCATTGTCATGATCAGTAGCTTTGTACTCTGTAGAAGCCTGATAGGGACGGAAACTTTCAGCAGTTTTCCCTTCAAATAGCGCAAATGAAGAGAATTTCTTATTGCAAACACAATAAAATTCTCCATTGTGGATTTTCATCTGGACAAGATATGCATTGAAGTATTGAGATTTTGTTATTCAAAACACTCTATCCAAATATGAACTCCAATGTTTTAGCCAAAAAAAATTGTGACCAACCAATAGAGGTCATAAACAACAATCTTATTGTACAAGTTACTTTAAAATATCCATGCAACACCAAGACCATTAATGGTAACAATATATAGATACACAAGAATTGTAATTCTGATATGAGAAATAACACATGCCTTTAAGAGTTATTTCACATAAGATGTGAAAATTGAGATGAATGTTTGGTCCCAACTATTTGGTCAAGCAATGGTTACGATGAAATCAATGAGATTTAATAATGCAATACTTACTCATGTTCTTTGATTAAGCATACCTTATACTACTTCAATACGTACAATTGTGATGATGTTTCTAATAGCTCCTGTCCGTCATTCACATTGAATAAGCAAAACTTGCGAATTCAAAATATAAACAAAATTTTAGTTTTCATATGGAAGAAAAAAGGCAAATGCCATCAGTACACACCTAGGACAGCCAATCAAATGCAAGTGCTGAAAATTGCAATAATAAATAACATAGGATTCTTGTGGTTGAGTGTTGCCAACATTGTGGAATTAGATAAAAAATTGGGGTTGATTTCATTTCTTTTAAGATAATATGTACTCCAACCTTCATGGACTTTTAATTGTTCCCTTTGTCCTTTGAGTTTTTTCACCATTTTATCTGTGGATATAAACTTTAGCAATATAAATTTTATACGCTAGGTCAAATGATCTAGTACTATTAACTAAACAAAAAACAACATATGCAAGCATTAGAGGAAATTTTTCATCTCGCATTCGGGTAAAGAGAGAATGCAACTTCATCTTATTAAAATACTCGATGCATTAAGGGCTTGTTTGAATGCCCAGACAAACTATTCTAGGATAAGTCCCACACAACCAAATGTTTGAGAGAGAGAAGGTGATACAGTAGAGAAGGATCAATGCAATAGGGAGCTTGCAGATTATCAGTGCATTGGATTCCTTCTGAAAGTGATTTTCCAGTATCCCAATTTTTCAGCAATTTCTGGGAGTCGAAGATACCCTAGCTAGAAACATTCTTTCCCCCATCTTGCTAACATCTTCCCACTGTCTACCATATACAGTATATTTCATGGACAGCTTACCTGGGAGTATGCAGACCAATGCATCTTTTCTGCGTAAAATATTTCAATCAAAATGATGTACTTAAACGACACAATGACGCTAGATGAATACACCGTCAACAAGAAGGATTATTATGCCAAAGAAAATGGCAGATAAGAGCGCTAATGCTAAGATTTACCACAACACGGTGAAGACTGATTATATCGCCAGTTGACCTAACATGAGGTAACTTTGTTGTACTCTCAGCAAAGAAGTTCACAGAAAGCCCTGGTGCTGAATAAGACTGGTCCCTTATCTTTAGTGTGAGAACATAGTCTGTGAGGGATCATCCAAAACCAATTGAATAAGATATTTTACATAGAATTTTCATAAATTTACATGCAAGCATCCAATCAGGCAAGTTAAAGAACTCCTTTGTAGCTTATTGGTGTCCGAAAAAGAAGGATAAAAAGCTCAGCCATACATAATGAGTCAAGCAACTCGAAGTTAAGAGCTCTGGTTAGTTTTGCTATATGCTAAGTTAAGGTTCAGCATAGGCAAAAGAAGGTCTAATGTCAAAGGATAAAATACAATACTATGAGCACAGAATATTCAAACTTTACATCAATATATTCATTTGAAAACTGCCGCCCATTCAAAAATTGTTTTTTTTTTTAACCAAATCATCTCCAAGTATGTGATTTCTCATAAAACTTACAAGAGGTTCAAAATTTGGCATTAGAGAGGATCTATCTACATACAGGTTTTTCTTCATTATTTTGATGAATTTAGCGGGATATCCCTCTCTTTTTTCTTAACAAAAAAAATACAGGTATCCAAATATATCGCTTCAATATACTGTACAAATTATAATCACACTAATGTTTTACTATCTCGGAAAGAGACTGTCACTTGTGCCCTAAAAGTAAATAGGTTAGGAGAAGCTTCAAATTGAGAAAGTTTCGGATTTGAAATATTCCTTACTGACTAAACTAACACCTTACAACAATTCGCCATCGTTCCAAACCCTAGGAACCCAAAGGAAGCTGGAATATTTGAGGCGGGAAAAAAAAAAGTCCTGGAAGCATAACAAGGCCTCCAATTAAAGCAAGAATTGCCGGGGCGGGGGGGCGGGGGGGCGCCTGGAGGGGGCGTGGGCAAAAGGCAAGAGAGACAAACCGGTTCCTCTGCTCCGTTTCGGCTCCCTGATCTCGGAGACGGCAGCAAAGAGATTCACCTTCACGTTAATCATCTTCAACGCATCAGCGAGCGGGAGATAGAAATATGCCGTCGAGGGTCCTCTCGGTCCCATTTCCCCTTCCAAATCGCTAGCTTTCCTCGCAGGAGATCGACCCGATTCCATTTCAAAACCATGGAGGAGGGAGAGGAACGCGAATTGGATTGAACAGGAAGCAGTAGCTTCAAAAAAGGTAACAGATCTTGGCCTGTCTATGGGCCGAAAACGGGTCGGATATGGATCGTATAAATATTCGACAAACTAATAGCTTTTATTTCGAGAACCAGGGGTGGCAAAAAGTTAACCCGACTTGGAAACCTGACCCGATCCTAACCTGATTTGGTCTCGGTGTAAATTAGCAAGCTCCAACGAAGCTTTTTCCTTCTCATCACTTTTGGAATTTTTATTCCGCCGTTTTTTATCTACCAAAAACTATGATCTGGAATTCTGCAGCATTATAACCATCTATGGAATCTTTTTACTTGTTGCATCCTGATTGCCCTCAGATACTAAATTATTGAGAAGTATTTCTCGTTCAAATCTCTTAGAAGCAGCAGTTTCAAGTTCCCATTAATCTTAAATATTTCTCTTTCATCTATTTTTCTTATGTGCTATAGCTTTTGCTGACTGTACATTCTTTTCTTCTTTTATTTCTGAATGAATTTGGTGATTAATGGAATTACACCCATTAGTCTCCTTCTTCCTTAAAAAAAAAAAAAGGTTCTCTTAAATTATTTTTTGGATTTCAATCAGGTTCAGCATTAAACAAAACAAATTCAAACATAGGTTTTATCAATGTAATATGGATATGAAAAGGGACTTCTTAGATACATACCGTAATTGCTATTTCTTTTAACCATGCTCCATTGGATAGTGTTTTTTTTTAAGCCTAAAACGGGTATTACATAGCTACGGATACATCTAATAAAATTAGAAAACAAAAGATCATAAAGTGCCCGGAGCAACTCTCCCTCCCCAGCCCATAAGATGCGTCCGGAGTGGCTAGCCATGTAAGCAGCCATCCAGTCTGCAGCCTTATTTGCCTATCGGATAGTTTCTTTCGAAAAAAATAATATTATTGATACTTCACATAAACTAATATAAACAGTCTTCCACATGGCATAAAACCAAATGAATTCCACCCACAGCCGCTACCTGCCATCGAAATCAAAAGGGTAGGCCACAAAGCCTTTCTCTTAGGCTCGCACTCACCAATCGATTTGCCGACTTTAGCCTACCGCTACTAACCTAGCCCGAGGCCTTCCTATATAGAGCACGGGCCGTCACGTATTAATAATAAATTATATTTACGCGACAGCCGCCTAGAACCTTCAAGATAATCCAAGTATACATTAAGGTGGTGACTGGTGGTCCAAATAGGATCACCAAGATGATTATGATACTTACCCTGAAATAATTTAATTTTTAATCATGTAAAAATATGCTATATACCAATGATTAGATATTTTTTAATATTAATGAATAATCTTATTTAATATCCCATAAAAATCCAAAACCACCGATTATATAATACCTACGATATACATAATATTAATATATGATATTAAATATGTTGATGCAACTATTTTTTCTACTAAAAGATATTTTTATTTCATATTTTTATCTCTAAATTTTATCTTTTTAGTAATCTTAGATACCTAACCTCATAATTAAATAAAAATAATTTAAAATTACTATTCTATAGAATTAATATAATTAGGGTTAGAAGTGAGTCGGGTCAAGCCAAGCTATATTCCTACTCAAAACTCGACCCGAATTTTTTAGGACTCGGGATTAGGCCTGAAAAATTTTAAACAATTCAAGCCTCAACCTAGGATAGAGCCAGCCCGAATTACCTATTTAGGTCAAAAAATAGATCAAACACAAATCTGATTGAAATTTAGTATTTCATAATATTACTTAGCAAATAAATAAACTAGTTAAAAATTAAACTCTCTCCTTAACACAAATAAATAATATAAAATATATTATTTTCGGCTAAACTCATTTTAATTTATCCTTTATTTTCTCATTATTCTCTCTAAATAATAATATACAGAGAATAAACTAATTCGGACTTCAATTTAGACCTTCAGGCTCCGTTCGAGCCTTGTTCGAGCTTAGGTCAAACCCAGGCCGAGTCAATGACATATCCAAATTTGATCCCAAAAATAAATAGACTCCACAACATTTAAATCCAAATTTGGTACCGACTCTTTTGGACCTAGCTCAGGGATTAGCCAGCCCGATAAGCCTCGGGCTGGCCCGAACCCATTTTTCATCCGATGTAAAATACAATCAAACATAATAATCATATCATCTCCATCCATATTAACTCTATATTACATACCAACCACCCCTTAAAGCCCATGCTGCTAAAACTTTGGATTATTTAACCTGAGGTCTACATCCAAACTGTAAATGCAATGTAGAGAGAGAGCTTCATAATTAATTTTTATGATAATACGCAAGCAAGTATTTTATTAATTATATCAAGCATACACGGTACACAGATAATACTACCTCAACTCGACTCGCACGAACGCCATCACAACTCACACAACCAGAACAAACACTACTGAATGTCACGTGCACTGGCACGTGTCTTCCTTATTCCTGGTCCTGGACAACAGCGAAGGACCATTAGTGCGGCGAGCCCTCCGAATGGTGTCCCGGTAACTTCTCCTTGATCTTCTCCATCATCCCCTTCTTCTCGTGCTGGCCCTCAGCAGTCTGCCCGTGCTCCTCCTCCTTGTGCCCGCCGCCCGGCATCTTCTCCTTTATCTTCTCCTTCAATCCCTTCTTCCTTCGTCCGCCATGCCCGTCATCCTCCGACTGCATGCCCACATATATTTTCGACAAGTAGATCAGTAAACACAACAAGATAAATAACACGTTCGAATAAAATAGCAAGAACGGAGGAGAGGAAGAAGACGAAGAGTACAAAAACAACCTCACAATTCCAAAATTTTGAATATAAGACAGTGTGTAGGAAGACAGGGATAGGGTGAGTATTCACATGGGAAAATCGCTACTACGTACGATAGATTAATTCCCAAAAGCGTGTTACGATTTAGATCCACTATTTCGTCCTGCCCGCAAAACATAACGGACTTTGAGATTGTGACGATTTAGGCCGGTGTGCATTGGAGGGCGGTTAACGTGTTTCCACTTTGCAGTGGAGAGTGGAAATCTATGAACTGCACCCCTATGTAGCATCTGTTATTTACTGTCAGCTTAAATGAAAGCTATCTATAGACCAATATGGTAAAGTTAATTATTAAGCTTACCGAGCTGCTGGAGCTGGAGCTGCCGGAGCGGTGGTGCCGTCCACCGTGGGGCTCCTCCTTCCCTAGGTGCACCTGCTGCTGCTGCCCGCCACCTTGTCCATGCACCACTCCATGCGGAGTGGTGGTGGTGCCGGTGGTGCCGTAAGTCCCGCCGGTGCCCGCACCACCGTAACCTTGATGCTCCGGGATCGGTTTGCCGTACTTGTCCCTCATCTCCGCCATCTTTCTTTCTCTCGTATGTGACCGACCGCTAAAACTAATAATACTGCAACCTTTTCTTTTTCGGAAGCAGAAGATCTGACTTCTGAGTGGAGAGGGAGGAGGGGAGGGAGTGGTGATTTATAGAGGTGGAGATCGTTGGATAGGTATGGCGGGAGCGATCGAGCTGCAGACACGTGTGCGCCTCGTGACGACGTAGGGTGGGGGCATGCGGACCGAGGTGACACGCGTGAGAGAGTGGTGTCCGCAGCGCATCGGATACGTTAAAGAAGGGCGGTGGATCTACCAAAAATAGGAAGGGCGGTGGGAGTTGCGGATATGGATGTAGGCGTGTCGGCCACGTGTCTAGTGGTCTTGAGGAAGTCGTGAGATGAGAATGGAAACCTGATAGGCTAAGCAATAGTACATCAAAATAAGAGAAGAAAAGATGGTCCAGAATTGCAGACTAAAAACATGGAAAACCAGATAATAGATAAAAAGAAGCTTGACAGCAGACTAAAAACTGCTCCATTCCAGAATATCTGGTTCTATTTTTAGTTCTACTTAATCATATATAGCTCTCAAGGACTTTAAAAAAATTACTGTTAATAATTAAATGTGCTAAGTTAATCTATTTCTCATGCAATGCATGATATCTTTAATCAAAGTTCAACCATTTTATTTATATCTGCATTTATCTGTAGCATTAATATCCAATTTGTATCCACATTTATTTAAAATAAAGATGAATATAAATTGTAGCATATGATACATATCTATACTCGTATTTCTAATCTATTTTCAACGGTATTAGCTGGGTTTGAGGGCAACAATAGTGATTTAGTTTGTTTATTCTGGATTAGCAAGTTAGGTATAGTCTCTGGCATGACGAGAGGAGGAGAGAGAGGTAGTTAAACTTGAGGCGGTTGCACTCTATAATGTTTCATAATAATAAAAATAATGAAACAATTGCAAGGACATAATCTTGTTATATGATGCAATAAATCTACATTTGTCTAATTGTTAGGTGGATTGCGTCATAAAAGAAGATGGATTATTATAGATTTTTTTTGGAAAAAAAAAGGGAACTATCCACCATTTCATTTCGTGAGACGATGAAATGAAAAGCCTGACAGCAAACACAATACAAAAGAAACAAGGTGACAAGGACAAACAAAAGCCTCAGCTCCCATGAGACTGGACTCTTTAATAGTGAATTAACTCCTCTGGACCTGGGCGCCCGCAGAAACTGGACTGTTAATAAACCCTCTTTCTGAGGGATCAACTTATTGAGGATCACGTCTTGAGGTCTCGACTCATTGACCTCTTTTTCCCAAAGACCTAGATGGATGGCCTTGTTAAGTTTCTGTCCCATTGCGGGTAAGACCCGGTATTACCGTAGAGATAAACTGAACAAATCTCCCCAAAAAAAAAGGAGACAAACAATCACGCTTCAAAGTAGAATGCTGCAGCCGTCCTATCTGGCTTAGCCGGCTTCCGGCACGGTTGAGTAGAACCGGTACCGCTTGACAGTTCTCTAACCATTTTGTCGACAACGCTCACAAAAAATCTCCAGGTTCGGAAATCCCTCAAGCAGCAAAAGGACTCAAAATAATGAAACTTCATGCATCATATTTAATATGCAAAAGATTAACATTGCAGGAGTTCTTAATGTAACTTTGCTCCTGATTGTTAGAGCGATAGCAAAATCAATTACTAGATAGTTGGAGATTAGGAATTTAGAGGAGGAAGGCAGAAAGAAACTGAAAACAATTACATAAGTACCATGAAGAATTCTATCACAAACTGGGAGGTAAATAACATGGTTTCATCACTGGCCATCTCTTTTTAAATGCCAATTCCTAGTATTGTATGGATGACTCTTTACTGAGGATCAAGAGTAATGCATATCCTGAGAGAGATGAAGAATTACTATTCGGACATTTTCCACCCTACTTTTGAGTTCACAAAATATTGCAAGCTTGGGAACCGTTCTGACCACCAGCTATGCACTTGAAAATAAAAGTAAGAGAAACCAGAACGTCCCAGAAATAACAGCTACAGACATTATAATTGCAGGGCCTAAAACAGATGCCATCAATTCTCATACTACTTATATATAACCAATGAACCAGAAGCAAGGAAGGCACATCCTACATTATAGAACATTGCTCTTTGATCTCATCCTATGTCCTACCCGGAATGCTTTCTTCCTTGAAGGCTCCCTTTCTGACTCTGACCTTATAGGTTGCGAACTAGTGGAGGCGTACCACCTTAGGAAGGGTCTTCTAAAGGAGCTCTTCATGTTAGAGCTAGCTCGCAACCAATGACCTTTAGCACCACGTTGCATGCCATCAAAAACAAAATCACCATCAACATCAATGCTGGCAACTTGGCTCCTCCAGATCCTGCTTCTTACCTTCCAATTAGTTCTCTCCACTAGTTTCAATACAAATTTCTCACCATTCATACAGACTGGACAAGACGGGTCAAACTTATCAGTCGCATGCGTTATAATTTCCAAGCAGTTTGCATGGAAGACATGCCCACAGATCAGAATAGCCACTGCAGATATTTCTTTGTTCAGAACCAGTTTTTGGCTACTCCACAAAGATCTATCATTCAATACCTTTGAGCATACACCGCACATTTGTGAATCAGAATAAAGGGAAGTTGATGAAAGCTGAGATATCAATTCAGAGGTAACTTGAGTGTTCGCTTCCAAATGAACATGTCTCTCCTTGGGAAGAGGACATCAATTCAGAGATATCAACTGAAGGCCAAACATCAAAAGACCCAACCTGGGATCCATCATTGGATAAGTCATTGCCTGGAAGAACAAAAGACTGCCTTCCTTCAAGAGAGCTGTCCTCATTTAAAGATTTGACAGGTGGAACTATGTTATCAGAGTTATGTCTTGATATCGTACTTGATGTTTGGCTTGCTTCAAAGATGATGGGCCTGCTTTAGAAGCTGATGTAGATGGAGAAATTGATGGCTCAATACATGGTGCAATTACTTGTGATCTACTGGAGTCTTTTTCCTATGCTAGGTTAAAAGAATGCAATGTTAAAAAATCAAAGCAAACTTAATTGAGCTTCAATCATGAAAATTAACAGCAAAGAAGGAATAGAAATATTTAATAAATGTCTCCATTTTATTCCAGCTCACCTTGAAGGGTAAATTTCTTCTGATGGATCCATCTGTTACAGGAATAAGAATATTAGATGAGGAATTATGCAAAGAGTGCATGAAAAATTATACCCTCTATGCAGCATTGATCGCATTAACATGAAACATTTATCCACTAAAGTTGCAGCAGAAACTTTATTATTCTACAGAAACAAGTTAAGAAGAGTATTAAACATGATTAGTTATCCAGCTATGCTCTTCAAAATTTCCTAGGTACGATAGATTATGATAGTATTTACCATATAAAGAGGATCATGTCATAGTTTGGCGAGCATGAACAACTGACCAGAAATAATTTGACATTTATAAGTGGAACTCGTGCAGTCTCTTTCTAGACATGAGCTGTATGGATTAGAAGAAATCCATACTACATGCCACAACCTGTGTCAGTGAGAATCACTTCTAAGTTCTGGAATCTACTGATTTGTAAATTCTTTCATGAGTTAAAGGTAAAGGCCGCTCTGCTATTTTGTTAAATTAGGGTAAAATTTTTATATATAACAGCATTTCTTCATATTGTAAAACATTATGTAACTATTAGAAAATTTTATAGATAGAAGCTTCTCAGCACAAGAATGTTTTCCCTAATATACAGTAAGCAAATATTATTAAAAGAGATGCTTCCCTACCTCAAAAGGCAGAAAAACTATAGTTTAGATCTTCATCACCATAAACATGCCATTGCCAGCTATTATTTCGACATATACAGTTCATTTTTGTATAACATAGTTCTTCCATGTACAAGCTACACAGCTGTTGATGGTTGATTAGAGTTACAAGATGAGCTATACATAGAGAATAGAACAAATAAAAAGTAGTGCAACCAGCTTACAAGTGCATGCATGCAAAAGATAACTTGCATAGGAGATGGACCAACCATAAAATTGGCAAAGCAATAGGAACTAATAAGATATTTCAATAAGTTATGAATATTTAATGGATATTTGCATATAACTTGGGTTAATTATTAAGATATAATTTCTAGAATCAATCAACCAGTGAAAAAAGAATTATAGGCTGCTATAATATCTGATAATCTAGAAAATATTATGAGAAAGGATAACCAAGCAAAGATAAGAATGATATAGAACACAGTCCAAATATTTTACCTTTGAAAGCCACTTTGGAGCTACAACCAATGCTCAATTTATCAGGAGAGTTCAGCTGTCTGAGTGCCTGAGAAGCTGCTACCGGTGTCTTCCCAGCTAGAAGACCTTCATGATCTGTTTCTACGCGATGCTTAAATTCTGAGTCAATATTCCCACTGTTGTGATGAGAAAACTCCGAATGGTTGTTGAAAACATCCATTATATGAGTTCGGTTGCCACGTAGAAAGCTCCATCCAGAGGAGCATCTAGCATTCCTATGAGCAGAATGACTGCCACTCATCTTGTAACAGGAAAACAATGGTTTCTCCCTTGGAGCAGCCACACAACAGTTGGCCCCCATAATCTTGATGTTCAAACTAGAAACCACAAAAAGAACGACTAAAACCCTCCAGAGTGAAAGGAACCTCACATAATTTCAAGTAATCTTGATATTTACAGCCAACATCATTTGCACCAATTCTTGGAGAAGAAACTCCATTAAATCTCCAGCTGTTCCTGTATGCATTAGATGCAAATCAGTCAACCATAACAACATGAAGGTTAATACATGGAGCTAGAACTCCAAAGAAGTTATATTCATGCAGACTCAAATAATAAACAATCATGGAGTGGTACCACAGGTAGAAAAGTGCAGAAATTCACTCAATTCAAACGGCAACAAGGCGATTTCCACCCCCCTCCCCCTGATCTTGATGAAGAGAGGGGGGGGGGGGGGGGGGGGGGGGGGGGGGGGGGGATGAAAGAAAGAAAACAAAAAGGACCAATTCATCTAAAGAGAATTGATGAGAAAGATCATCTTAACACAGACTACATCTGTAGAAACAGAATCTCTGTCCAAAATAACCAAAATCATGTATGCCTCCACAATGTAAAAAGAGGTTGGGAAAAAAATTCTCATCAAACTCCAAGACGAACATCAGTACCAGGAAAAAAAAGAACTTCAAGAAGAACATGGAAAATTCTGGTCCAGTTTACTATGTTATTATTTATGCCATAACAAACTATCTCATAGCTTTAACAAATTTGGTGAGCTATTGATTCTGGACCAGAGTGCCACAAAAGAAGGCAATCGCCAAATTTCACGTATAGTATCAAAAGAATGAACAGAACAAGAACTGGCACAAAATATTACATCAAAATATCAAATGAGATCTTAAGTAGAAAGGGAATCTAGATATTAAAATGGCACAAAATATTACAATTACATCAAATGAGAATTGCTAACAAAATCGAGACAGCGCAAGCAACTGGTAGAGCCAGCAATCATTAATCAATGTTTTTTTTTTTTTTTGATGACAGCCAGCAAAAAAAGTCGATAAAAGAATAATGCAAAATATTAAAAGGATATTTATTTACGTTATAAAAAATATAACAATATTTTCAGAACAAGATCAACTCTTTTTGCTAATCCTTTCTTTTTCCCTGAAAATTTAAGTTTCTTGAATGAATTTCGATAGGAGATATATAGATAGAAAGCTTCGAAAAAAAACTAACCGCGAAGAGGATTTAGAGAAGAGAAGCAATAGAATCGATCCAAGCCCAACACCATGGTGCCTCAGAATCCAATCCATCGCCACAACCTCAACCTCTGGGCTCTTATAAAGGAGTTTCATCAGCCGGTGCGGAACCAGAAGGACGCCCACGAGAATGTCGCCATGGCTCCCAGCGAGAGACAGAAGGCCGGAAGGTAGAGCGGCGGGTGGTTTCCCGAACGGGTAAGTCCCACAGGCGCTCTTATGTGTGGGCCCTTTCTTTCTCCCTTCTCCGTTAAGAGAAGGTTGGGTTCCGTTGCGGTTTTCGGTAGAGCCGTTTTCATATAAATTGGTGCTTTTATAGGTATTTGTATTTTTCTAGTATTAGATTTTTTACATGACAGCTTCTGGTAAAGAATTCATTTCCAGAGAAGCAATTGATCCCTTCCGCTTTTTCTCCATGCGGAAGTGTGGTTCCACGCCATTAATATATATATATATATATATATATATATATATATATATATATATATATATATATATATATATATATATATATATATATATATATTACTGTGAAAATATGCGCAGTGTATGTTTAGTTTTATATTAATTATTTGCTGGATAGATCCTAGATATTTATATAAGATCAAAAAATCCAAATAAAACCTTCCGACTAGCCATTTTTTGGAGGTTTGGGTTGTTACAAATAGTATCAGAGCAGATCTGACCTATAACCTATGTCGACTAGGGGACACTGTAGCATGAATCCATTGGAGCTAATCATAGGCTGATCATGGGGCTTGTGATTAGATTTGAATAGATTCTAACTATTAGCTTGACGAGGATTCAGTTATTTGCTGGGTAGATGGGTTGTTACATTCACCATCATTGTAATTTTGTGTCATACCAATGATATAATTGTTGAAGCGTAGTCATCAATATCTTTTTCAACTAGCCAATTAGAAACAAAAAGAAAATGCGCGGGTGTTCACTTTGACCCAGCAGGATGCTAGTGCAAGTGATCAAGCAGTGATAGGTATCATTCTAGATAACTCTATAAATATTCATGTATAATTTGATTCTTCTATTTCTTAGTATCTTCTAAGTTTCTACCTCTTTGAAATGCATATCTGGAGAATTGAATCAACTTTTAGGTATTGTCATCTCTTTTAAGAAAGTTATCCTTATAGATGTTTTGTTTAAGAATTTTATCACTTAGATGAGGAAGTTAGAGTTAATACAAATTGTTCTAGAGTCTAGATCAGAGTTGCGCAGCAAAAGCATGATGGAATATTAGATCAAAGATTAAGTACCTCCATTTGTTTAAGAATTAAGAAACGTTAAGTTTTGAAGAGGAAACTCTTTTAAGGAAAGAATGTGAGGGCTTGGGCCTCTGGGCTGGCCTGCCAGGCCCAAGGCCAGTGTGCTTATTTCGGTGAAAATCGAGCATTCCCAAAGCATTCCGAGTTCATCTAGAACTTGGGGACTTCGCCCTTTTAACTTTCCTCCTCCTTGGATTTTCTTCACCGGAATCATCAAGAATAGCAACCAATTCCAAGCCCTCTCTTCGAGCTTTCTTCCTCAATTTCTTATGGAAAGAGCCGCCGGAGGCTTTGCCGGACCAAGGTAAATGTTCCTCGTCTTGCTTCCCTCGTTTTCCTAGCGATCTAGCAGACTTTGCTTTGGTTTTAACTGGCAAATCGCTAGGATTGGATCCGAAATAGGGTGCCTTGTTTCGACTCTCTTCTTCTGAGCATGCCACCGCTACTGGCCGCCCTCTGCCTCATGTCTTCACCTCCGGCCGCCATCTCGTCAAACCACTAAGTCCATAACCACCAGCAGCCTCCTTCTTCCTCTGTTTTACCAAGAATGAAAGAAAAAAGAAAAGAAGAGAAGAAGAAGAGGAGGAGGAGAGAGAGAACCTTCCCTCTTTCTCTCTCTTATTTCCTCTCTCTTCTCTCTACTCTTCTCTCTAATTTCTCTCTCCTCTCTCTACTTTCTCTCTCTAGAAGATCTAAGGAACCTAGTATCATTCATGTCGATCTGATCTACAAACCTGAGTTGACTCCTATAAAAGGATCTGGTTCCGCCCTCGTGCCCGAGCTGCCTACTAGACCGATCGCCCCAACCCTGTTGAATATTCCTGAAACTTTCATTGATAAACCATGCTGATTAATCTTGGTCTTGATCGAGTCCATGCTTTATGATTTATTGATCGAATTGCTCATGCGTGACCCACTCGAAATCATCAAACTTTCGTCCTTGTTTCTTATTATTTTAATTCGATTAAAATTATCAAATAGAAATTATTTTTTGCTTTTAATATTTTTATAGGGTTAACCGAATAGCCTAGTGAAGTTTAACAGTCTAAGACGAAAGAAATAAGTAAGTCTTATACTCCTTATTAATGTTCAAACTTGTAAGTAAACCTTATACTCCTTACTAACTTTCAAACTTGTAAGTAAATTAATCTTATACTCTTTACTAACTTTCAAAATCTGTAAGTAAATCTTATACTACTTACTAGTTTTTGAACTTGTAAGTAGATCTTGCACTCTTTATGATCATATCTTCCGTTCATAAAATCTTCTTGTGGAAATATTATGCTTTTTTTAAAATTATGGATCAGCATATGTGTTATGAAAATCGTGCTTTATCATAAAAAATAGTTCTATGAATGTTTTAATAAAAATAGCTTTATTATAAAATATCATGTCATTTAGTATATTTTAATCTATTTATATGTATGTTTTAAGAAAAATATATAAGTTTTCTAAAAGCTCTTAGATAGCTATATATGATCCCTTGAATTGAAAAAATTGACATCCGAAGCTAGCATCCATACGAATATTGGCTCCGCTGACGAGTATAAAGTTGGCATACAAATATGAATATATTTCGATTACGAATACTGGCCCTATCACGGGTATAAAGTGACCATAGCGCGAATATCTGTGAGCAATAATTTGAACTATGATATGGCTAAATGGCAGCAGAACGATTGTTGCATTTTTTGAAAAATAAACTTAGAGCTATGTTTATGAAATATGAATGATTTATGCATGTATGATTTGCTTATGACTTGTTTTATTATATCGTATTATAAAATGCTTATTTTGGAATATCTATTAGTTTTCTTAAATGATACATTGACATGAAAAAACTTATGCTTGATCCGATAAAATAGTGAAAAGTTTACTTTATGAGCTGTGTCGCTTATATACCTTTATATTTCTTTTTCTCTCTCTAGACAAAAAGGTCGATCGAAACGAAGGATGGTCCAAGCTTGGAGTTCGTGCTAGCAAGCTTGGCAATGTATATAGCAAAGCATAACTTTAGCTCTTCTGTTGATTATGAATTTATAATTAGTAATTTTCTAAATCGTAAAGATTATGTGTTTAGTATTTAAGTTTGGATTTAGACGCTCTAAACAAATATTGATTCTTATTTAATTAATAATAAAATTAGATTCCTATTTATTTTATTATATTTGATATGTATTTGATAGCTAAATGTAATGTTGGCTTCATGTTATCGTGAGTTGTACCCCTCGGTGGTACGGCCATGTCATACTTTGGATCTAGGGCGCGACAAATCATGCTGTGCATCTGGGGCAAGAGAAGAAAAAAATCTTCCTGCGATCAAAACGAGTCCTCAATCTTAGAAAATTTGTTGCAATACTATTCGCCTTTATCATTTGCAACCATTGAATTCATAGTTCATACAAAGTGAAACAAACCAGTTGATTAGGTGTTAATATAATTATATATTTAGTCTTTTTTAATAAAGCCAAATTTTGGCCTACTGCATGATTTCAGATACGTGAGAGGTGTGGTATATTTCATGTAATGATATAAGTCCTGTTATCTAGGCCACATGGACTATATATTTGCCTCGGAAATGTACAAGACTTGTTATTGGGAGAGAAGGCTTTTGCTGCACCATGGACAGCAGAAATATCTCCCATTCTGAAAGTTCTACCATAGTATAATCCCTCTCTCTCATAAAAACCCATCTCCATAATATTTTTGTTTAGATAGGGCTGCAATTTAGTATTCAAAGGAAGAACTATAAAGAAAATAAAAACACTAAAGCAAAATCCCTTATATATATTTATATGTTTGGCATACATAATATTACACATACAAGGATAAAATGTCTAAGGTTGAACCACCATACGTAGGTATATGTTACATAAAGTTAGTAAAATTTCTTCCCTTGCTTATACACCACTGCACATCTATATCACAGTAGTATTCATGGTGGTGACTATCTCATGTAATAAGTCTAGCGATGAAGCTTGAAGCACTCAGTTAGCTATATCTTAATATTATGTATGGAGATCGTCACATCAGTTTGGTATGAGCTTGAAAGGAGGCTTTCTAAGAGCTGGAGCAGGATCGTATCTCCCATAGTCATTTGTCTTAACAGTGAGAATCCTGGGATGAACAACAATGGCTTCTTCACTGTCCAAAGCCTCTTTGGGTGCATCCTGCAATGAGTTGTTTAGGTTATTTAACGAAGTATCTTGTTTTTTTTTTTTTTTGAAAAAGATTTTAAAAAGTAAAAGGTGTAATAAATGTTTTGTTGATATCTATTGATTGAAATTAGGAGAAGAAAGTGATAATTTTCTCAGGATCTTTTAGACTTCATTAATGTCTTGATGAATGAATTAAGAATGGACCTGATAATTAACAATCTAGTGTATTTATTAGAAGCGAAGAAGCCCAGTCAAAAAGCAATTGATCCCTAGGAACTCTATACAACACCTTAGCCACATCTCCTACTTGTGCAGTGGATTCATCCATTAATTTTTTTTGCCTGCCTGCAAAATCAATGTCCCAAAGAATTAGGAAAGAGCTCAAAAGTATTTATGTGGAGATCTTTATGTACTATGATATGCAAATATAGAAGCTTTCTGGAGAACGTATTGACATTTTCAAGGATAGTAAAATGAATGCAATAAGAATAACCATCAAATATATAAAAGTTAAAACATATTTTATTTATTTAATATATAAAAATTAAGAGGGGTAATCTCAAGGCATTCTACATCTTAGAAGTGCCTATTTCAAAGCCTGCTATGGCATCATTTAAGTAATGATAGAGAATAGTCTAATTATGAACAAAACAAGAAGTTAGTATTTCAAGTGTGCTGATCAAAGCATGAATATTTGCGTAATCTGTGAAAAAAAAAGTGTCTACAGCACAAGTCTTACTATAGTTAAGTGTTCCAATCTTCTAGACAACCCATGCAATGGACATATTTAGAATTTTTTTTTAAAAAAAAACATAATTAGAGTTTTGACTGCCACCAAGATATATATATTTCATTTCTCTATCTTTTGAAATGGCTGAAAATACTGTTAAAACACTCATGGCACTCAAAAATTAGTTCCACAAGGTTTAGAATTAGCCTTCCATTCATGCAGTTTGGCGGACGAATAGAATTATGTAAATATATCCAAGAATTGCAGCAACTAAAAACAAAGTAATAAAAGAGTGAAACATCTGCACTGCCCTTTAGCTACTGAAGCAAACATTGATAATAGCATCACAAGAACAACCTGCAAGCGAGAACGATACAAGTGATGCTGAGATGATGAAGAGGAGAGTGGCTTTCCTAAGTGCCATCAAACCCATTCTCAGAAGACTTGCCTCTATGTTCCTTCCTCTGTTTCAAAGAGCATAGAGGAAAAAGGATGATTGCTCAACAAAATGGACTAGGGGTGAGTGTCCTAGCGATGAGAATTGGATGGGCAGTTCTTTATAAGAGGCAGTACAGGTCTAACTAGTTTTTATGATTGTTTAATTCGGAAATAAAAAGGAACAGGAAGCACTATCTTGATGGCATCTGAGTGTATAGTCAATAGTCTTAGTGGGATGCTTGATTACACCTAGAAGATTAGGTCATTTGACAGGTGGTCCTCTGCCTGTGGGTGTAGTCTTGGTGCCCCCTCAACAAAATGAACCTTTATTACCTTGGTGGTCCTCTGCATGAGACCATCCCAGATTAATATACATTATCAATGGAAGCAAAAAAAAGATCATCCATATGTTAATGACAACATACACTACATCTCAGTGGAGCACTTCCCAGATGTCATGTTTTGTTGTTTATCGAAAGATATGCCATCTTGGATCAAAGGAGAAGAATCCAGTCAGCAGATGCTGCCAGAAGTTTGCATTGCTTTATAGTTGCAGAGTAGGAGAAATGGACTGAGAAGTTTGCATAGATCTGAAGTTCAGTGGCGATGGATTGCTCAAAAAAAGAATTGCTCAAAATTTGGTTGAACACAGAACTTGAAATAAAGAATATTATTTTCTTCTGAAGTGATAACCTTATCCCTGCCTCCTTTTTCCTTGAGTACCATTGCTACCTTAATAGCGCCCCAATGCATGGCTACTATCAACACATATACAAAAATTTTCAGCGGGACATGCATTTGAATATGCTATATTTACTATTATCAATTTGTTTTAATTTTAAAGACTATAAATTTTTTTTATATATAATATGTCCATCGCCAACATCTTTATCATTACCGTTATCACCATCGTTATCATTATACATGCATACATAATGCCTGCTAAAACAAGGCTCCTTTTTTTTAATAAATTTTTAGGCATCACATTATACATGCATACGATCACCAAGAGGATAGGCAAAAAAATAATAATAATAATTGTAAAAATTAGCGATGATCCTTGCACACTTGACACTCAAAAATGACATACTGATTGCCTTAATAGAATTCCCTAACCACCCAGCCAGTTGATTCTTGCACACTTGACACTCAAACATGACATTTGAGCGTGGCCGACTCTGACAGCCTTAAAAGAATGACCTAACAACCCAAAGGAACGACAAGGTGCAGCTCACCGAATCAACGTACCGAAAAGACTGACTTAAGATTTTATGCATTTTTCTGGAAGCGGAAAGTCGATATGCTGAATGCTGAGATGTGACAAGAGACTTCACGTTGTAGTTGGTCTCGATAGCACTGGTCGCAACTCGAATGCACATCATGCTCTTGTTTTCGGATCGATCTCCTTCAACCCATCTAAAGGTTTGCAACTAAATTTGCTTTATTTTTTATTAAATTTATTAAATTTGCTTTTATTATTATATGCACCCATTCAAGGCCTAGCATGCATATCACAAAACAGGAGTTGGCGTATAAATCAGGTTATAATTTCGTCGATATGTGAATGAGACTTCCAATGTGCAAAATACTTGTTACAGGGTGTAGATGCAATGTAGGAACCAGAGAATGAAAAAGTAAGAAAGAAAAACGCTTCAAGGCATGTTACAACGTCGTTTTTCTTAAGACAATATTTGCCGCCACCACTTGTGTGCAAAAGAAAACAGCAAATTTATCTTCAGAATATAATGGAGTCTAGAAAAATCTGTTTATTTGATAGCGTTTTGCATTACCAATATCAAACCTAAAAACTCTAAGAGTTTGGCTATAATGGCAAGACTAAAAAGAGAGAAAATTTGAGAAGGAAAGAATGAATGTGTTGTCTTCATTTTTCTGCAGTAGAAAGACTCTTTTATAGTGTTCTTTGTATCCCTTCAAACAGTCACAATACTTGTTTGAATAGTCACCACTTTTCAGACAGCCATCATTTGTGTCTGTTCAAAGAGTCATCTCTTTTCATCTTCAACTACCTTTTTAGGGTCACATCTTTTCACCTTAACTACCTTTCTAGGATCACATCTTTTCACCTTCTTCCTTCAGAAAAACTAACACCCAAAACATATATATACATATATAGATATATAATTTTGAAAATTTCCAAAATCCTCCACCATTTTCAAAATTATAAAGAGTCTTTGCCAAAATAGAAAAACTTATGCATACATAAAAGTGTCATGTGGACTTGAACCTTTACTTAGCGATAACATGTCAAAGTTAATCAGGTTAGCATGGTAGGCAAGCTTTGAACTAGTGAACCTTTATGACCAACCGGACATATCTCACACATAATTTTTTTTCCTCTTCGAGTTGTTCTAAAACCGACCTGTGGATTAGCCTTAGGTCTATATCATGGTTTCATGATTACTCTAGAGACAAAGTCTAGGTCTCATAGGTGGCGGCACCACCACTGACACTCATATAGGTAGGCTTATCAAAAGTGCCCAGTAAATCTACACTTTAACAGAAAAACTATTATAAGCCTATTAAGTACATAATGTACACCTCCACTTTATCATTACAGGTACCAAGCACTTTTTATCTTGGGCTAATAATTTAGTAGTGCTTTCGATCACAAGATATGATGTATTTTTGCTCATTGAACTCAAAGCCTTATAGTTACAAGGGTTGAGTTGAGTTTCCATCATTGGTGATCATTTTCCATAAACTTTGGTCCCATCCCCTTTGATATTTTCCACATCAAATCCCTTGTGAGTCCTTTAGTTAATGGATTTGCCAAGTTGTGACAGGATCTCACAAAATCAATGGTAATTACTCCATCAGTGAGTAATTGCCTTACATAACTATGTCTTAGACCAATGTGTCTAGATTTACCATTGTAAACATGGCTATGTGCCTTTGACAGCATAGCTTGACTATCACAATGTAGTGATATATAATACATTGACTTAGGCCAAATAGAAATTTCTAACAACAAATTCCGTAACTACTCTGCCTCTTTGCCACAAGAGGCCAAAACTATAAACTATGCTGCCATAGTAGAATTAGTTATAATTGTTTGCTTTTTTGATCCCTAGGAGATTGCTCCTCCACCAAGAGTGAATATCCATCCACTGGTTGATTTGTGATCCTCATTCTCAGTGATCTAACTAGCATTTGTGAACCCTTCTAAAACTGAAGGATAACCATTGTACATTATGCCATAATTTATGATCTTTTTAAGATACTTCAAAATTCTATGTATAGCGTTCCAGTGGATATTACTAGGATTACTAATATATCTACTCATTTTGCCTACTGTAAAGGCAATGTCAGATCTTGTACGAGTCATGGTATACATCAAACAACCAATAACTCTAGCATACTCCAATTGATCTACAACTCTACCAGTATTAGCATACAATTTCATATTTGTATCAAAAGGAATAGAAACAAGCTTGCAATCAAAGTGATTAAATCTCTTTAATATTTTCTCAATGTAATGAGACTGAGTGAGCATTAATCCTTCATTATTTCTAATGATTTTTATTCCTAAAATTACTTCAGCAACACCTAAATATTTCATATCAAAATTAGATGACAAATACTTCTTTGTATTTTCAATACTTTCTATATCAGTACCAAAAATCAACATGATATCAACATATAAGCATGTTATCACACCTTTGTTTGTTTGAAATTTACTATAAACACATTTATTAGCATGGATTTTAAAACCATTAGCAACAATAGCTTTGTCAAATTTTTCATGCTATTGTTTTGGAGCTTGTTTAAGTCTATAAAGGAATTTAACTAGTTTATATACTTGATGCTCTTGACCTTGCATAACAAAACCCTCTGGTTGTTCTATATAAATTTTTTCTTCAAGCTCCCCATTCAAAAATGTAGTTTTCACATCCATTTGATGAATATGAAACTTATAAATTGATGTCAATGCAATCAACGTTCTAATAGTAGAAAATCTAGCAACAAGAGCACATGTATCAAAGTAGTCTATACCTCCTTTTTGTTTAAAACCCTTAGCAACCAACCTAGCCTCAAACTTATCTATGGTTCCATCAACTTTTAATTTCTTCTTGAATATCCACTTATAACCAATTGGTGTAGAACCAGGGGCAGGTCTACTAACTTCCATGTTTTGTTACCCATTATAAAATCCATTTCATCATTAATGGCTTCTTGCCAAAATGCAGCATCTTGAGACTTCATAGCCTCTTCATATGTTAAAAGATCAGATTCTGTACTTTGGGAAATCATAATTTTATTAAGTGTTGAAACTCTTGATCCTTCAACCAAAAATGTAACAAAATCTGGTCCGAATAATTTTTCTTTCCTCATTCTTTTACTTCTCCTTATTTCATGAGGTTCACTTGATTCACCAGATTCATTACTTTTTGTCATAGGTTCCCCCACCTTATCATTAATAGATGGAATTGAAGTGAACCTATTTTCATAAAATTCTGCATCCCTTGATTCTATAACAGTGTTAGTTTTAACATTAGTCATTTGATTCAATGACTAAAAATTTGTAGCCTTTGCTATGTTGTGCATATCCCAAAAATATACACTCAATTTCCTTTTGTCCTAATTTTCTTATCCTAGGTTCAGGCAATCTAACAATAGCTCTACAACCCCACACCTTAAAATAACTAAGGTTAGGCTTTCATTTCTTCCATAACTCATATGGAGTCACTTTTGACTTTTTATGTGGTATTCTATTTAATATGCAACATGCAGTGAGAAGAGCTTTACCCCAAAAACTTTTGTTAATCCCAGAATAAAGCATCATAGCATTAACCATTTCAACCAATGTTCTATTTTTTCTTTCAGCAATTCCATTTTGTTATGAAGTATATGCAATAGATATGTCATGAATTATGCCAACTGATTCATAATATACAGAAAAATGATATTCTCCTCATTTATCTGATCTAAAGCATTTTATTGTCACTTCACATTGATTTTCAACTTCAGTTTTATAAATCTTAAATTTGTCTAGAACTTCATCCTTTGAATGCATTAAATAAACATAGCAGTATCTAGAGAAATCATCTATGAAGGTTAGAAAATATTTTTTACCTCCTCTGGTGGGAGTGCTATGCATATCACATACATCACTATGTACAATCTGCAATAAAGTAGAAGTTCTATTTGTTCTTGAAAATGGTTTTCTGGTTATTTTTGTTTGCATGCATACTTTACACTTATCATCTATGTCATTAGCATACTTTGGAATTAAGTCCAGTTTAATCATTTCATCCATTCTTTTATTGTTCATATGTCCTAATCTATGATACCACAAAGTAAAGGAATCAACAATATAAGCAGAAGAATTCATCTTACTAATATTAAGCTTGAACATTCCCTCGTACAAATAACCCTTCTCCACAAAAATATCTCCTTTGGTCAGAATAAACTTATCTAACTCAAAGACTAACTTAAATCCATACTTATTCAGTAGACTTCCTGATACAAGGCTCCTCCTAATCTCAAGTGTATAGTACACATCAGTAAGAGTCAAGACTTTTCCAAAAGTGAATTCAAGATCCACAGTTCCTTTGGCTTTGATAGCAACAGTTGCAGAATTTTCCATATAAAGGTTGCTTCCATCATCAACAAATTCAATGGTCTTGAAGAGACTTTTGTACCAGAGTCTACAAACCATGAATCATCTTCTTGGATCATGTTGATCTCAGAAATCATTGCTACAAACTTTTCTTTTGAGTTCGTAGCAATAGCTTGTTGCTTCTTTTTCCAGAAGCGGGATTCCTTCTTAAAATGACCTAGTTTGCCACAATGGCAACAATTGCCTTTCTTCTTCTTTTTTGTTGTTGTTTATCATTGTCCTGGGGAGAGTACTTTCTCTTTCTACTAGGTTGTGAGGGCTTCCCATCCTCCACAGTCAGCACTTTCAAGGCTTGAGTTGTTTTTTCTTCGAGACTTTCTTTTTGTCTCAATTCCTCCTCAACTTGCAAGTGCTGGCCTAATTGTTTTTGTGCTTGAATCTTTTCCTGTATTCTTTTCATGTTGGAGGAAGCTTATCGATAATGAAAGAAACAGTGATAGTTTCATCCATATTTATGTTATGTTGAGTGAATTAATCGAGAATATGCATGATTTCATGGTACTACTCAGAAACACGCCTAGAATCAACCATTTTGTAATTGAAAAACTTAGTTGCAAGAAATTTCTTACTTGTTGCGTCATCCAACAGATACTTCGCTTCAAGTGTATCCCACACGTCTTTTGCAGTAGCCTTGTTGTTGTAGATGTCAAACAGTGTGTGTGACATGCCATTGCAGATGTGATCCTTGCAAATATAGTCATCTTGTTCCCACTTGAGTCGCTCTCTAGCTGCAACAATAGTTTCTGCCTCGCTTTCAATAGACTATAGAGTTGTCAGAAAGAAGTGCATCTTCTTTTGCCAACGTTTGAAATTCACTCATCAAACTTCTCCAATTTCATGAAATCCAAGGTCAACTCCTTCAAAGTTTGTGGTACCATTGCTTAAAATATTATCTTAAGATCATAGAAACTAAAGAACAAAAAAGTAAGAAAGAAAAACGCTCCTAGATACATTACAATGTCGTTTTCCTTAAGACAATATTTGCCCCTACCACTTGCATGCAAAAGGGACCAACAAATTTACCTCCAAGATACAACGGAACCAGAAAAATCTGTTTGTTTGATAGCATTTAGCACTATCGATATCAAACCAGAAAACTCTAAGAGTTTAGCTATAATGGCAAGACTAAAAAGAGAAAAAATTTAAGAAAGAAAGAAAGAATGTGTTGTTTTCAATTTTCTGCAGTAGAGAGGCTCTTTTATAGTATTCTTGGTGTTTCTTTAAATAGTTACAATACTTGTTTGAATAGTCACCACTTTTCAGACAACCATCATTTGTGTCATTTCAAAAAGTCATCCCTTTTCATCCTCAACTACCTTTTTAAGGTCACATCTTTTCACCTTCAACTATCTAGGGTCCCATCTTTTCACCTTTTTTTTTCCTTCAGAAAAAACAACACCAAAAACATGCATACATATATATATATATATATATATATATATATATATATATATATATATATATATATATATATATATATATATATATATATATTCCCAACATGCAACTCATGGTTTAAATTTCAGTAAAAGTAGCTAAAGCCAGTTCTCCATTTGAGGAAAAACAAACTCACCAATACTCCACAATGTTGCCTTGGATTCATACAGAGGCATTCATATTTCTTAAGTGATACAGCGACAAGCATTGGCATTGCTTTGCTTCCAGAAAGAAGTGCAGTGCTACAGGATGAAGATAGTTACAAACCACAGCATAACAGTACTTCAATTCACATGAACAGTCCAAGCAAGGCACTCGAGAGATTCCATCTTCCAGCAGAAAAGGAAGCCCTCACCAATCATGTCTTCACGATACATACATACGATTCTCATGGGGTTGCTTTAGATGACGTCGCAACCTTCTTGGGATCATTCTCGACACGCAGGCTGTTTTCTCTTCGATAAAGGGATTTAGCACCCTAATTAAATGACAATAAATTAGACAATTTAATCACACTGGCAATTGCATAAATAACTTGGCACGATGAGCTCAGCTAGTGACTACTTTCATGTCCATGACGACAATGTGTATTATAGTTGTTATGGATGCCAGTTGAACAAACTTATACTACAGACACCAAAAAAGAAGAAGAAAAAACAAAAGTGATAGCAGCATAAAATTGATGGGAGATTCTGCATTAAGATGAACATGAAAGCCATAAAAATGAAGAATAAAATTACTATTTCCATACTAGTTGCAGGTAAGATAATGCTCCCTGACGAATAATAAAGCCATTGGAATGTAGAAATCAAACTCCAGAGTACTTTTATCAACTAATAAGTGCTATATTAAAAAGTCCAAAGGTGATATTCTTCCAGACTCGTTATCATCTATTATCTTCTAATGATAATATACTACATGGTGAGTGAAAGTTATTTAGAATGCCAGAATCACACCAGCAAGCATTTTAATGTTCTGGAAACAACACTTACTTGGAAGACTGTTCCCAACTTCTTCAATGCTTTGGCTCGTAATTTCAGCACATCCTTGGAAACACTATTATCTTTAAGAACCTGAAGGACAATCAGAAATTTAAAATAGGTCAATAGCATACACAAACTGTTTAGGAATTTATTGCTGTGAAGTTGGATTCTATGGAGCTATCCGTTTCATTGTTGTATCATATGTTCCACTCATATTATAACCATCACATCATATTCAATCATCTGAAAGCAGTTGAGAAGACTAGCCTCTATGTGTTAGCGATAATACATCCGATGTTATACATGTTACATGATTCCACAAAATAGGATTGAAAGCATAGCTTAGTGAACCTTACCGCTTGACAGACATGCGAAAGGGTTGACTCGATATCAACCACATTTATTTTCCATAAAGAACTAAGCATCACATCTTTCTTCTCTTCGATGCTCTTCAGAAAGTCCTCTTGCTTATTTTCACTCTCATCCATCTTTTTCATCCCCTCCTGTAGTTGTATTAAAGAGATGGCACCTAATATTGGGATTCAATTTGAAAAAAGGTGCAAGGGAGTAAGTCAAAATGTGCTGTCGCAAAGAACAATAACTGCAGATTGTCAGGTACATACCTGCAGCTGCATTAACTTGTGATTTTATATGGTGACCCTTATCTCGTACCCACTCAGCTATAAACGGCACACCCATAAATAAAATGTTCTTTCCAAGCTCTCTTGAAGCCTGTCTTGCATAAATATAGCCAATGGTGTGGAGCATAGCCTCTCCAAAAGCTGCAAATTTCATAGTGTGTGCAATTAATAAGAAAAAGTCAAAAATACTGTCACACCATATCACATATGAAGGTCAATTTAATGCCAAACATTAGGAATACATACAAGATCGCTAACAATTAGAATAGGTTTTTCTTTTTTCAGTTATTTCTTTGAGTTAACCAACTTTGAGTCAAGAATGTAGCAATGAAAATATTAAAGGAGAGGAATGGATGAGAACTAGACCAAATCATATGAGAAATGAAATGAAAAGGCCTAGGGTAACTTATCAATGCTGCTTGGAAAAGTGGATAATGGATAAAGAGAAGAATGTAAAAAATAAATTAAAAAAATCTAACATCCTCCATATTCCATTAATATAAATTATTCATATTTTTAGGAATATTTAAATATCATACTACTATATAAATAAGTCAGATTCATTATTAAATTTTTCTCTTTAAACTTCAAGGTATTACAGCCGAGAAAGGCCACATGAGGCCATTGCAAAACATCCAAAGATTCTTATGAGAGATCTGGCAACTTGGATGGGATGTCACAACTAATGGATGTGACTGATACTACATGAACTGCCATGGTAACCTTGCCAAACCGATCTGCCAAAAAAAAAGCAGGATTCCGAAAACCTAAATGCCAATTGTCACTGAAGAGTCTTTAAAATTCATAAAAAAGAGGAAGATTTGTTTGAGCAGCAACCTCTGTGGATAGTGGGATAATGCCCAATGAAACTTTTTGCCACTGTTCTTCAATAACCAGAGACCAATCCAGACTTTTCAAGTCTCCTCCCAACACCATCTTCCTTTCATAACAGATCAATTAACTATTTGTGATATCAGTGAAAAATTATATTATCAGGAGTTTTGCAAATAAGCTCCCCCCAAACCCCTGCCACAGAAAAAAGGGAAAAAAAAAACCTCATCGCATATTTACCATTCAAAAATTGCAATTTGCATATATTTCTTCTCACACCCAATATTCGAGCATTAACCTGACTGCCAGTGTCCATTACAAAATTGTCGTCTTAGCCCCACAAAGCTGCTGTTAAATGGTTATCATTTTTATTGAATGACCAAAGCCTCCCTCATGTTCAGTGATTAGGATTGGTCTTAGTTGAAGATATGTGTAAAATTTTCCTCCCCATCAACACTACTGCTGTTCGTTGTTTTCAATTAGAGCATTTTCTATCTTGTTGCTTGTAAGGCAGCTTCACCACCCACCTCAGCCTAAAGGACCCTTTAAGGTTCAATCACCAGGGCAACCCTTCACTGCTGGCACCACCGCCATCCTCCTCTGCACCTTAGCTGCCACCCAGAATGATGCCCTCCAACACCCTCCTCAAACTCTGCTCCCTTGATTTCTCCAACTGCCCACCCACAACCCCCAAATATCCAAGTCCCGCCTGCCCATGCCACCTCCCTCCACACCCCCCAGGCCTCCACCCCCAGATCCCCAGTCCCCTCAACACCACCCTCCCCACCCCCCCCCCCCCCCCCCCACCCAACCACCACCACCACCAAAAAAAGAAGAAGAAAAAAACAGCAACTACTTCCTCTTGTCCCTCCATTCCAGCAACCACAGCCCTTGACCCTGGCCCTCCTCTGTGACATGCTCCATTATGAAGGATGCCAATAAAACTATCGTGTTCTCTTTTTCCATTTAAATTCCTCTCACCTCACTTTGTTTTGATACTCATCCCTAGATCCCTCCAATTGGCCTTATTTTATTTTTATTGAAAAGTGAAACACAAATAGTGTTGGTGGGTTAGGTAAAAGTCCATATAGATAAGTTGACCAAGCTTGGGCTTATTTTTACAAATAAATAGGTTCAGGGTGGAGGATAGTTTAACCCACTTGAATTGAACCTTACCCGAACCCAAGCCATTGAAAAACCTATCCCATATAAACAGGAAAATCTTCCTGGTTAGAAATATTGTATGATAGTAGTGGTATCGGAAAAATAGAGGGAAAATGGAATCTCTACAGATTACATGTTTCATGGTCTGCACGCCGCCCCCAAAACACACACACTCTACCCCAATCAACCACATTTTAATTTCAATTACAAGAAGTATGTACCCTCATATCCCTCTTTGATTATCATCCATTAATTGAGTTCTCCCTTCAAAGATGACTAGATCTCTTCTATGTTCCAAAGAATTAGCATGGTTTACCACAAACCTGTGAACTACAACATGAGACATGCCTAGCTACCAAAAAGCTGCACATGCCGTGCTAACCCAACCATCAACACAAGCAAATATAAATTCCAAGGACACTTCACAATAACTAGGGTAAATTAAAGCCAAAATTTGCTGGACATTCTTTTCAGGGCCCTGTTTTTAGTACTGCTCCATAGCCAGCTCTAGCATGATAGAGCAAAGGTTTTGTCATTTTTATTCATGTTTTCCACAGGCTGAAGAGCAAAAAACCCCATTTGATCAACCATATTTTCAACTGAAGTGACTATAGAATTTAGGATGCTACAAATTTAAATGGTCACAACTTAGGAAGTGGCAGCTAATTAATAACTAACGAATATTATTAACTTCATAAATAGGAGAACAATTTACCAGCCTGAGACAGACGACGAGCTTCTGAATTTGCCCATCTTACAAATTCATCCTTCTGCCCTTGCACATAAGGATGAAGGCGATCTTTTAGATTCTGAATTAATTTTTGTTCCCTTTCCTTCTGTAATGCCTGCGCTTGGATGATAAAAGCTAATCATATAAAATAGAAAATAAAACAAAGGAGCATAGTTTGTTAAAAAAGGTAGTATGTACATCTATGCTACAGAATAAATGCATAACCACAACGTTTTTTCATTGTGTATACCAATTTGCTATGAAAATAAATTGTGCAAATGGAGAAATACACAGTCTAGATTTTACCATGTTGCAATGTTGGACAAGAGACTTATAATGAACTTCCTAATTAGGCTATTGCTTTAGACTGTCAAGACAACCATGACACAATAGATCAGCTTAACATAATTGATGTGCATATGTTTTAAGGCTGGGTATCCTGCAAAGATGCCTCACAAGTACAATATAGTATGCTCATATATTAACACAGCCACCATTGGAGTTGGCAAAGCACTCTATACCGTATGTCAGCACAGGGACAAACCAAGCCCCGATGCCGTACTGGTACTGTATAGGGTCAGTATGATATTTCCCCATACTGCCCTGTATAGTTCCATAACTATAACACTAGATGTGAACCAGTTGATAGAAGTTTGTCGTAAATTGTTCATCTGACAAACTATAAAAAAGAGATTGAAGAGAATCAATTCAAATCAGAAGAGAAGAGGAGTCAGAAAGTTGCTTATTGAGCTATGTAGCTCACTCCCATCATTACTATTAAACCTTTCAAAGAAATTGGTCAAAGTTGGATTGTAATTCTGAAGAAAAGAGGAATCAGAAAGGAATCAGCTTTTTGATAGCGTTGTATGGACATGAAGACAAGAATGGGATCTGGACATGCATCCAAGTTTGCTAGAGGGAGAAGGGAGATATAGGGATGCATAAGATAAAATATAACTTTAACTAAATTATGTATTTAAATATTAAAAGAAAATAGTAAAAAGATATTGTTCATTAAGATCTTTCAACATTTATTTCTCAGTCAAACACCCCAATTAACTTAAGGATATAAGAAAAATAATATTTTGCTAACTTGTTTCGGCACTGACTAATCTCTAAAACGAGCAAACACTCACTTCTTTCATCAAAATAGGGAATCAAACTCGTTGTTGGACAAGTACAACTCCCTCCCAATCTTTAGAAGTAGCTACAAAAGAACTTTATAAGTATCTAAGTGTCCTATACATATTCTACTGAGACACATAGCCTACAAGGATTTTCGGAACTGGGTGCTGGTGTCCAGGCAACGAAAACTTTTTGGAGGTGCATTTTGGATTCTAATGATCACTGAGGTGGCACATCGAATATGCCACATCAGCCCTTAAACATAGGTGGAACTCTTCAAGTCTTTGGATTAACTAAAGAGTTCTGAGATACCTCTAGTCTAGCCCCTGCCATCATGACACCACTTAAATTGCCATGCAACATGCATGTGACAACTTTAAGTAGGAGTTGGACATCACACAAACCATAAGGGAAAACACTATATTTAGAAAATTGTATATCGAAATGATGACCAAATGTAACCAAACTAGGCTAGGGAAAAAATCAAAATCCAGAAAATAAGAAGTGGGCTGAGAAAGACTTGGATCAGACTAATTAAGTTAAGGCAAAAAAGGAAAGTGGCCCAGACGAAGACACAGAAGAACGAACTAAACTACATGGATCGTGCGAACTCACTAATGCTGGCACATTCCTAAGGACATGGGAGAGTCAGGCAAAGGTATGTGTACGTTATCACTTAGTCTGAAAAAAGAAAAAAAATGGTAGAACTCTTTCTATGCTTAATTAGTACATTTGACAATACTATGATCAATTTTTTGTTAATGAGCAAATATGCCTCTGCTTTTTTAGCCATTTTTGCTAATGAAGGGCACATTTGATCATTTCAAAAATCTAGTGGGATAAAATTATTGGTAGCTTTGTTCTTGGATATCTACGGAACAACCAGTCTTGGGATCAATGTTGTTGAGATTAGGACCGAGTTGCAAATCATAGAGGGGGCTAGATTAGGTCGGATCGGATAGTGAACCAGATAATTTATCATAAAATTTTTCTGATTTCTTTCAAATATTTCTAAACACAAAGAAATGGGAATATTGAAATATAAGCCAACTCTAAAGTATATATATTGAAAATAAAAAGCATATATATGAGATACGACAATTTTTGTTGTCACCAGATTCGGCCCATATACAGTATTTCTAATAAAAGAAACATTTATTTGATTATTCGAGATGTTTGTAGACTATCTATCAATTTAAGTATCCTTTTAAGTAGAATGCTTTAGAATAAACAAAGATTAGACTTCAACCTACATTATAAAAAAATACAAAAACTTGCACCTTCCATTTAATTCAATGAACTTCAAAAATAGACTTACTAATTTTACTATTTGAGATCTATTAGTGATAAGTAATTTAAGAATAACTTAGCCAAAGAAATTACAGAATATGGACTTACACACGATTTAATATGTAAATAACATAATTAAATTGGATACGTTGATCCAAAGGAACATCTAATCCAACATATGGACTTGTGAACCTAAATTGATCCTGATCAAAGGATGGGATCTAGATTGTTTAGGGCCATTCTGATATGGATAGTAAGACCTGAAACATGAATCGTAAGATTTTAAAAACGATGCTTGGGATATCCACAATTTGATTGAACTATCAGAGATCATCCTCCAGCCAACATTTTCAATTGTTTGGCAAGAAAGCCTTTATCCTAGCTTTGCCCATGCTCCGAACTAAGGTTAAAAGGGCCATGCACATGGAGGTCTTTCACCGAGTTCCATGGTAATTGGTTAGCCATGGATTGCAAAATATGGGTAGCGTGACAAAGGCTGGGACATTATGCACTTCAAAGTTAGACTCAGTCAATCTGTTCACTGATGAGGTGATCTTGGATTTGAATAGCTACAACAAGGTTTTGAACAATGTAAACAGCTCATAAGCATGAAGGTGCTAGGTGGTAGTGTTCTTGAGAAATGCAAGCCATGGGCAAGGCACAAAGAAAGCAAGTTCAAGATCCAGCACAAGACTCTAGAAGGTGCTTGAATAGAAGAATGGTGGCTGTAACAAGTCACTTTTGGACATGAAGGTGACACAAAACATGTTAGCTTGGAATTTAGCTTTGCAAAATATGTGTTGGACCTCTTAAGAAGTCCATCATAGTACGAAGGTGTTGTCTATGTTTTGTGTATGATTTTGATGCCGAACAATATTCAAATGAAAGCTCAACCCGCGGAATCCACCAGCGGGGTGTTGGAATCCACCAACAAACACGATATGGAAGGGAAAACTCAATTCATTCACTAACAACCAAAATGTTAACAAGCCCTACCAGCCTTTATATAAGCAACATGACAAGAAAAAATCTCCAAAATACCCCTACAGAGGAAAAGACCTAAATACCCAACAAATAAGCTCTCTCTCATAATCCATCACCCCGCCACAATGTCACCGGGTGGGCTGCCCTCCTGCGTCTGCGACTGTACACGTGCCTGATCGAAGATCTAGGACTGGTGTCCGCATCAACTCTCTCGGGGTGGGAGAAACTCGACTCAGTCGAGTAGGACAGGGGGCGGCTCTAGTAGGGCTCCAAAAGATCTGAATCGATCCGCTGCAGCTCCTCACGAGTAATCCACTTGCTATCAGACTCTAGACGGTCCCTCCATCGGACTAGAAAACGCTGAAGGCCTCCGTAAGTAGTAGATATTACCTGTTCATCCAAAATAGCAACTATCTTGTCCTTCCGTGTGGGTTGAAAAGGAGAAGTATGAGGGTCAAAGGCAGGCATAGCTGGTGGAGGCGGAGTTGGAGTGTCAAATGGGGCATTCGAGACAGGCAAAGGAGGTGCGTAAGCAACTAAGTCCTCAATATTAAAAGTGGAACTAATGCCGTAACCAGGAGGGAGATCAATGACATATGCATTTGGGCCTACCCGTTTCAAGATTTGAAAAGATCCTGCACTACGAGCCTGCAATTTTCTCGCGATTCCAGATGGAAACCGTTCGGGTCTGACACGAATCATGACGTAGTCGCCAACATAAAACTCTTTAGCGCGTTTATGTAGATCAGCTTGTAATTTATAACGAAGATTACTAGATTCAATTCGCTTATTGATCTCTTGATGCAATGAATGGAGATGATGTGCAAATGCTTCGGCCAACTCAGAGACTCTAGCATGCGGTGACATGGAAAGAAGGTGCAAAGGTGCAAGCTTGAAAACTATGAACAACCTCAAATGGACTCATACCAATAGACCCATTAATGGAATTGTTGTATGCAAACTGAGCAATAGGAAGAACGGAGTCTCAGTTTCTGTTATGATCACCCACCAGACAGCGTAAAAGATTTTCCATACTACGATTAACAACCTCTGTCTGACCGTCCAGAAGTAGCTCATGAATCGAACATCATGATCTGACACGATAGTTTTCGGCAAGCCATACAGCTTGACTACATGCTCAAAATATAACTTTGCAACGTTCGAAGCGTCTGAAGTTTTGGAACAGGGGATAAAGTGCACCATTTTGGAAAAACGATCGACGACCACAAAGATAGAGTCATGCTTATAAAAGGTACGTGGCAAATCAAATACAAAATCCATGCTCACATCTTGCTAGGGGCAATCAGGCACCGATAGTGGGGTGTACAAGCTAGTGTTTTGCTTGCGATGTTTAGCCAATTGACATGTTCTACATTGTCCAATTAACTTGGCCACATCATGTTTGAGACTGGGTCAGTAAAACTGGCGTTCAACTTCCTCGATGGTTTTATCCCGTCCAAAGTGACCGAAAAGGCCACCAGCATGAATTTTCCATATGAGGAAGTCACGTACGGACGTACAAAATATGCAGAGTTTGTTGGCCTTAAATAAGTATCCGTCGCGAAGGGAATAGCTGTCAAGTGAGACATTTGTGTCATTTGATAGGGTGAGGTAAACTTTCCTAAAGTCAGGGCAGGACGCGTAATCTTCCTTCAGCCTATCAAACCCAGTGACTTTAACACTTATGAGGAAAAGAAGATTAACCCGTCGACTTAGCGCATCAGCGACTTTATTTCGGACCCAGCTCGATGTCGAAAAACAAAAGTGTATTCCTGTAAGAATTCAATGCAATGACCGTGCCGGAGATTGAGTTTCTTTTGACAGTTGAGATACCGGAGGGCTTCATGGTCTGAGTAAAGGACGAATTCATATGGAAGCAAATAATAACGCCAATAGCTTAAAGCTTGAATGACCGCATAGAACTCTTTGTCATACGTGAAATATCTTTGTTTAGCGGCATTGAGCTTCTCGCTAAAATAGGCGACAGGATGGCGCTCTTGGCTGAGGACAACACCTATCCCAATCTCGGAGGCGTCACACTCCACCTAGAATACCTTGAAAAAAATCGGGGAGGCGCATCACGGGGGCTTCCATCATCCTTTTCTTGATCTCCTCAAATGCTCGAGCGGCCGATCGCCTCCACTGGAAGTGTCCCCGTTTGAGGTAGTCCATAATTGGGGACATAATGGTACTGAATCCATAGACAAAACGCCAATAAAAAGTGCCAAGTCCATGAAAACTGCGGGCCTCATGGATGCTTGTAGGTTCAGGCCAATCGACAATCACCTTGACTTTTTGCGGGTCCGCGCAGACTCCTTCAGATGATACGATAAAACCCAAAAGGATGACTCGATCCACAAAGAATGAGCACTTGTTCCTGTTGGTGTAGAGGTTGGCAGCACGAAGGGTTTGACACACTTGTCGGAGGTGGTCCATGTGTTGCTCCCTCAACTGGCTGTAAATCAAAATGTCATCAAAATATACTACTAAGAACCTGCCCGTGAATGGCCGGAGTACCTATGTCATGACTCGCATAAATGTGCTGGGAGCATTAGAAAGCCCAAAAGGCATCACCAACCATTCATATAAGCCGTCCTTAGTCTTGAATGCAGTTTTCCATTCGTCATCCGGGCGGATTCGAATTTGATGGTAGCCACTTTTTAAGTCAATCTTAGAAAAAATCATGGCTCCCGCCATTATATCTAGCATGTCGTCAAGCCGAAGAATTGAAAAGCGATATTTGACCGTTATTCTATTTATCACTCGACTATCAACACATATGCGCCACGTTCCATCTTTCTTGGGTGTGAGCGATGCCGGAACAGCACAACGACTCAAGCTTTCATGAATAAATCCTTTCTTTAAGAACTGTACCTGGCATTGTAACTCGGCATGTTCGGTCGGACTCATCCGATAGTGCGGCAAATTGGGAAGGGATGCTCCCAAGACTAGGTCAATAGCGTGTTGGAAATGAAAAAATAAGGAAAGAGAGCTTGCCCTTTTTGTTTGTAGTGTGCGATGTGCGACACGCTTCGACAAGATCCGACGTAGATCTCATGAGGCAAACGAATACGAGGGATCTGGGGTGGTCCGTCCATCAACTAGACCTCAGGGCTTTGGCAATAGAGGCAAAGTTAACCTGGCTCTGATACCAAAGTTGATGCCGAACAATATTCAAATGAAAGCTCAACCCACGGAATCCACCAACAAACAATATGAAAGGAAAAACTCAATTCATTCACTAACAACCAAAATGTTAACAAGCCCTACCAGCCTTTATATAGGCAACATGACAAGAAAAAATCTCCAAAATACCCAAAATACCCTACAGAGAAAGAGACCCAAATACCCAAAAATAAGCTCTCTCTCTAATAATCCATCACCCAGACACAGTGTCACCGAGTGGGCTGCCCTCCTGCGTCTGCGACTGTACACGTGCTTGATCGAAGATCTAGGACTGGTGTCCACACCAGATTTATAGGGCATTGAAAGGTTATTGGAGTGGTTGACTTTTGGTGTTATAGGAGGAAGTCATGAATATTGTTGTGCTTGGCTACAGAGGTGGCCCTATGCATCTAGTACTCTTTTACAAGATGAATGTGGTGACTTGGAAGTGCCTAACTATGAAGCTCTTATGAAAGTGATCCTACACAATAAGGAGTAAAACATGATGAAAGTTATTCTACACAATAAAAAGATGGACATGCATTTTATGGCTAATTTGATGGTTGAGGTGTATAAGTGGGTCATGAGGCTCCAAGGATTATAGAAGCACATAGCAACACAAATAACTAAGCGTGCTTTGGCAAATCCTAAGTTTGTTGCACATTTTTTCATGCCTAGGTTAAGGATTCAAGATGGCAGGCCAAATGTGCAAAGTGAAAGCAATACCCCATGAAAGAAATGAAGAAGAAGAAGAAAAAGAAAAGGAAGACAATGATTCATTAACGGCATCAAATAAATCCTAAATTTCAACCATGAGGGATGATTACCAAAAATAACTGCTAATGCAATATTGATCCATGAAACCATTAAAAACCTAAAAGCACGTATAGTGTTATGAGTCATAACAGTAGCACAAAAATGACATCAGTGATAAGGAATTACAATCATCCAACTACCTCACAAAAAATAGCATTCATGTGGTGCAAATATTTGGACATGTATAACTGTAATAATGGGTGGTTCGCCCTTCGTTCCTAACGTAAAATAGCATTAGTAGGTTTTTCACAAGCTTAAGCTAAGTTTCTAGCGGAAAATATTGCCAAAAGATATATGCTACTTGGGCTTTCTGAAAAGATTTTTTGTTTTCAAAAAAGACTTCATAATATAGAACTAAATTTAGTATCATAGAAAAATGCAGTATTGATATCCTCACCTATACATTGTGTACATGACAAAAGCATCAATGGCTGAAATTTATGACAAGTATATAAGCACATATAAATGACCAGATGTGTTTGTTCTAATACTATGACCCAAAAGTTTGTCCTTTTACAAACGAGAATTTCATCTAAAAAAATATGCATGTGAAGTTTCTGTCCATGAAACTAGTCTGTACAATGTCAAAAGAAAGACACCTTAATTTTCTCCTGAAATTTTTGCCTCCGAACTTCTGGGGCTTGGGATTCTTCTTCAATTTCTACTGAAGCTATAGTTGCCAAAGCAAGCTGACCAACATAATCTTCAAAGAATTCACTTCCAAAGAGCATTCCAAAAACAGCAGAAGGATCTACCATGGAATCCCTGAAATTTTGAAGGGTATTAACACATGAACATTAAACAGCATAAACATTTCAGTTTTCCTCATTTCTCTCTATTTGTGAATATTCTTCTACACCTTTTGCAGGAATTAGACAGTTAAATCATATTAGCATTACCTAATTACTTCTACAGACTTATTCACCAGCTTATTCCAACAAACAAAAGAAAAACCTTCATGAAGGCTGTGTTCTCCCACAGAACTTTCCCAGAACAATTCAACACAAATTGTGGACTTACTGGGGAAGACCTTCCTTTCCATGCCTATCATATGCCTCACGTTTCGCAGGATCACTCAGGACTTGATAAGCCTCTCCTAGTACCTTCGCATGGAGACCATTTTAATCAGTAGTGCAGTATGCTACATCAAGAGACATGCACTTGTAATCATCATATGAGTTGATATACCTCACATCCACCAAAATCATTAATCAGGTTTGGCCAGTTGCAAGAAGACCATGAATATAGTGTACTCATTAACAAATACTAGAGCAATAGCTATAAATAATCGTCGTTCAACTTTTTTTACAGAAAATCACACAAAACATATAACATCTATCTAAAACAAGCATATCTGCTTGTTAAGTAAAAGCCACAATAATGTGTAATACCAGTAAACTGATCAAGAAACCATGCATCTCATATTTGTGTATTCACTCACAAGACAGAATGGCATGTATTAGATGATTTGGCTTTCTCATTGACAGTTCTATCATGTTACAGGTTAGTAAAACTAAGTTGTGTACCTGAAAGTTATGAGCTGCTTTTGGATCTCCAGGATTTTTATCCGGGTGTACCACCCTTGCCTACAAAAGGAATACATGAAAGAAATGCATACCCAAAGAAAAGAACTTGATGTCAGTCCTCATACTCTGAACAAAAATGTATAATTTCTGCAATATCATGAAAGAGTTATAAATGACAGATTAAAAGGATTTAACAAAAGACTGGAATAGTCCATGGGATCCTTAAAATTAGAACCAAATAATAGCAGTATTGATATTGATAAAAATTTTATGCAACTACAATCGCCAAAATAAAGCTTGACAGCTGAAAGAAAGTTGTTCCTAACTCAAGAATACAAATACTGGAGAAAAAACAAAACCAGCAATATGCAGAAAATGGATTAAAAAAATTATTACAGCTGGAAGTGTATAAGACAGTGTAGAAACATTCAGATGGATAAAACACTAACTATATGTATGCTTGCACCTGATATTTCTGAAAAGAAATAAAGAAGGTAAGGGGATTGAGTCTTTTTTGAGGTTTTGAATTTGTAATTTACAAAACAAAACTCAACGGGAGCAACCAAACCAATGTCTCAAGTGCTGGACCATGCCGGACCAATATCATCACTCGCACAGGGTTCCCACACCACTTATTAATAATTTCTTATTTTTATTATAAAAAGATTTTCTTAATTTTTTTGTCTTTTTTGTTTCAGCAAGGCTCAGGCAAGTGCAGTGGTGCAGCATGGCAGGACACACGCCATGCTGACCAGCAACCAGCACTCCCACAACCACCACCAATAGTTGAAAGATTGAGCCAAATGAAACTCCCATAAAACTTGCTTTTAATTTATATGTTTTCCATAAAACCTGACATTGACAACTGGAGAACCCCAAAAGATTTTTTTCTGAGAAAAAAAAAGAGAGAAGCCCAAATGAACTAGAACAATAAAAATGCACGAACAAGTTGGAAGTTTCATGGACAAGAAGGAAATAGGAGAGCTCATTTTTTGCATGAGCAAGAAGTTTCTTCTACATTATTCTAGTACTCGGAGGCCACAAACAAGATGCATCACATACCATCATTCATGAAGGAAAAGACAGCATGCATGCAGGGAGACATGCATACACATAGACATATACGCACAAGGCTACAAGCCTACATGCATGAATGCGAAAATGCACATGCTCCACAAACACATGCAAAACCTGTTGAATTTTAAGAAACCTTATACCATTATTAGAAAATTTAATGTTAGCCAACATAACAAATATCTACCTGAATTCTATTGCATCATCCACTATTTTTGAGTTTTAACAAACAATTTGGGCATAATATGGTATAAAAAATGAAAATAACACCAAATCAATTGTCAAGTAAAGCAGGTAGCATGATTTTTCAAGAAATATGATTATTTAAAATGAACCCATTTGAATGGGTTTTGTACTATAGTTATGCTGAAATTCTCATTTATTCAAAACTGACACCAATAATAAATATTTGGAAGCATAAATTGATCTTTTTGGTAGTCATAAAGTGCATCAATAATGGTACCTAGAAATGATAGTCTCTGACATATTAGCAAATGCTCATATCAAAATTAAGAAAATGATATGAGATACGAAAAAATATTGATAGGATCAAGAAAATCCAGAAGAGAACAAATTCAGGCCTTCAGAGTAATGGAGATGAAAATCCTCATACTCTGCAGCCGTAATGATTCACACTTCTTTCATGTCAAAGGTCAACATATCACATTTTGAAATTAGAAAATATGCAATTGATTCAAAAAAAATAGAATAAAATTTCGGAATGTTTTGTTACCTTGATGTAGTAGGCCTTCTTTATCTCAGCAGCAGATGCATCAACATTCACACCCAAAATATCATAATACTCGGTTTCTTTCACCATGGCTTTAAAATCTATCTACCTAACAAGAATCCAGAAAACAGCTTTACTTACCGGTCTCTACCTAACAAGAATCCAGAAAAAAACCATGTGAATATATGCAAATACCTAAAAGTATGAAATACAAACACGCACCTGGAAGGGGGAGTGGAAGAGGGAGAATAAAATCCCGCAATTTTAACAGAAAGCTTTGAATATCAGCTTAAATGTGTTCATATAGATCTTTTCTTTCATCTTTTCTATGCACATAGTACATCAAATAACAATATCACACAAAGATATGTACAGATTCAAACCCCGACACATTAAGAAAAGGAAAGCCTAAAAAATTTCCCAAAAATATCTGAATAAGCTAAAGATAAGCATCCTAAGTGGAATTAAAAAGTAGCCAATGTCAATGCTCGAACATAAATGAAAATCGCTGAATAGCATAAGATAACCCAAAAAATTAAAAAAAAAAAAAACTTGAGACCTAATGTTAGAAGATACAAACAGTGCGGAATAAATTTACAAATAACATAAAAGAAGAACAAATAAAAAGAAAACGACACGAAGAACAAATCTTGGTTTTCCCCGAACAATGAAAAGGAAAATAGGGCACGGACAACTTAATTGAATAGGAGAGGAGAAAAACGGAGGGGGAAGACCACATCTCCAAAAAGGATAGGAAAATCGCAACGATTAGAAAATAAAGATCAAATCACGGCTTATTTATGCGATTTTTTTTTGAAAAATAGAAAGAGGAGACAATACCTCAACAACAGGCAGGCAAATCTTGTGAAGCTTCCCAAATCTTTAGAATTTTTGGTTCCTTTTCTCGTTTCCTCCCGTAAACAAGATCTTGACGGGAGCAACCCGGGGGGGGGGGGGGGGGGTTCGGGTTGTATCTTTCACGCCAAAGCAAGGTTGATCTTCCTTCGCGACGCCAACGATTGGATCGCACCCCGCACAGATCGCAAAGCACTCCGATTTTCTTAATTACCCACTGCACAGATCTCGAAGCGGCCATTGCGCGATCCAACGGTGGATCCGCGCAAAGGAAGGTGATTCTTGTTTTCCTTCGTGCGAAAGATACAATCCCTGTCCGGTAACGGGTGTTAAAAGGGGCTGCCTCGTGTACTGCGACCGGGCTTTCGGGACGCACGTAAGAGAGCTTATTACTTAACCCAGCGCTCGTAAACCCACGTCCCGACCTTGAATGGTAGCTTGGAGGTCGACTGCTTGTGGGGCCAACATTTTGTCTAAAATCTTGGTTTGGTCCGCATGTCACCTAAACTTGGGGCGTTTGGTCGCTCTCATTGTTGTGCGGTAAGGTTATGCGCGCATGGATCCAGCCGAAGTATGATTGATGTGTTTTCGATCTCTCATCAGCTTTAGTTTTATAATCAATCGTTTTTTCTCCTTAAAATAAAAGAGCAAAAAAAGGGCTGAAATATTTGTAGATGCATTATCTAAAATTTGAACCAAAATCCCTAGTTAATTGGCAGAAAAGTGTGATCATTTAGTGTAATCATCAAGACAACCCTAGGTCACCGATCAATCTATATCTCTTATCTCCATGCATCTCTATAATTAGAAGAGGGAGAGCCTAACAGAAGGAGAGGGGATATACTTAGAAAGTTCAAATGAATTAAGAAAGAGCAATATATTTTGAGGCAGGAGAGTAGCCCAGACAATATATTTTAAGGCAGGAAAATAGAGCAACTCTGGAAAAGATTAAAACATGTTTTTTTTTCTTTTCTTTCGTGGTGAAATCGGATTTATTTAGGCCAAACTAGAGAAAATACATTCTTATGAATCAAAAAATAAAATATTAAAAAAATCAAAAGGAATATTGGACGACAGCTCAAGATCAAAGCAAGTTTAGGAATGAAAAGCTTGGATACATTTTTTTTTTTTCTCCTTTTCATCCAAATAGCTTGGCAAAATGTAAACACTAGTTGGGAATGGATGAATTCTATTTCTCCATTCTACTTGATTCAACGTTAATTTTTGAGTGATATTGAGATATTAAATCCTCCTTATTACTTCATCCCGTATCATTTTTGATCTATCTCTATATGTTTGTTTCCTTATATATATATATATAATATTTCATTCATGCGGGTGCATCCCTCGACCTACATTATATATTTCAATATTATTTAAGTCGTCCTTCTCTAAATTTGTTCTCAATTAGTGCTATATTTAAGTCGGCATTTTCTAAATTTGTCCTCAATTGGTGTTATCTCTACCATTTTAAGAGTAACTTTATTTTTTATTTATTTTCATTTCAACTATATTAATCTTATGATATATTATTTTCTAACTATTCAATATTTCATACCATAGAGTATACCTAGCCAAATGATTGTCATATAAAATTTTTCTTTTAACTTGACGAGTGACCAATGATCATATAATATTTTAGTTACACTTGTCCATTTCATCTAACCTACTCTAATCCTATAAATAATATCATTTTCAATTTTTTTCTTCATGAAGAATAAAAAATCATAAATATTAAAAGTGATATAAACTTCATGATCCTCAATTTTTACTCTATTTCTAATTTTACTAAAATTATATTTTATGTATTTTACCTTATTCTTATTTAATCTAAAAAATTTAGATTCTAGTGCTCTCTCTCAAAATTTTCTCTAAAAGTGATTGTGCTGTCTAAAAGTACTACTTGTTCGAAGGAAAAGATAAATCGTTATTATTGCAAGTCATTTTTCATTAAAATACTGTTATAATAGCCATTATTTCAGTGACTATTGTAATATTAAAAATTTTATAAGTTATTCTTTAAACTAAATAATGGTTGTTATAATCATTATAACACTCATTGACAGTTGGTGGGGGAAATTCTGCTCATAAAATTGCTGTCGAATCTTTCGATCATGGCGGATGCGGAGGGTCTCCTCCTTCAGATCTTAGTGGCTCTGCCATTAAACCAAAAAAAGAGAGGAATAGATCCATCAAACTAAACTTGAATGAACCCAACAAGCTAAAGTTATTCTCGTATGAGGAGCATGCACTACTTTAATGCCCTCACCATTCATGCTACTTAAAGATTGAACTGGACTTCTAACTTAAGAGGTCCAGGATTTAGTAACCATTTCTATAATGTTGTAGCCAAATATAAAATATCCAATATACCAAATTAATTGTCCACCCATCATTAATGCTTATCGCATATTTCAAATGGATTCCCATCCAAACTCTTCAGGCTCGTTTGGTTCGCGGAAAACATTTTTCCTCATAGAAGAAGCAAATTTTTAGAAAGAGAATGCCTGAAAAAATATTTTGGACATGTTTGATTGACTATGGAAAAGTAATAAATTTCCAGAGTGCTTATGTTTGGTTGACCATCCATTTTTCTGAAAAAATTATGTGTAATTTATATTATACCCTTAATAAAAATTAGGTCTTTAATACTTTGGATCAAATAAGAATTCTTGATTTGATACTGAAGGACCTTTTTGGAAAAAAATAAAAATATTTCGATTCTCGGATCATGAAAAAGTAACGTTACTATGTTTCTAATGAAAAATATTTTTTTATGAAATATGAGAATCATATTTTCACGAAAATACAACTTTTTCGTCTCTTTCTTTTGAAAACTCTAACTAAACAAGAGGCATCTCTTACTTTTCCGTTGACCACACTTTTTTCTCTCTTTTTTTCACGAAACAAACGCGCCCTCAGTGCCATGAGAGTTCTAAAGGCTACCAACTTCCCACCAAACAAAGCTCTTCCTCCATTGGAGGCATTACGGCAAGTTTCGACGACCACAAAAACCATGTAAAACTACCAACTTCCCACTAAACAAAGCTGTTCACTTCCCTCAACTCTGCCTGTGCCTTTTCACAAATGGCTGTCAATTCTAACCTCGATATAGAATCCTTGGGCCTTTTATAACAAGCAATTAGATCTAAAGATAAAGAGCATGGCAAGTGATTTCATCATCACGACTCACTTTTACATGGTGGATAACATGTTATAGTACTGGATGCACCACCTAAATTCACCCACTTCTCTGACTCCTTTAAACTTTAAAGCTCACCTTCTCACAGAATGCACTACAAAATGTTAAAGAAAGCAGCACGCTTTATGCTCCACCTAGAAATAAAAGGAAGACTATGGCAAGCATCATTTTCTGTATGATATATACTGATTTTGATAGACTGTATGCTGATCAAGAGAGTTTTTTTCTTTTAAACAACTTCCAAGTGCCTTTTGGATTATTAATGGATAAGAGGCATGATTAACTAAACATAGGATATATTTATATCGTTCTATAAAAGTCGGGTGGCGTATTGCCTCCCTTCACATCAAAAAAAATATGTTTATAACTTTCTATAAGACAAAATCTCAGTGATGCTCATTAGTCATTACTACCATATATCTCTCCGTAGCCATTACTACAATAACTTGGTGTTTGTCAAGAGGTACATGAGGTCCACAAGAAGCACACAAAATAGGATACGGTCTTACAACAGTCTGGCATCTATAATTCTATTATGCTATTTTACTAAAAAATATTTGTTATACTATTCCTGCCATTGTGGTAGACCTGTTTGGATTTGAGGTGGGAATCCGGTTGGATACAGATTGGGTTCGATGCATGTTGGATTGAAAATTTATTAAGTCGAACTCGATCCGTTTATTAAACAAATCAAGATTCAGGTCTGAACCCAACCTCCACTCACATAATCTATTTATGAAATAGGTTAAATAGGTTAAATAAATTAAATAGTTTTTTTAACGAACTAAATGAATTTAAATGGATTAAATGAGTTAAGCGGATTAGATTAAAGAGGACAAAAATAGGCTAATCATATTTTAAACAAGTTAAATATATCTTAAACAGATTAAATAAATTAAACAGAATATCTGATCTAACTTGACTAGAATATTAAACGGATCAGATATCTAAAATCCAAATTCGATCCAAATGTTAAATAGATTAAACGTATCAACTTATATACAATCCAAATCTGTATGGCCCAAACCCAAACTTGCTAATGGCAAGTTGAACATGGGTCGGTTTGATTGGTCAGGTCACATTTATCAGCCCTAGTTTGGATGCTGGAAGATTTTGTCAGCCTCATAAGGTATTTCGGCTGGAAGTTTTTATTTGAAATGCGTTGAAATCATGGTGAGATGGTGAGAGGAGTCGTCTGAGGAGCCAATCACAATTAATCTCCTTGTTTTTAGGATAATGGTATCCTTGTAGAGAGAGGATTTACCTTATCACAAACACAAACACACACACAAAAAAAAAAAGTCATCAGTTATGATCTGATATCGGCTTCCTCACCCCTCCCGCACCTCTGGCTCCTTCTCCCACCATTGTTTTCAAATATTCAGCCGGGGCGGGGAATATCTTAGCAAAAAATTTACCTTGTAAAAGGATTCCTGCGAATCAAACGAGCCCTAACAAAAGGATAATTTGCTAAATTTACCTTGTAGACATCTATGACTATTGTACTTGTACTTCTTTCATATGCTACCTACCCAATGAGACAGAAGATTAGTGCTCATAAAGTATTGGGATTAGATTATAGATTGAAGGTGACAGCGTTTTGTCTCTTTGCATGTTTTAATCTCTTGCAAGCTAGAATGCTGAAATGAGATATCAATGACCAATTAGGATAGACATAGTTAGAATAGCCGTAGAAAATTTTGCACCACTTTTTCAAATTGAATTTAGTATTACATCTTTCAAAGACTTCAGGTCAAGAAAAACTCCGGACTTTTACCTGGAAACCTTCTGCCGTGTGGCACTACTTTTTTTCCAGATTCTTAACATAGTTATATTGGATGTCTTGAAGCATCTGGCTTCAGAATTTTCAAACTCATACACTTCATGAGCTTTTAGAAAATGTAGAGTATGTCTTGAAACATACTCTACATTTTCAAAATGAGGAATCTGTACTTCATAGACTAGAGATACCGCTACTTATGTTCATGATGTCCCTATGATTTACTTATTAAACTTTTAAACGTTACTGAGCTCCTTGAAGTTAGACTTCTTATTACGTTAACCAATATTGGGTTAGAAATTATGTTAAATTATTTTCCCTCTAACCTGAAAACCAAACTGTGCAGATGTTGTTGAAATTTTAATTATATTAATGACAAGGAAATTTCTATTATGTTAATTTTAGTCAGCATCTATCTTCTATACAAGGTATTAAGGATTTGTTTGGATCATGAGAAGATTTTTTTCTAGCTGGAATATTTTTTCTAGAAAGTTGATGTTTGAAAAAGTGGTCTTTTATATTTGGTTAACTATGAAAATGTGACATATTCTAAAATAGCTTATGTTTGGTTGATTTTATTGAGAAAGTTGACCTATTATATATTTAATAATAGAAAATATCCCGTCTCACTCTATCTAAAAGCTTAAGAGCACTTTTTTTGTAAAAAAAAATACGCCAATTTTTGACCGGCGAGAATTTAACTTTACTATATCCCACAAGAATTTTTCTTTCTCATAAAATGTAGAAATTTTATTTTTATTGGAAAGCTATTTTTCCATCTCTTTTTTAAAAAAACTCCAACCAAATATAAATCATTTTTCCATGTTGACCATAATTTTTTCTTTCCCCCCACAAACCAAACGAGTCCTAAGTATATCACCAGTATGAGGTGCCATGCATGTTGGATTCTCTTCACATATGAGTAAAAGAATAAAGCAGAGTTTTGATTGCCTTTTTTCTGAAGTTTCTACTGGTTATTCATTTGCTCTTGAAGTAACAATTTCCAAACTTGGGAGTTTGATTCAGTTTTTAGAAATTATAAAAAATTTACTCCTGAGCAGCAAATCATCTCCCAGAAGAAATTTGTAACGGTCACAAAAATTAATTTCCTGCTCCTTTTCTTTAGTCAGATAATTAGGGAATGGGGATGAGCCCCACATCAAAACAAGATGTAGAAATAATATGAACCACTGGCCGGGCAGAACGGCACAGACCAAAAGACCAAGAGGATTTCTTAACCAAAAAGCTCACCAAACCGCAAATATACAGTCATTTACTTCATGTGCTTCAGTGACATTATATGTATTTCATCAATTGGTAGATTTTTCCATTAAAGTTGAGCAGTCCACTTCTTACGTTCCCAAATTTAAGGGATTATCAATCCACTCCCAAATGGCAAAAATATCCTCTGAACCTTTACGTAAATGAGATGCCTTCTTTTTCCTAGGATTTATTCTTTACGTAAATGCTGGTTTTGCATTTTATGAACCCAACAATGTGAAAGGGAGTGAGAAGTTTCGTTTTCCATAGCCTGAAGGAGTTCTTCTTTTAGCTTTTTTATTTTTTTTATATTTTTGGTGCCCAGAAAGGGAGTGAGAAGGCTCATATGAAATAAATTATCCCGGTTTAAATAGCGGAATGGACGACCTAAGGATCGGACTCAAAACCACTTTCAAGCATAGACATAAGTTTGGCATTTGAGAACATTTTTCGCTAGATAATAATGATCGGGAATTGGGAAGAAAAAAAATCCAAAGTTTTGTCAAAAGTTTACAAGCAGTTCGAGAAAAAAGTTGAGCACAAAATAATAAAATTTTAAAACTATAGACTTTCTAAAACACTTATAAATTTACTTACTTAAGAATAATTGGAGAAGAGAAAAAAGTAACATATGATAGCAAAAAACATCAACATTAGCAATGATCTATGGTATCATTAAATTTATAATACAAAATTTTTAAATTGGTTGTGAATAATTCAAAAATAAATTATAAAATTTATGTATAATTGAAAAATAATTGAGTAGTTTTGAATCGATTCAATTTTGGAAAATAATTTGAAGAATAGTTTGGTCAAGAAAAATCAAAAATAATTCAAAAATTTTTCTATTGAAACTATACTTTTTTTTCCTTTTCTTTTTTTGATATACCGGCTACTCACCCTACTCCAGTGTAGGTGTAGCCCATTGAGTCAAAAACAAGGGCCTAGCCCAGCGGTGCTGGAAGGATCCCCTGATGAGTCCAAAGGACTTTTCCAAAATGCTGCGCCGCATAGGTAGATACCTAATTGGCCGCTCGATTTGCCTTCCGGTAGGCATGCACTACCTGAAAGATGTTACATCTCCCTAATATCTATCTAATGTCATGAAGTAAAGGGCTCGCAACCCCTCTCCACCTCTCCTCTCGAATTCGGTCAATCACAGTAGCTGAGTCCCTCTACAGGATGATGCGCTTCGCCCCCAGCCGTCGTCTCGCAAAAAGCAAAACCCTCCCACGCTGCCCGGAGCTCCGCCCCTGCAGCTAACAAACCAAAGATACACCGGCCCCCCGCTGCAAGCAATGCGAGTCATGGCTCCTGAGCATAAATCCCACCCCTGCTTTACCTCCCTCAGTGGAAACACTCCCATCAAAATTTACCTTGAAATGGACAGGGGGTGGGGGCACCCAAGAGACAAAGAAAAATTCGGACATTGAAACAGCAAAGTGAGTGCCCCATATATCCCCAACCATCCCAGATGAAATCGACGCAGTGGCCCAAGTGAGCTCGGCAGCCTGTAGAGTGGCTCTCTCTGCTACAATACACAGTGGCACCCACCGGTCTTCGAAGATCCGGGCGTTTCTGTCCAACCAAATGTGATGCACCACGTAGGCGCAGGAGATCCCCACTCCATGGTCCTCGGGCTCTATACCGCCTCCCTAATCTGAAGTAAAAGATCATCAGCTGATCGAGTGGTCTGTGGCAAGGTACAGACAGTCCTGCTCCAGATCTGTACTGCTCTCGGGCATTCTTGTAGGATGTGGCTGATGGACTTCTCTACCTCCGAGCACCACCCACAATGCGGGTTGGAAACAAGTGGACATGACCTTTCGGTAATGCCCACTTCACAAGCCATCCTTTCTTTTTATTGGCCAAAACCTCACCCAGGAACATGCTTACGTCGTGCCTTTCTTCATTACTAAATTCGTTTGGGACAGTGCTCACAGCAAAACCAAATTTAAAAAAACTCCACCATCCCAAGCTACTGAATTCATTATAATGGTAGCAGGTGGTCAAGTATCTAGATCAAAAGAAAAGAAATAAAAGGTAGGCAACAGCAACAATGATACCGCCAGTCTCATATGCACGGTGGGAACGCAAGGAGGCTTCATTCCACTGAGCTCATCCGTTGGAAAGTCTATTCTCCTTGGATAAAGCTTTTCTAATTCAAGCAAACATCAATACTTGTGAGGTCTACCATATTTTAATTTCTTATAGATTAATTTCGCCCCCGAAAATCTCTGAGAGTTTATCGCTTACCTCAATTTTATGAAATAAATCACCTGAAGTACCATATTTTATCCAACAATATGTATTATTTTATAGTCTACATCACAAACAGAAGCTGGCATTTGAGTGCCAACGCCATTTTGTTGAAAGGTGACTCGATCACAGTGCTTAGCTGAATTCAAGGGTAAGCAAAGAAGGTACACATCCATCTACTGTTTCTAGAGCTTAATGAGACATATTTGAACAGTACTGCGAATTGGATGCTTTTTTTGTAGTAGATCACAGGAGAGGGGTTCTCTAGATCGAGAAGGCGTAATTGCTAAAAATCTTTGGAAATTTGTTGTTTTCTGACATTTTTAAATATATTTATACTAAAATAGTGCGAATTGTATCGTAATAATTCATACGCACACCACCACCCGGTAACCAAACCAAACTTTTTGCCTACAAGCACTTCCATTTACCGCAAACTTGGTGGTGTCACACCTTTATAGCGCCCTGGGCCCATAAAAATGCTCTCAAAGCCAAAAACATCTTGTCCTTCTCCCACACCAATCAAACAAACTACGGTAAGCAAACTTGCGTATTTTACAGCAGACACCAGCACCAAGCAACCAACGTCAAAAAAACCAGAATCTCATGTGTATCTAGTAGTATTGGAACATGTCCGCCGAGGCCACGATGGGCTGGTTCGTGTACACGGAGTTCCAAGGATTGGTGAATCCATCAGCGTTCTGAGGCCCCTCGCAGGCCAGAAGATTCCCATGGCTGCTGCCGAAGTTTCCATTCAAGAAGCGGAGGATCTCATCGAGGGAGTGCAGTCTGGAACTGAGCTCCGCCATCTGAGTCCTGAGCACGGAGTTCGCAGTCTCAACGTCCTGGTAGTGCTTGGTGGTGAGGTTTAGAGCTGCGAGGATGCGGCCTTTCTGCTGCCTCAGCTCGCTCACCTGGGTCCTCAGATCGTCCAGGAGCTGCTTCTTCCGCATTCGAGACCGCCGCGCTGACTCCCGGTTCGACAGCATCCGCTTCTGCTTCTTCTCGTCGATCGCCGCCGCCGTGGACCCCGGAACCAGAGCCGATGATCCAGAAGAAGTCCCGCTGGAAGAAGTCATACTGGTTCTCACACACAACTGATTAAAGCAAGTTATTTAGCAGCCTTTTTTTTTTACTAGTGCTGGATCTTTCTTGGGTGGAACTGTAGCTGAATTCTAGAGATATAATAAGATTTGAGTTCTTATATGGAGAAATTTCTGGGACTAGGAGACTATGTAGATGAAAAAATGGACAGGGCCCGAGTGCTGAGATGTTAGAAGAAGAACCTCGTGAGAACACATAGAACCAGTAGAGGAAGACAACGGAGAAAGATTGAACGAGATGGGTCGGGCGTCTGAATCTAGAATTTACCATAAACTCGGAGAGGAGGATTTCAGTTGGGATATGCGGCATCAATCAGAAACATCAGCGGGAAGAGATGCTGCATGTGAAACAGGAAGAGACAAAACAACCAAAGGGAAGAAATTCCCGACACCAACCAGATGTCGATGATGGTTTTTTTTTCTCGGTATTCGGCCTCGAAAGAGGCGAGTTTTTCCGGAAGATTTGGGCAGAGTTTCCCCCCAATAAATACAGAGTTCCGGAGGTGTCTTTCCGCAAAACGGACGGAATCCAGACCCAGTAGCTCGAAGAACCCAAGAAAAATTCTTGGAGGAAATAAGGCTGCGAGAGGCAGAGGAAAACAGGGGAGGAGCAGAGTAGCGGAACCTGAACAGTTCCAGAGGGAAGGAGGCAAGAATTGGGAAGAGGAGAAGTAAGCCAAGGGAGGAGGGGAGAGGGGGAAAGGGAATTTGGGCTGGGAAGGGGGGTGGAATTTATAGAAGAAAACGGAGGAAAAGATGAGAACACAGAAAAGAAGAAAATAGTTTCAAAAAGGAAAAAGAAAGGAAGAAAAAGTGGGAGAGAGACAGAGAAAGCTTTGGAATCTCCCGGTGGTGAGCCGTTGGGACTTGGGAGAGCGACAAAATGGCGTGGAACGGGGTTTTCCACATCCGTCCAAGTCCAGCTGGTGGGTGGAGACATCACGTTGAAACTCGACCGAACCAAACTCCTTTTTACTAGATTTTTTTTTGCCATTTGTTTTTTTTTTGGATTATTATTTTTTTCCAAATATAACATCATCATTTGTTCTTATTATAAAAATATGACGGATCGTTAAACAAGAAATTTAGTTGATACAAAAACAAATCTTTTATTTACATAAACAATTCAAATGATCAAACAGGAGTTGCTCTTCCTCTGGGAAAAATAAAAGAAGCTTTTTTTTGAGAGAGAGAGAGGACTCTTTAATTTATTTCTATTAACACATATTGCACATAACTGTTTAAAGGCTGCGGCTGTTGCTATTTTGCATCTTGTTGAGATGAATAGGCAACTTGTTAATGTTTATTCTGATATTTGAAAGTACATGGTTTGATGGATGGATGACGAAGATGGTCAGAGTCGTAATAATATAAAAATCAAAATTTCTCTGTACGTTAGTTCCACAAATCCTTCTAATTTCATATTAACTTTTTAATTCTTTTGTATATTACTCCTAAAATTTATATTGAGCGGACATACGCCCCCCGAACCAAATAGTAAAATAATGTGCAAGTGTTTTTTTTTTCTCTTCGAGGCTACAAAATAGATAGGAAAATAAGCTATTTTCTAAATTAAATCTTAGAATGGTGGACTTTAGTTTTCTCTCCCTCCTGGCCCATAAATTTCCTCCCACCATTTCTCGTCATATATTCTTCCAATTAGTTGCAACAATCACCTGTTTAGTCACTATCATTAGGCATTCTACAAAGGTGCGAATGCAATCTTTATCTTTATTTTCTGGAAGCCCCCACTTCCAATCTTTCTTAAGATGAATTTTGATGGTAGTGTTATAGAGCAAGGTGAGAAGGGAGGTGTTGGCTTTGTCATCATAGACCACCACTCCAAGTTTGCGGCGGCTGGCGGGCGCCGGATTTACGACACTTCTATCATTAGAGCGGAGCTGATGGAGGCATAGGAGGGTGTCATCTATCTGAGGCGTGTTCTGGGTGCAGAGCACATCCATCTGGAGGGCGATTCAACCTCTGTGATCGAGGAGATTTGCAGGCGACATACCGTGACGGACGGACAGTTTGATCCATGATATATGGAGGATAGCGGAGGACTGTGGCTCATTTAGAACCACTCATGTTCATCAGGAGGCTAACACAACTGCAGACTATGTGTCCTCCTACACAACGCATCACTCTAAAGGTTTTCTCTAGATGAACTAGATGGATGTTCCCTACTCATTTAGCCAGCTTCTTTTTTCTAACTTTATTGGTTCTACTCATATACGTTTGGTGTGAAAAACTAGTGTACCAAAAAAAAAAAATTAATTGTGAAAATTTTACGATCAATTGGCAATAATATTTTAAATAAGCAACAGGAGAACCTCACCCGTGTAGCAACCCTCACTGAGCCCTCTCCCCGCTGGAGAATGTTCGATGCGGATAGAACATTTTTTATTTATATCCTCTCCACCCATGGCAAAGCCTCACCAGCATGGCAGCCCTATCTCCGTGTGAGTACGTCACACCAGCACCATCTAAGTAATGGCAGACCAGATAGCGACTTCACCGAACAAACCAGGTAGAGGACATCCGGTCTCTGCATTTAATCGATGCCCGCGCGTTTCAAACCTGGGCTATTTTGGTGAAATCAAAGCTCCGTTCCCACCGTGCTAGCACCTCGGTGGTTGTTCATCCGTTCTCATGTATGTAAGTTTAACATTATTCTACGAGCAGGATATGATTGATGTATACCTTCAGCGGCAAGGTTTAGGTTGGGTCCCACTTTGGTCTATAAAGTATTCCTGATAATTTATACTTACTGCATGCTAAAGTGAACGGAATGGTTCCCTCTATAATATTACCCTTGCTCTTTTATGGAAAGAATGCCATCTATGCATGATTTCGATTGCTTTGTACAAGTGGCAACAAAATTTGGTAAACATTTCATATTAACCCATGATATGCTTTCGAACAATCGAGACTCGTGCTTTTCAAGATAAGGCAGGGTATTGCGAGCTTCACTAGGTTTGTGGGTATACGTAATTGATTATTAAAAGCTATTTAATTATCAACAGACTATAGCTGGAGTGGAAAAGGATGAAGAATCCATCCCTACTTATTTGAGAATATACATACATACATACACACACACACAAACATCTAGCATTCCCTCATGCTTGATGCCAATGGGTTTTTTATTTTTTTAAAAAAAAGTCTATACCTTCCCATATTGAATATATATAATAACCAATAATAACATAGCAAACCATTATTACTTTTTTTCATAACATAAAATTTTATATCGAGATAGTAGTATGAAAAAATAGTCATTTCGGATTTGACCTTATGTGTCGGGGGTATATTTCAGCATTACAAACCATTCTTTTCCACAGCAAAATTTTTTTTTCCTGATATTTATATTATGAAAAAAATATATATACATATATAATCAAAAGTAGAAGCTAGTTTGCAAGTATAAAACTTGTTTCACTAAAAGAATGACTGATTTTCTAATGGGATTGTGACTGGATGGCTGCTTATGTAGTGACTCTTGTAGTATCCTATGGGCTGGAGGTGAAGAGTTGCCCTGGGCACTCCAAGTTATTTTGTTTTTCGATTTTATTGGGAGCATCCGTACTCGTCAAATATAATCCACCAGCCTTAGTAAAAAAAAAAAGAAAGAAAAAAAGACTGAAAAATGTGTAGATCTTAACCACCTGTTCAGTCCATAACGTAGTAACAATCAGATTTACAACTCAGACAAATTTTATGGCAAATGTTTGTTTTGTGCTTTATCCTTTATCCTTTATCCTTTATCCTTTATCCTTTATCCTTTAATGGAAGGCTAGAACCAAAGCACCTATAAGAAAAAAATATCAACGGTTATCGTCCGATGAAATATTAAAAAGAGCAAGGATGTGGCTTTGGAACACGTAGATGTACAGAAAATCTAACGTCCAAAAAATTAAAATTAGTTGGATCTAAATTTAGGGAAGAACTAATACGAAACATCGAATGGTTGTGATTCATGACACGGACTCCATAAAACTCTGATCCATCGTTTCATCTCACCATGTCCCATGTTAGAGTCGCAAAACGTGGGGCAATATAAACCATGCCTTTTCCGAGACCATCCATATGTGGTATATTTTAATATTACCAACTTACTGCAGCCATTAATGGCTGCCAACTGTGCTCGCCGACAAGCTATCATGGCGTCATCAAATCCACAGCTCGTTCTAGAGGCAGACATGGTTCGAGAAACCATCCACTTGACTCACGAAATCTCGTTCAAACAAATGAAAGGAGAACCGGCTCGGCAGCCATCCGGATATCAGTAGTTTCCTATCGCATCTGAAAAGGATCTTCCGTGAGTTATTCCAAGGGCAGAAAACTGGGTGCATGCCCTGTGTGTAGTCAATCATAAACTTTAGATGATGCTTTTGGAATGAAGTGGGGGGAATGAATGGGGACCGAGCTTTTTATGTCGATTACAAGAAAATGGGGCCAAAGCATGCAAAGAAGACAACGATAGATCCAAAAGCCTTTCAGCATTTTTAAAGCCGAGAAAGTAGATGGAAAAGAAGGCAAAGTGCCGCCCAATTAGGTCAATTCACTGGGAAGGAAATCCTTCCGGGTCAAGTCAGAAATTTTTGGCGGGTGGTGCCCCTCTTGGGCCTCTTCCTCTCTTTCTTTCTCTTTTTTTTTTCTTTCTTTTCCTTTTTTTTTTTTTTTTTTTAACTAATGCTTCATATGACTCCAGACACATCCCAAAAAAAAAAAAATCTATAAATAATACATTTCAAAATGCTCTAAGCAACTGCTATCTTTTTTTTCTTCTTTTTTTTTTCACCGATAGAGCCTTGGCCATATACGATGCCACCCAGCCGCAGTCTTATTGGTCTCTATATACATGCTCGGTGTGGAATACTACACCACCACTAAATATAGCCCAAATGTCTTGAAGCAGAAGGTGACATCCATACTCGCCGCCAGTAACTTTCTGAATCGAGCCAACAATCGTGGCTGAGTCATCCTCAAGCATGATTGAGACCGGTGGTGTCTTCAAAGTTCTGTTGATGGTGGCTAAGAAGTGGCCTTAGGGCTCTTCAAGTCATGGTCTGACGAGTGACGCTGATAAAGACGTGGTTAATTAATTTCGGACCATATATACTATATGCTAATGGCCATCAAGCGGAGCACGTTGATCACTAGGAGGCGGATGCACTTGGCAGACCATCGATTGGGTACTTTTCCCTGAGGTCATGGTGGGCTATACTATATATTTTTTTTTGGCGGGGCAGGTGGCTGTTTTGACACTATGATTCCTGCTTCACTGGTCCAGTTGCAAATTAATTCTGGAGGACCGCATCTACAACTTGAACATGTAATTTTTCTTGCAACATAAATAATTATCAAATAATGATACATAAAGCATACATATACCCACCATACCTTCCCCATCCCCATAATATACATGCATGCATGCACATGCAGGACGGCATCTAGAACTTGAACATGTAATTTTTCTTGCAACATAAATAATTATCAAATATTCATACATAAAGCATACATATACCCACCATACCTTCCCCATCCCCATAATATACATGCATGCATGCACATGCAGGACGGCATCTAGAACTTGAACATGTAATTTTTCTCGCAAGATAAATAATTATCAAATAATCATACGTAAAGCATATGTACGCCCAACGACGCTATAAAAAAAGTCGGATTTTACTGACCCTTTTTTGCCGACGCTTTTTACAAACGTCGGCGATTTTCGGTAACCCTAATTAAGAAAAAAATGTAAATGATCTGTTTAAGGGCGAAGGGCTCCTTGTCTAGTCAGGGATTCTGTAACCCTAATTTTGTAAGGTCTCCTTCGTAAAGACCGCAAATTGATGATTAATCCTTGCTCCCGATGTATGTTTAGTCTCTTGCCCAAAGTTAAACATAAATCTATCTATACACAACCATACCTCTTATATATGCAGTTATGCATGGGCCAGACCGTCGATAAAGATTATAAAAAGCACCGAAAAAGATGATTTTTTCGGTAGTGCAAGTATTCTCCCTCCTGCTCGCATACATGCATGCACGTGCGCACGCACATACGCATATAGACTTGTTTTTGGGAATATGAATATTATTGTGGGTATTTTTAGATGCATGGTGGATATTGGTACTCCAATTTATTTTTCCCTTGTTCAGAATAAATATGTTATATAGATATGCGCAATGAGAAATATTTGTTTTGAATTTTGATGATAGAAGCGAAATGACAGTTAACCCCTCTCCCTTTCTCTCTCTCCTAAGAGAGGTGGGCGAAGGTTGCGTTTTCAAAAAAAAAAAATATCTGCCAGGTGGAAGGACACGCCTAGAGTTAGAATAAAATTTTCAAAAAAAAAAAATAGTGCAAGTTATCGAGTCACTAGTATGTTAATAGGATCAACATACGAAAGATTTCAAATCTATCATTCTTTTCGGAATTAGGAAGGAGGCTTAAGCGGGATATCTTAAAGGTCCTATTGCGATGAAATTGTTCAGGTCAACTTCTAAAATCTAAGCAACTAAAATTTTCTCCCATTGCTGCACCCTTTTTCCCTTCTTTTCCACCAATGCAACATTTCCATTAATAATATTACTGAAAAACATCAATAACTCCAACAACTACATGAGAATTTGCATCTTCAGACCATCTTATTTTCATTAAGAAAGGACTGCATTTGTTTCTCTTCATAGTAATGGATCTTTTCTCGTTATTTCAGATAGTTCAGATCTCTAAATCCATAACTATACTCCAGTTCATAAATGTGAATTGCATGCTCAATTCATAGTAATGAATTGGTGTGTCCAAGGAGAAAAAATGTGACAGATTCAAGGTGTGAGGGCCCGTGCGACGTGTGTTTAGTCCTACATCGATTATTTATTGGGCAGAATTTGAGTACTTATACAGCATCAGGGGATTCAAATAATATTTTTTGGCTAGCTATTTTGGATGAGATTCTGAATTATTACAAATGATATCAGAGTGGACCTGGTCCATAACCAACGCGGACTAGGGGACACTGCAGCACGGATCCATTGGAATTGATCATGAGCCGATCGTGGTATTTGTACTTAGATTTGAACGGATTTGAACCCTTAGCCTGATGAGGACGTCAGAACTTGAACGGAGGAAGTATGTGAGGACCCGTGCAGTCGTCTGTTTAGTCTCACATCGGTTATTTGCTGGATAGATTTTAAATACTTATACAGGATTAAGAAATTCAAATAATATTTTTTGACTAACTATTTTGAATGAGATTCTGAATTATTACACAAAGCTTGCAGGCTTCACGTCTCATCCAAGGAGTACTCCTATTTCTCATAATTTAAGGTCCCTCTATTCTTGGTAGCATGAAGTGCTATCAGTCGGCGATGCCATCTCCATGCGTATGGCATGCTGTGCCTCCACCGCCACCACCACGAGAAAGATGCCAAGATGCACCGATCATTTCCTATTTCTTGCACGCTCTCAAACCCTTTTTTTTTTCTTTCTCATTGGACCGTACACCAATCCATCCAGAAATGATGGTCTCTGATGCCTCACGTTTGTACATGCCATCTTGCCATGGAACTGTTCCCATGAGCCAAAAGTAACTAAAGTGGGACAGTGGGATATTTCTTTCAACGAAGAAAAGATTTGGTCGGTTTGTGGGGTAGGACTTGCACCCCTAAACATTATTTACCTGAAGTACTAATGCCTCTCTGAATAAGTCACTTCTCACCAATGATGTACGGATGATTTATTTACACTATTTTATTTTATTATTATTATTTTTTGATTTTGGTTCCAACACAACTATATGTCAATTCCTCTAAGTACACTGTTCAATATAGTGATCACATACAAAATTTTGAATTAAACTAGATCCACTGAGTTGGTAAACCAACCTAACTATAAAGTATAAACCAACACGAATAAATATGCATGTATTACTTTTTTTTCCCCCTCATGGTCTTGGTTAGTCCGTCTTTGTGCACATTGGTTCGTGGGTGGACTCATCCACTGAACTATGGATTTGGTTCGGTCAATAATTTTTTTTACTATAAGGGCATTAGAGGTTTTGATTATTATTTTTTTCCCGGGGCTCTTCCACTTGACTAGGATGGGATAGGATGGAGAGCGACAGAGTGAAGTTAGAAGGGGAAATGCCACTCGTCTCTCTCTCTTAAAAAAAAAGCGATTTCAGAGTGCGTAGAGGAAAAAAAAAAGGAAAAAAATATAGGGGTTGGCAGTATCGATCTACCGGGCCTTTGATTGTAAAGGAGAAATTTTCTTAAGAGCAAGATCTAAAGCTAACTTTGAGATCTCCTAAAGAAAGGAAAAAAAAGAAGGAAAAAGTTTCTCCCATGGGTACAGGAAGTACCTATGGGGACACAAGATCTCCAGTCTAGGCTGCTGCTTTCTCAGTAGATCTCGTTCCACCCATACAAAGAGTCAAGCCGGGCATCACTTTTGTTTGAACGTGGCACCATCACGCACAGGTGGATGGGATGGTCAAGCAAGCAAACTCTGATGGCAACATCCGAGAGAGCATGGCAATTGGGATGCATGCATTATAAGTTTGATACTTTTTTTAAAAAAAGTGTACACGAAATTTCTAAAATTTTTATCACAATTACCCCAAAAAAATGCAGAGTCTTAGCTTCTATAGTATAAGTTTTCCCACTGCAAGGGAAGCTCTGAGCTCTTGCTAATCGAATCCAGGATTCATCTCAAACCACGGTTCATTGATGATGCCAGTGATTGCTTATTTATGGTCTGTTGAGTTGATGTGATGCTTATGAATACAAGGTTCAGCATTTTTTTTTTTTTGCTAGAAAAAAGGGAGCAGGAGGGAGGAAAGGACAAGCCCAACCCCGCGTAGCAGCCCCCACTGGGCCCCCCACCCCGTCAGGAGAATGTTCGATGCGGGCAAACCAGGTCGTGTGTTGGGCACGCCGACCTATTTTACTTATACCCTCCCCATCCGTGAGCCGGCTCGGTTACCCGACCCGACCCTCCGTGTAAGTACGTCACACCTGGCACCACCCAGGCTACCAGCCGACCAGTAGCACTTCCAGACCCCGTGTCCAGGCGTGGAGCATTCGGTCCCCAAATTTAATCAACGCCCGCGCGTTTCGAACCTGAAACCACTTGGTTGGAAGTAAACGCCCCGTTCCAACTGAGCTACCACCTTGGTGGTCAAGGTTCAGCATTTCATCAGCCTTGGACAACGGAAGATGTAATAACAGAAATTGAAGTATATTTTGTGTTATGAATATTTACCATTTTTATTACACAACATTTACCATTTTGATTAAATATATTAAAAAAAATCACGCCTCCTGTCTATCTCAATCAATTCATATTAAACCAAAAAACTCAATTATTATCCCCATTATCTTCTCTCAAAAAATTATTTTTGCTATCATCTCTACTTACCTAGCTTCTCATAAATTAGGGGACATGGCATGCCAAACATCTCAAGCTGATTGGTAACTTAAAAGAAAAAAAAAGTCATCGCTCGTGATGTTGACCAAAGTATTATTTTGTTTCTCTTTTTTAGCTTTATTATGTTGATCATTTCATTGAGAAGTCTAGACTCCAAGAACAATACCTTATCACAACACTTTCAGCTCCCATCACATGTTTATTTCATCACCCCCTGTGTAGGTGGTTGACAGAGGCTTTATCTTTGCATGTTTTCTTTCTATCGGCATTTCACGTAGGTCATCTGCACATAAATTTTTCCTACTATCCTAATCCAAAAAACAAAATCTACATGGGGCGGAGTAGATAAAAGCCATGCCTCTCGATGCAAGTAATGCTTATTTTTACTTTCCATTATTTTATTGTATTTTAACTAGGACGAGAGAAAATTTGGAAGAAATCAAAGAGAGGATCTCATGCAACTACACATATCCAACCTCCCGTGACTCCAACTTTATTATTTGGCGCCCTCAAAGAATTCTAGGTTCTATTGTTGACTAGTATAGGGGCAAGTATTAACAAGAAAAACTATTAAAATGTTAGCACGTTACACAAAATTTAAGGCATCAAATTATAGCATCTGGCTCATGAAATAAGATGAAATAGATTTACACCCCATAATTGATCAGCCAAAGCTTCATATCATAGAGTTCTTGTCCCCTTTTTCCCTGGGTGCATTCACCTGTATATATCCACATAGGTGCTGAACCAAGATCAATGTTTGAAAATTCTTGAAAAATTTCAAAACAAAATGTCTGCCTATTGTCCTTGTTGAATTGTTCCTTCTCGTGCTTCTTATTTGATTTCAAGTGTGCTTATTATTAGAACAATAACCGGAGTCCAAAGCTTAACCTGAAAAAGCTAAGGAAAATGAGAATTTGAGTCAAGCCTTTCCTCCTTCCTCTTACCCATCATAAGCAAAATGTTATAATAATCAAAATCATCTGAATTATCTCACAGGGAAAATACTAACAACTCTGAGGTCGAGACCACAGGGCTATCCTTTGCTTCAGTTCACAACATCACTCCCCAATTCATACTTACATATGGAAGGTATGATTTTGTGATGATAGCAATAATGCTAGAAAGCTATGCCCCTGCCTTTCCTTATAGATACCCTTACTGCAAAGTTCCTTCCTTCCAAAGACTGCATAAAGTTCGTATCTAAGACTATCGGCTTTAGAAACCACCACGCTCCCAACTTCTACGTGTCTCACGATGCTTTATTAATTGCCTTTCATGTGCCATGCAGTTGGAGACACCATGAAGCCACGCAAACTGCAAACCTTAGCTTTCGTACCACCACCCTCCTGCCTCCTCCCTTCCTCCCAAAGGGCCAAAAAAAAAAGACACCATGCACCAAATAAGATTTGCGCGAAAAAGGATGTCTTCCACTGACTCTGTTGATGTACGAGCAAGCTCTAAAGTCATTTAATTCCGTGCTGAAAATTACCTTCTTTTCCCAAGGAAATTTGAAGCTTGATGCCCAAGGTTTCTTTAAGGATCTTTATGATCATAATTCATAAAGGAATCACTGTTACACCACATGCACCATCTTTTTAGAAATCCTTGGCGTCAGCGCTGAAAAGATTCCACCTCTCAGCTCATGCTCTAACAAGATACCATTGAGAAAAAAAAATGGTAGGCTTTTAAAAAGTATATTACACATTCCCATGCCTACTGTTGTAAGCATGCTTTAATGAACATAGCATTTCACATATGAAACATGGAAGAAGAAAGATGCAAGGCACTAGGTAAAGGGATCAATCACTTTGTAAAAAATCAGAATGATCAGGAAAAGGAATCTTGGGAGCTGACTTTACGTGCAGCCCAAGGCAGATCTTGCCCCACAACTGTCTTATCTCTGAAGCTTATCATGGCAATAAGATGTTGGAGTCATATATAAACTTTATTTTCAAACAATCATTATGTATAGTTTCCATACGAAAATGAATTGCAAATTCTGTTGATGTTTGATTTTGTTGGGTGAGTCAATGTAACGACCGAATGATACAGCACATATTTGCCTACAAACTTGAAAAGAATCCTTTATCGTTCTGTTTTATGCCACAGTTCAATTTTGTCTTCAACAATTTTTTGTAGTCTTTCTAGATTCCATTTGAAATGACATTTTTGGTACAACATATGTGCCTTAGAGATGAAACCAATTACCAAATATCTAATCACATTATCTTCTCTCTGTATCTACACTCTTTTCAGGTCAATGGAATTATAGATGATCGCTCCTTGGTTGCATGAGCAACTGGCCATTCTAACCTTCTTGACAGGGACTTTCTCGCCTAAAGTTGCCCTGGTTCGAAATTCAGACTGAATTTCGAAGAAGGTGGTCTTCAAGAGTTAAGCTGTAAAACCCTGCCAAATCGACCCATGGAGCCTCATCAAATTAGAGTTGTCCACAGCTGACCCCAACTCTGATGGAGAACATTTAGTAGATAATGACGTGTTTTGAGAATCCTATTTAAAGGAGTACTAAACTGGAATGATAAACAAAAAATCTTGTAAGGAGACCTAGATCTACTCAAAACTGTTTCAAAGCATATCCCAAGAAACTCTAAATGTAAGTGGTGAAAAGCATTTAGAGATCGTCAAAAGACTCAAAACATAAAATTCACATGTAGGGCAGAATAGGACCCTAGATCAGCATCAATGTTTTACAAAAGTAGCAGAGCTATCCAGGCACCTACATTTGCTTCAAGTTTCAGAATGATAGTTGATATTGATTCAGAAATTAGTGTTGGATGTTACCAAGACATTACTTCTATTAACTTACTAAATCTTGTTTTAATATCTTATGTTTCATTCCTGGATCATATGTCCTTTTACATTTCTTTGTATTTTAATCTTTTTGGTGGTTATGCCTCTCTATTTTTATTAGTTTCTTGAATTTGTTATTTTTGGACCACCTTGACTTCTTGGTGACCACCTAGGCACCTGGCTACCGCCACGGCCACCAAGCCATGCACCTGCTACCTACAATATATTAATAATAGCATCATAGATTTATAAGACCAATGTAAGTAAAAATTTGAGAAGGTAGTTAGTGATTATTATGGTCTTTAGATTTTTCTTTCTTGTACTTGTACTCATCTTTTCTGAAAAATGGACTGCCCATTTCCAGTTCTATTTTCAGACGTTGCAGTCCATTGCTAGTTCCAGGGCCCTTAAGATTTTGTGGTAAATAACAACTTTCTGCATTTTACCATAAGTTAAACAACACTTTGCTCAGTCATCCTAATTTGCCATTTTATTGTAAACAATAAAATCATATGCAGTCACGGCATCATCATTTTTGTTCTGTATATCCATGGTTACGCTTCTATGCCAAATATTCAAAGATAAGAATATTTTATAAGCAATAGATGGTGCAATTCAAAATTCTCAAGTCTATGCATGAACCAGCAAATGAAGCAGTATTTTAGCACTCATGTACACTTTATAAAAAAAAAAAACTCAAAAATGATAAATATTACTATGAATGAAAAGTGATTACTGTTGCATCATAATATTAGACATACAAACATCAAAATTGTACAAGAGAAGTTTTTCACACCACACAATGCACGTATACATAACAAGCATATTTACAGATGAGAGACCGTAGAGCATATCTCACAATAGTAAAACAAAAAAAGCAAAATTGACATCCAGTCCAACCAAGCTTCTAGTATGGATCTAGAAACAAGCCAAGGTTCTTACGAGTTTGCTGAAGCAGCTTCCGGGTGGTAATGAAGCATCTCCTTCCACATCATCTCCCTAATCATGTCTTCTCCAAGATCTTCATCAATGTCAAGATCGATGGGGACTTGAGCTGGAGGATTGGTACTCGGATCATAAAGAGGAGACATGTATGGGTGTTCCAGTGCCTCAGTGACACTGATCCTTTTAGATGGATCAAAAACAAGCATCTTCTGCAGCAAGTCAATGGCCAATGGATTGGCATGGGGGTAAAGATTAGCGAGAGGAATACCAGGGGTGTACGGCAGGGTCTTGATGTATTTGCGTGCCTTTGGGTTATCAATAAAGCCAATATCGGTATCATTCATGGTGCCAAGAACGTTAATGATGAGCTTGAGCTGGTTGAGGCACTCGGTGCCTGGGAAGATGGGCTTACGACCAAGAAGCTCAGCAAAGATGCAACCCACAGACCATACATCTATGGAGGTGCCATAGTTATCACAGCAAAGGAGCAGTTCAGGGGCCCGATACCAGCGGGTGACAACATATTCAGTCATGAATTGGTTCTTCCCATTACTGGTGCGAGCCAAACCAAAATCACAAATCTTGAGCTCACAATTTGCATTCACCAGTAGGTTCCCAGGCTTCAAGTCTCTGTGGAGTATGTTTGCTGAGTGAAGATACTTCAGTCCTCGAAGCAACTAAAAATTGCAAAAGGGATTGTAAGTCATTAATAAACAACAAGCATATGAATAAAGGGCAAAAGCTTCTCAAAGAGCTTCCTAAGATGATTAGCAAGCAAAAAATTAAAATTCACTTTCTAAACTTGTACTTCTGGAACCATATTAATGGCTAACAAATTTCTGAATGAAGATGGCAAGCTGATGAAGGCATAGAAGAAACAAATGCTGCTGTCATTACTGCATCAAAAAAAAAAAAAAATTACAACATCAGCAAAATTCTCACACTCTAACTTGTCTAGATCAACTTAAAATTTATCGCGAAGGACAATCTAATTAGAAGAAACATTAGACTCCTGCTGTGTTCTATGTGGAAATCAGGAGGAAACTACAGAAGAGCTCTTCTTTAAATGTCAATTCTCGAGACAACTTTGAAAGAACCTTTTTAGAGGTTGGGGAATCAGAAACAGAGCTCTACCTATCATTTTGTAATGGCCAGATCGGAGAGCATGCAATTTCAAAAGAGAAGTCCACCTAGGGTAGGATATTCTAGTGGCTCAATTGCTTTGGAGTGTTTGGCTTGAACAAAACTCAAGGTTTTGCAATGACAAAAGGGAAACAGGTGGAAGATGTTAGGAAGGCATTGTGGTCGCATGCCTCAAGAATGGATGTTGGTTTATCCAGCATGCAAACATAAAACTACTTATCTGTTGAGAGCAACCCCCGTTACGGCCTTTATCCCTCCCCCCAACCCCCCAAGCATCCCCCCTTACTCCTACTTGTCCTTTATTCACTTGGATCCAGAGGATTCACTGTACATGTACTTGATTCATTTTCTCAATGAATTTGATTGGGTCTCCCCCCCTCTAAACCCACCACCTTAAAAAAAGCTTTAATGCTCAGTCAAATTGTGAAATACAAGCAATAAATAGTGCAAGAAAACAACAAACTGAAAGGCCACTACAGGAGAATTGAAGCAGAGACGCGTGATTTTTTTTGGGAGATTTTTTTGCGTATATATCCTCATAAATATTAAAATTTATATGAATAGCCTTCCAAAATTGATATTTACGTATATACCCTTATAAAAGAGAGGATCAAAAGAGATCAGAAAATTTGTAAAAAGAGATAGAGATATTAATTTCCAACGAGATTCATTAACCTGTTGCCCACTTCAGGAGTAAAAATTACAAAGATAGTGTTTTGTATCATGGGGCACCAGTTACACCATGCCAAAATTAAAAGAAAATTTTTAAACCTTTTTTATAATATTTTAAGAAATAAAATAATAGGTATCATGCTGACCTACACTGAGGGTGTCCGTACTGGTGGGGATAGAAAGTGCCAGCCAGCACGGACTGACATGGACCAGCACCAGAAACCTTGCTGAGCACATCCTTGTCAAGGCTTCCGAAATTTCCTTGATGGACTTCATAAACATCATACTGAAGTTGCTTAATGGCTCCATGCTATTTAACTACTAGGTCTTGATCCGGGCATATACCACTCTCCTATTACAACATGAATTTTAGGGGAACAAAAAATAATTCTCCTCATGGAACACCTACTGGATTACTGGAACATGAGTGCTACATTTCATCAATGTAAATAGACAATTTTTAGATTAAACAAATGATTCTTAATTCATATTCCCAAAAAAAAGAAGAAATGAAAAGAAGGAAAAGAGAACAAGTAAACACACAGACATTCAATATACTGATAGCTTGCTCTCTTATCATGGTTGGTCACACAAATTAAACAAATCAGGTAGCCCAACATATCTGAACCTTCTTGGGACTGCATAACATATCCTTCTCTTCACAGCTGCCTTCGTGCATGGAAATTGAAAAGAAAATTCTTACGCAAGAAAATTTATCATGTAGACCACATATGTGTTTATTCAAAATTAATAATAAGGAATAATTTTGGGTTGGTTCAACACCAGAGTTTTGTGGAAAGGCAAATATGAGATGATTACAGGGAACTTGGAGATATGTAGATGTCATAAAGACTATAGCCAAGGATTTAAAAACTGAGCACAACAGCATGTTCTAGAAAGGGATAGGTAACCAGCACTCCTTCATGAGTCATTCATGGACAAGCCAGCCTTGGATCAATGCTGTACCACTGGGTACATATTTTAATGGCGTTCTTACACCTTTTTTTCTCACCTTATTTCTACTCATAGCCATGCCTGACAGTATAATATCTAAATATTGTATGTAATGTGGTATGTAATGTGCCTGCCAGTGACCAGTACAAGCCATACCTTTAGAACCTTGACTAGAACCACTTTGATATGGTTATCGTGGACTGGAACGTTATAAAGCCTTAAAGGCTAAAACAGCTAAACATATTCTACACAAAACTGACAATAACTCCCTTAGAAGAAATTAAAATAGATCTAAAATGAAAACAAGCAAAGATAAAGAAGTATCAGTAATATTAAGGAAACTAAGAGCAATCAAGCAAGAAGGAAGATGGAAGATAATAGGAAAAAGGGAAAAGAAGAATCATGTTTTTGGCCAGTGGGAACAGGTCCAACCACAATTTATTATTTTAATAACATCACTCAGCAGCCCACCAATGACACTAAATAGCCATAGTTCACCATTGATCAGTTCAAAGGCTAAAGAATACCAAAAATATATCTTGTGCCATAAGTAATGGATCTACAACTTGTTAATTGAGGCCCAGCTAATAATTGCACTTCATACCAATGTAATAATAGTAACAATTTGATGAACTGCGATCAAACTAATAATTCTTCCACAACTATTTGCACATGACCAATGATAAATCATTAAATCTTATTATGCAACATACAATATACTTATAAGTTAGCACAAAACATACAATTGACTGACCCTTTATAGAATTTATCACATAAATTAAACTACATCATATTGAAAATCAGAGTTTGAATGCGTTCCAAAATCTTATCCACATTGTTGAATGGTACACCAGAACATATGTCCAGTGCAGAATCCTGAATCCATGTCAATGCAATACTATTGTGATAACATTTCACTATGGATATAAAGTCATTAAATAACAAATTGAACAATACAGATATTTAGATAGAGAATTTCCGCTTTTTTCTCATTTTGTGCTCTTATCTTCTCCTTTCCTTTTAGTTGCTCTGAACCTACAAATAGCCTCCCAAATCTGATAGTCTTCTCACCGTTAAAATTGAGTATTATCCAACAAGTAGCCTTACAAGTTAGATTGTCTTCTTACTGTGAGTAATAGGTACACCAGTTGCATGAAACGAAGCTGGTTATAAGATTTCTCATCTCGTTCCCTTGATATGGAAACAAAAGTGATAGGAAGCATCAAAAACAGTGCCTGAATGACCTAAAACTTTTAGCATATCCTTATACTAAAGTATTTTTTTTATTCTTCCTATCAACCACCACTTTGCAGTTAGTCTCAGCAACTACAGAGTTTTAACCACATGGACATTTACAGATAATTTCTCTCTTCCTTGGCAAGTGCTTTCGAACGTCATGATCTTAAGAAGGAATAATTATTTGAAAATATGAATTTCTAGAAGGTCTATTTAGAGGATTCATACCTGAAAGAGAAAATATTGGCAATGGTCGTTAGAAAGTGCCTGTGATGACTTGATAATCTGATGCAGATCAGTATCCATGAGTTCATAAACTAGGTATACATCCTTGAAGCTTTTCCTATTGGCTGGCATCATGATGTCCTTCAAAGCAATGACATTTTCATCACGTAGATGCCGAAGAAGCTTCAGTTCACGCAACGTTCTAAGTGCATCCACACGATTATCAAAGGCATTGTTGATCTTCTTTATTGCAACTCTTTCATTTGTCTCTCGATTTATGGATGAGCATACAATGCCATAAGCTCCTCTTCCGATGGGCTTGATAGGCACATACTTCGTATCGATCTCAAACAAGGTTTGCCACATGGAATAGTAGTGCTTCCCGCTGTTTCCCATGCCATTTGGAGGATCAACCAATATAGCCATTTTCCCTGCAAAATGCGATGGAGCACAACCAATTGAAGATTTCACCCATTGTAGTGTTGCTGCTAAGTCTAAAAAATGGACATCATGTATAGATTCACATTGCATAACAATCTCATTAATTCTGCTAATGTTCCATCCAACCCCCGCCCCCAATTCATAATACCGCAGTCCCAGAGTCACGTCACTCCAAGTCACTGCGTGAAGGAGCCCAGTGAACTCTTTCGAATCACAGCAGTTCAAACAAACTGCTTAGCAATTAGAAAAGGGAAACTGCAAGAGATTCCGATTTGTTCCTAATAATTATGCTCAAAACCCGAAAAAATAAATTGAAATGAAATGAAATCATCAGAAAACAAATAACGTGTGGAGACAGAACAATCTTCAGAATCAGGAACTGTGTGTACCTAAAATTTGGAATATAAACAATAACTTGTGTGATCTGCACTCGTGGACGCCCAACTTCTCCTACTGATGTCCTACAATTCCCCTCGTTCCAGGGAGATTCAACAGATTAGCTCACTTATTCCAGAATCTTCCAATAGTTTCAGCTAGAAAATCTCAACTCCCAAAATTTCAGAAAACTACGATACCCCTCCAAGATCTACAGCACCCAGGACTAAATACCTTGGATATCTCCAAATTCTCCCCTTCTACTCTGATTCCTTTTCAAATCCCCCTTCTAATCACCTCCTTATCTCCGAATCCCCAAATAACGGTACCAAATCAACTAAATCCACGCATCACTCGACGGGATCTTGCACAACCCTAACCTATATCTTCAATTCCGATCTAATCTCGTTCGCCCTGATCCTCCGACTCTCCTTATAAATCCCAGAGAGAGAGAGAGAGAGAGAGAGAGAGAGAGAGAGAGGCGTGGCGCCAAAACTAAAAATAACCGACCGACTTGTGGTTCTTCTCCTCGATCGGAAGATACGTCTCCGCTTCCCCCCTACGTCAAGCCGGCGGCACATGATACCCACCGCCGACCGTCGAGACTCTCGACGACTCCATCCCTCCGAGGCCGTTCCCTTCCTTTCCAGCGGTCGTGATCTTTTAAACACAGCCAGTCACGTGATTGTTACGCCGGATTTCTAATCCGACCGTTGGATCGATATATCTTTTTGTTTTTTTTCGGTACTCTCGGCCGCGGAGCACTGCTTGGCCAATTCCCAGATCATTGGGGGTATAAGATATGCCTCTGGATATACCACCTTGTAAAGGCCCATCCTCGCCGAGCAAATCGCAGCCTTAAGAGCGAATTATTTTTCGACACGTTTCTGGTTGGGATGTGGATTAGGCGTTGGGGACTTAAATGTGGAGGTTCTTTTCCACGTGTCAGTAGCTTAGCTTGAAGAATTTATTTTGTCTTCGTGCAAACGGCAAAGATATGCCAGCTGATGAACTCTTCGAAATGCCGAGTAACAAAGAAATTAATCCAATCTGCAATTTTTTTCGTCTTCTGGCACACACGTGCTGCCTGGAAGAAGTCCAATTCTTTGACCAGTCTGCGGGTCTTACGGAGCAATAGATGACTCTCTTCATATCGATCCACTCTCTGTATTCAATCAATCACCGTAAAAAAGTACTATATTGAATAATTCTTGATTGGACCAACCGAAATGGACACTGCAGCTGAAATCCACCGGTCGGATTAATCGCGCTTTCGATCAATGATAACATGGGTATCATGTGCTTGGATTGGGTTGGATGCGGTCTCCATCGCGTTTGTTTGATGTTCTTTCTTGGTCTAGATTCATGAAAGGCTCAAGGCTTGCGGCTGACCTTTCTAGGTAGCAGGGAAAGCAACAGGCTTATCATTAATTTGACTAGTTTTAGGCCCATGAATGTTAACAAATTCATCACTTAAGAGTTATATAGTGTGTAAGTATATTTGAATCATAAATTGCATATAAGGGAGCAATATATTGAAACGCTAGTATTGTAAACAAAGATGAATCATTCTCACTATCCCCTGATTTCTTGTATTAGTGCAAACTTGCACTTAGTCTTTTAAATATCAAAACTACTTGACCGGATGGAAGCTACACGAGCAATAGATAGGATGACTTCACGACTTTGAAGAAATCAACGAGGTCGTTAGCCACCTCATTTGACTGTCATTACTAAGAGCATTCTTGTCTTGATGCCTTCACTTGGTTCCTAACGTTGATATACATAATTTTTAAATAGGAAAACACTTGATACCTTTTCCATAATGATAAAGACTGCCAACAACAAATATGAAGCTTGGAAGTAGCAAGAAACATAATATATTGAGCTTGTGTAGCTAAGAAGCTTGGAAGTAGTAAGAAACATAATATATCGAGCTTGCAGAGCCAAGTTGATACGAACATGAAAATGTTCGGCTAGGGATCCCTGAAAGATCATACAACTTCATAAAATCATAAACGAATTCAGCCTAACCACTTGAAAGATTAAAGAACTTATATTCAGTATTTCCGCATCAAAATTAAACAAACTCTATATGAAATCATCACCATGTTACAAAAAGAGTATCGAGATTAATAATCTAAAATGATGATAATTCAGATCAATGAAAATTAATTAGATTGATTGAGGAAAAAAACATAAGTATAATTCTATGAAAGTGAAACTCTTTTCAGACTAGAAAAGGCTTGTTTTATTTTTTCTTTCCCAACCCACCCTCAAAAGGCCGACTCCAACCAGAAAGAACCTACAATCCAAGCAAGTACTTGGTAGCTTTGAGTGACAAATATTTAAACACTCATATAATGCCACTAATTAATCTATTTCACATATAATAAAACAATCAAAACTAAAATGATTTAATGATACCTTGAGATCATTATCGGAAGTACTGACCATGGCAATTTTGGCAAGTAGTGAATTGCCGAGGATTGTTATTAGATCCAAGAAAATGGTGCGGTCTAACTCTAAGACTCTTAGGAGGATAAATCGTGGGGAATAATAATAGCTCGGGCTAATAGTCACGAGGAGATGAACCTTAGTCATAGCACAAGCATTGAATTTGTAAATAGAAATAGTGGTGATTCAACTTTGTGATTGTGGATGATAGTGAAATCAAGAGTAATTGATAGTATAATAACGAAAGAGAATAAGGGACAAGTCTTCAATATATTTGAGACTTTAGCCTACTTAAAAGGCTTTTTTATTAGTGGGTAATTCTTAATAATGATTCATTCTAAGCATCAATAGTGGAAGGATTTACATGTAAGGGTGGCAATATATAGCTCGACCCACCAATAGAACTCATAAGTGACCAAATATAAATAAGGTTGAGTTTGGTATTCAGACCGTAAACATGCCAACTCAAATTGACCTATTAATAAGATGGATTGAGTTTAAGTGTACTCCCAAGTTGTCTAACTTATTATGGCCTATTTGATTATAGGCATGGATTGACCAGATCACAACTTGGCCTATTTAAAACTTATTTAACATGATCAATCTTTTTGAATTATGATTAATATAGTTAAGATCCATTTATCTTATTATCATTGAGTTAACCCAATCTGACTTATTTATCATGGACTATCGAGGCTATAACTAGACTGGATAGGGTTTGATTCTGCAGATCTAACCTATTCAATAAATAGGCTGTATTTGAGCTGCTAGTTTTCTTTTCTTTTTTTCCTTGGTAGAAAGCTGCTAGGTTTTCTTTAATAAATGGAACAACTTTGAGAGATTGCCCTGGATTCAATTACTGGATGATGCATCACAATGATCTGGACCAGACCCCAATATTTATGGAATGGGTGGGCTTTCCTCCAATTTTCTGCCAAGGAGGAAAATGCTTAAGTTTGGAGAACAGTAGACTTCGGAAAAAAAAAAAATATGAATATCCTTCTAAATATCGAATTTTGCATTAATACTTTTTTCAAATTAATATTTATAATATATACCATTGTAAATCACTTATTTTGTTATTCTATTTTTTTATCCTTATTTTTGTATATGTATCCACACCATCCAACTCTGTTAAAAAATTAATGATTTTAAATTAAAATAACTAAGATATTCTTAATGAGTAGATGCGCTAAAAGAAATATTTATAAAAAAGTAATTTTAAAATTTTAATTTATTTTTAACTAAAATAAATATGATTTTTATTAATAGAAGAACCATTATATTAGGGGTTGTTGTGGTTCAGATCTAGCCCAAGGGTGACCACGCCAATGAAATCGAGGGAGCCGTCGATACTGAAAAGGGGAAGACAGGAGCCGCCTCCTGCGCGGCAGCTGTGGACCTGCACAAAGCCTCACCGGTATTCCCGATGATGGCCCTCCGACGATCAAGTTAGAGTGGGCATATTTGGTCCAGCCAAAAAAATGTCCCTTAAGAATTACCTGACCAAGCTATTTATAGCCTCGGTGGAGTGGCCCGGGAGATAGAGGTACTGTCATCCCCATCATGAGGGGGTATGGCTCTGAGCCGGATGGCGTGCAGCCCAAGTAGGTAGGTGACGTGCGGTACAGCCCGTTTTTAAGAACAATAGGGCGTTGACAGTCACAGCAGGGCATGGCCGGAGCAGTCAAGGTGCCATTTGATTGCTATTGGCCGGTTATGGAGACATGACGCGGCAGTGTGATGGAGTACGGCCGCGTAGGTAGGCGTAAGCTCACACATGGGTGCGGTCGCTGACGAGGTCAAGCTTGTTAAGTAGTTACGTCATACGTTTAGTGAGGCCGGCTTGGTGTAGATCGGGAATAGCTCAGTTTTTTGGGTTCCGAGGTATACTCAAGAGAGCGCTCCGAGCTCGAGGGTCGGAGCGTATGTTGTGTATTGCTGGGGTCGGCATCTCGAACTTGGTTGGAACGGGTCGGCGTTTGCTTGGAGGTACCCCGAACTTGGTCGGGGGAGTCGGCAAATGTCCGGAGTTGGTGGAGTTCCAAAGACGAGCTGGCTCTGGCCGAAGTGAAGATTTAGTCATTCATCGTTGGTATTTATTGGGCGGCCTTTTAGTTGTGGGCTAAACGATCCGTTCTTTCCTCTATCATTTGCCCCCCACTTTTGAAGTCGAGCTGCCTTGCTGCTCGAACGATGGAAGTAGTCGGACTCCTGATCATCCAGTACTTTAATTTCATAAACAAGAAGAGACGCGCACTAGACTGTGTAGGCTTCGGCGCACTTCTTGGTTGAGAGCTCGGCAACAGATTCGGGGTGTCCGAGCTGCTAGATTTTTCGGAAATAGAATTCACTGTAGGAGTTTTTCGGGGTTTCACATAGGTGTCTCTTTCCGGAAAGTGGTTGAATTGGGACGAGAAGGGTTTCAATTATTAATTCCCCGTCCCGCGAAGCATTCCTTTAAGCGGAGCATGAAGAGTCGGCCATTAATGCTCCCTTCTCCGATGCATCTCATCCGGTAAAAGGCGGAAGGTCAATGATCAATATTTCGAGCTCCGGAGCGCCTTTCATAATGATCCGCATTTAGTGAGGCATTTCGGAGAGATTTGTTGAGGCCGTCTTAGGGCTCGCCACATGGTGGATTGCAGACCGTACGATAATTTAGGTCGCCCGATCGGGACAGCTGCGGTGGCCTATATAAGGCCTGAAGAAGGGGTCGTAGGATCGTTACTTGACCTTCCTCCTGCTCTGGTCTAGCCGCCGTCGCCAGAATGCTGGAATTCTCTTTCGGATGTTCTTGGGAGTTCTCGGCTAGCCTTTGCATCATCCATTGTTTTTCTTTTCTGGGGGTTATTCTCCTTCTTTGCTCATCCGTCTTTTCCGGTGAGTTTTCGAGTAGGCATTTTATCCTTTCTTTCGGTCGCTCGGAGAGTTTTTCGATTTTCTCCTCCTTTGTAGTTTCAAAACCTGGGCAAAGGACTCGCCGACGAGGGCATCGATGTTCAATACAGGTCCATCACGAATTTCGGCCTCTTCTGAGGTGGAAGAGGTTGAAATTGAGGTGGGCCCGAGCCCGTATGGAAGCGGCTCGCTCATGACCGATGAGGATCTGGGCTCAGTTCGAGGCCAATTTTTCATTCCTCTGGAGTTCGTTCTTGAACTCGCAGACCTCGGGGGCCGAGTTACCAATCCCCCAAATAGTTGGATCGGAGTGTATGTAGATACACTCCAAGCAAGGCTGAGGTTTTCTCTTCATAGGTTCGTGGGCGAGTTTCTGACGGCGTATGGCCTAGTGCCCGTGCAGCTCGCCCCGAACTCATGGAGATTAATCATCAGCTTCCTTGCCCTCTGCCTGGCGCACGGCCTCCCCCTAGTGAACGTCTTCAGGAGTTGCTTTATATTAAAAGGCAATCCTGTAGATAAAGGGTGGTGATACTTTTCCCCTCGAGGAGGTCGCAAGCTATTTGGGCGCCTGCCCACTTCCATCCATGGATGGAAGGATAACTTTTTCTACATCTCCTCCGAGCGGTCGTGGGGATTTAATTCGATCTAGAGCTTTCCGTTGGCCTCGGTGAATAATAGGCTCCCGCAGTTGTCGCAGTCCGAGCAGAAAACCCTAGATAGTTTGCTCGGACTGAAAGAGACTTCTCGGCTTACCAACCTGCTCAGCGAGGAGGCTTTGGTCAATCTTGGCCCGAGTCCGGCCCGTCCCGAGGGTAAGAGCAATTTGACGTTTCCTACTTTCCTTTTTACGTCGGGGATGCTGACAAGACTTTTTGTCTTTAGATATTGCAGGGATGATTTTCGACACCAAGACGTCGGTGGCTATCTGTAAGAGGAAGAAGGCCGCCCTCGAGGGGGTCCGTCTTGAGGGGAGGCCGAAAAAGGCGAGAGTCGCTTCCGGCCATGAAGTCGGGTAGGGAGAAGTTGTTGCTCCTGCTTTGGCCGGGCCCAGCCGGAGGCCTGTAGGGAAGGCCGAGGTACCCCAGTCGACGACTGGGGGGGATCTTCCTGCCCGGGCAGTGGTCGCGCCAACCGACCAAGTTCCGGAGATTGCCGCCGCAGCTCAACCGTCCGGGTTGGACTTTGAGCTGAGGTGTGGGCCTGGGACTTCAGTTCCTCCCACATTCTCGGTGGGTGCCGAGGCTGTGACTCCCTCCGAAGCTCCAATCTTGGGGAGAATTGAGCCAATGATTCCCCAGTTCGGCGGGGAGTCATCTGTGCGTACCTGAGGATGATTCGGCCCTCGAATCCAAAGAAGCCGCTCGCGGACTCGTGCGCAGCATCATGCTTTCGCGCGACCGCGCACTGATGGAGGGCGACGTTGGCGACCTCGTTGATCATGTCTACTCAGCGAGCATACGGGTAAGTGATGTTCATTCTTTCGTCCTTTTTATTTTATGGATGTTTAACTTTCGTGACACTTCTCTTTCTGTGCTAGTCTCTTCACGTGGTCGACGTGTTGATTTCTAACATGCTCGCTGATCGGGAGGAGCTGAAGTTACTTCGGTTGAGGATGGAGCATGCTGAGCTCCAAAGTCAAGAGGCTGAAGGCCGGGCGATGTCTGCTGCGCAATGCCAGTAGGAAGCCGAGGGTCGAGTGGCAGCCGCCGAGCAGCAGCGACATGAAGCCGAGAAGAATGCTACTGCCGCTAAACAACGGCTTCGGAAGACCAAGAAAAAGGTACACGCTTCCGAAGTCGTAATAAAGGATAAGGTTGCTCAGATCCAAGTCATAGAGGCTGAGCACTCCCGAGCCTGCTCTTCTTCAGCAATCCATATTGCCGAGCTTGAAGCCGGTCTAGCTCGCCTTCGAGGCGAGGCGAAGGAGCGGGAGCTGAAGATCGAAAAGCTTGAGGGCCTGGTGGAATCGTCCGCACGCGAGGCCGTCGAGAAGTTTCGCCAGTCGGAGGATTATATCGCCGAACTGGCGGAAGGGGTTGTTGCCGCCATGATCCAAGGTTTCGACAATTGTCGTTTCCAAGTTCAGCAGCTCTGTCCTAGGGTCGACCTCAGCGACCTTGAACCGAACACGGATGGGGTCGCTGAGGAAGGAGAGGATGCCGCCGAAGTTGCTGGCGAGACCGGGTCGGAGATTGCCTCCATAAAAGCCAATGGGATGGAATCATCAGCCATTCCAGAGGCCGGCCCTAGAGCTGAAGCCACCACAGCGGGCGGGGGATGGTGCTCTCGAAGTTGCAGCTAAGCCGGAGGCCGCGACTGATATTACTGCGGAGGTCGTCCATGTCGATTGATTTTTATTTTTATTTCTGTAAGGTTGGCTGTTTAGGTCCTTTGTAACTCTCCCGACCATGAGGTCGGATGCTCTTGTATTCAGCCTTCGGCCTTTTCTTGCAATAAAATTCCTTTTTCTTTTAGCAAGTGTTTGAGTTCGCTCTGTCTCGTGCTTGAATATTAAGATTTGAATTATGTGACCCAAACCCGGGCCTGTTTTACACAGTAGGATGTGCACTTAATACTTGGAGGAACTCCAAGTTTGGTATACCCTTAGGATAAATCTCGCGTAAAATGAGCTCGCAGCTCTTCGTTTAATAGCATGGGCCGTTTCAAGCCTTGTCTGGGAGAGCGAAAGAAGCGATCGTAGATTATCTCAAGGATAGAAGCCCGTCCAGGGAATTTGGTTAACTCAGGGGCATAGATGAGTTCGAGGATAGTAAGTTCGGGGATAAGTATTTATCCGAACGTGAAAATCTGCTCGAGGGGTCGGAGCCACTTCGAGATTTAGAAATCCATCTGAGGGGCCGAAACCATCTCGAGAATAATAGGTTCGGGGATAGAAATCCATCCGAACGTAGAAATTTGCTCGAGGTGCCGAAGCCACCTTGAGACTTAGAAATCAACTCGAGGGGTCGAAGCTACCTTAGGAATAATAAGTTCGGGGATAGACATCCATCCGAACGTAGAAATTTGCTCGAGGGGCCGAAGCCACCTCGAGACTTAGAAATCCACCTGAGGGGCCGAAGCCACCTCGTGACTTAGAAATCCACCTGAGGGGCTAAAGCCATCTCGGGAATAATAAATTCGGGGATAGACATCCACCCGAAGGTTGAAATTTTCTCGAGGGGCCGAAGCCACCTCGAGACTTAGAAATCCACCCGAGGGCCGAAGCCTCCTCGGAAATAATAAATTCAGGGATAGACATCCATCCAAATGTAGAAATTTGCTTGACGGGCCAAAGCCACTTCGAGACTTAGAAATCCATCCGAGGGCTGAAGCCACATCGGGAATAATAAGTTCAAAGATAGACATCGACCCGAACGTAAGAATTTGCTCGAGGGCCGAAGCCACCTCGAGACTTAGAAATCCACCCGAGGGGCCGAAGCCACCTCGAAAATAATAAGTTCAAGGATAGACATCCACCAGAATGTAGAAATTTGCTTGAGTGGCCGAAGCCACCTCGAGATTTAGAAATCTATCCGAGGGGCCGAAGCCATTTCGAAAATAATAAGTTCGGGGATAAACATCTATCCGAATGCAGAAATTTGCTTGAGAGGCCGAAGCCACCTCGAGACCTAGAAATCCATCCGAGGGGCCGAAGCCACCTCGAGAATAATAAGTTTGGGGATAGACATCCACCCGAACGTAGAGATTTGCTCGAGGGGTCGAAGCCACCTTGAGACTTAGAAATCCACCCGAGGGGCCAAAGCCACCTCGGAAATAATAAGTTCGGGGATAGACATCCACCCGAACATCTTGTGAATCAGGCGCAAACTCGTAGAATCCTGCGGACAGGGGGTGCTCTTCCTAGGCTCCCCATTGACGTCGCAGGGCATCCCGAGCCGAGCTCAAAGGGTGACTTTGTAGATGCCCCCCACTCAGATCAAGGGCAAACTCGTAGAATTCTGTGGATGGGGGTGCTCTTCCTAGGCTCCCCGTTGACATCGCAGGGCACCCCGAGCCGAGCTCAAAGGATGATTTTGTAGATTCTCCCCACTCAGATCAGGGGTGAACTCGTAGAATCCTGCAGACTGGGGTGCTCTTCCTAGGCTCCCTGTTGATGCTGCAGGGCACCCCGAGCCGAGCTCAAAGGGTGACTTTGTACATGTCCCCCACTCAGATCAAGGGCAAACTCGTAGAATCCTGCGGACGGGGGTGCTCTTCCTAGGCTTCCCGTTGACACCGCAGGGCACCCCGAGCCAAACTCAAAGGGTGACTTTGTAGATGCCCCCCCCACTCAGATTAGGGGCGAACTCTTAGAATTCTGTGGACGGGGGTGCTCTTCCTAGGCTCCCCGTTGACACTGCAGGGCACCCCGAGCCGAGCTCAAAGGATGACTTTGTAGATGCTCCTCAAGGTGTTTGATTCGCGCTGCCGGGATATCGAATGTGTGCCGAGCATCCTAAGATCCTTTAGAGACACCTTGGGAGGATTCTGGAAGATCACTTTATTAGGTTACAACCCAAGGAAGAAAACCCTGACTTGGAGGGGGCTAAGGTCTTCCCTTGGGGGTTTAATTTACATCCGGGGTCACTAGCCTTGGGCCGGTGAGCGTGGCCTCTCCCCAGCCCCTCAGGGCCAGGGCGGCATCAACATAAGGCTCATGGGCAGAGCATTTGTAGTATCTGCACTGGGGCGTCCGTCATCGAGTCCGTCGGATGGTCCCGAAGTCTTCCCTTCAGGCTCCGCTCTGCTCTGGCTTGCCAACGAATCGGCTTAGATAGCCCTAGCGGACGATCACTTCGATTCTATCATGGAGCTGATAGCAATCCTCCATATCGTGGCTGTAGTCTCTATGGAAGCGGCAGTACTTACTCGCACGCTTCCGTGACTTGGACGGTCGCATCTTCGGAGGAGATTGGAGGTAGCTGCAACCCTCGATTTCCATGAGGATTTGGGCTCGAGAGGACGTAAGAGGAGTATACTCCTCAAAACTTCGATGGGAGAGGTGTCTCCCAGATCTTTGGGGGGACCGGCTCCTCGACCGATAACACTCATCGCGGAGTTTCGCGATCTGATCCCAAAGCATTTGGATTTGTCACCCCGCTTCCTCAACCTTCTTGTCGAGTTTAGTGATTGCCGGAGCTCCAGCCGGATGAAGGGTTTGGATAACCACGACCAGGGTTTGGACTTGCTGGGCGAGCAGGTAGAACTGCCCTGGCTGGATTTGAGAGATTTGGTCCGCAGGGACGGGTGATGCTGGAGGTGGACCTTGGAGAGAGCAGTCGGGCATTGATTCCCGACTGCTCGATGTGTTTGGGGCCCCTTGGCTCATTATCCTCGCGATCATGACTCAAGCCTTTTCTCTTGCGCCAAATATGTTGTGGTTCAAATCTAGCCCGAGGGTGACCACGTTGGTGAAACCAAGGGAACCGCCGGTACTTGAAAAGAGAAAACGGGAGCCGCCTCCTGCGTGACAGCTGCAGATCTGCACGAAGCCACACCGGTGTTTCCGGTGAGGGCCCTCCGACGATCAAGTTAGAGTGGGCAGATTTGGTCCAGCCAAAAAAGGGTCCTTTAGGAATTACCTGACCGAGCTATTTATAGTCTCGATGTAGTGGCCCGGGTGATGGAGGTACTGTCAGTCCCCATCATGAGGGGGTATGGCTCTGAACTGGATGGCGTGCAGCCCAGGTAGGCAGGTGACGTGCGGTACAGCCTGTTCTTAAGAACGGTAGGACGTTGACAGTCGCAACAGGGCATGGCCAGAGTAGTCAAGATGCCGTTTGACTGCTGTTGGCCAGTTATGGAGATAGGACGCGACAGTGTGGTGGAGTATGGCCGCGTAGGTGGGTGTAAGCTCACACACAGGTGTGGTCACGGACGAGGTCAAGCTCGTTAAGTAGTCGCGTCAGGCGTTTATGGAGACCGACTTGGTGTAGACCGGAAATGGTTCGGTTTTCCGGGTTCCGAGGTGTACTTGAGAGAGCGCTCCGAGCTCGTGGGTCGGAGCGTATGCTGTGTATTGCTGGGGTCGGCGTCTCGAATTTGGTCGGGACGGGTTGGCGTTTGTTTAGAGGCACCCCGAACTTGGTCGGGGAAGTCGGCGAATGTCCGGAGTTGGTGGAGTTCCGAGGACGAGCTGGCTCTGGACCGAAGTGAAGATTTAGTCATTCATCATTGGTATTTACTGGGCCGAAACTGGGCGGCCTTTTAGTTGTGGGCTGGACGATCCGTTTTTCCCTCTATCAGAGGTATTTGTAAAAAATAGTATTTTATGAGGGTACAGAAATAAATATAAATTTAAGAGGGTATTTACGTAAATTTAAATTTTTAAGAAAAGATATTCATGCAAAAAAAACCCCAAAAAAAATAGGGGGATTAATATGAAATTATAAAAAAGTAAGGGCTTGATACCAAACATGGCGCTAATAATCTGCTCCAAAATATCTCCTTGCCATATCCCGGCTCAAGATTTAAGAATCCCTCTCTTCCGGTTCCGGCTGCCGGCCTCTCCTTATCTCGGCTCCGCCACCATACCGCCGTCTCCCGTTCCGCCACCCCACATCTCTACCGTCCTCTTCGCCGCACAAGACCGGACGGGAAGCCGCCTCGCACCACACGCATCAGGTACGCCGCCCTCTCCTCCTCCTCCTCCTCCTCCTCCTCTCCCTCCCCGCACCCCCCTCTCCCACCTCAATCCGCCGCATTGCCATCGCTCACCACCCTACTCTTCTTCCTCCTCCTCCTCCTCTCCCCTCTTTCCCATCATCTCTCTCTAACCATTCTTTCCTCTCTCACGTGCCTTGATCTCCTTGGAAGGCCAAGAACAAGAATGTTTGCTTTGAGGGTATGGAGGTCTTCGTCGCACCTCATCACTCTGGGCTCCAGGGCCGTCCCCGTCAACATCAGGACAAAAGCTAGGGCCAGAGTCAGGTGCTGCTCTTCGTCCTCATCCACCGCCGCTGCCACGCCCTCCCCTATCGTCCCTCCCGGGACCTCCGACCGCCGCCGCCGAAGTTCCTCCTCCACCTCCGACAGAGACTCCATTCGCGCCATCCGTCTTAAAAAGGCAATCTTCCCACTCTCGATCTCACCTTATTCTTTATTCTCTGAAACATCAAGAAAATAAGTACTTTTTAGGTATTCCTTCAAAAAAATGAACTTAAGTTGACAACCCTAGATTCAAGGTTTTCTTACCTGTATGTATCGTTGTTAGCATTGGATGATTAATTGATTTGTCTCTTTCAGTATATTTAGTTTAGAAAGTTATTCTCCGGGGCATCCAGAAATTCGCAAGTTTGAATTCATTGCTTATCATATATCCTCGTCAAAATGGGAGGGGAGCACGAGATAATGGAGACAGCACGAGGGATGATTGATAGGGTGGTAACAATAATGAGACTAATAGGATTGATTGTTCATGGGTTAAGTTTCGAATGGTGCATACAGATACAGTTCACATTCAAATTTCAATCCAAAAGGTTCAGTTTGGATCTCCTAATTGATTTACCTCAAAAGCTAGTCCGTTTTCCTAAGGTCAGTTCATACATGTTTAAGGGAAAGGAATTCAATGCAAGTATTCAGGGTTTCATCAAGCAGTTATGCCAGGCTTTAATGTTATACATGCTAGTAAGATATATCGTGTTATTCTCAACTTTTATGGCTGCTAAATTTCAATCTTTTCTTATTTGTATATTTTCTTGGTCCATTGCTTTGTGATTGGTGAAAGGACTGCATGGTGGACCTTGCATCGTAATTTAATAATATGTTTTTTGCAACTTTGAGGGCTCTCTTCAACTTTCCTTATGTCCTTAGTTCTAGAAAACTGAAACTCCTTAATATCGTGCCCAGTTTTCTTTGCCTTCTGTGTTGTATTATAGTTGAGAAAATGGTTAGCTCTATTGAGTGTGCATCTTATTGCATGGCAATTGCATTGACTCAATCTACCCTTCAGAAATATAACTGAATACACAAAACATACTTCTGTTATTATATTGTAGCGTTTTTTTTGCCTTTTCTGCCCTTAACCTTAAATATTGCTTCATGGTTAGGTGGAAGAGTTGAGGAGCAAGGGTTATGAGCCTTATGCATATAAGTGGGACAGAAGTCACACTGCAAGCCAGCTCCAGGAAATTTATAGCAATTTGGCAAATGGTGAAGAATGTAAGGAAGTCTCTGTATCCATTGCAGGAAGAAATGTTGCTCGCAGAGCATTTGGTAAACTTGCCTTCTTGACTATAAGAGATGATTCAGGGACAATCCAGGTTTGCCTCTTCTACTCTACCTATCTTCTTTCCAAAGCTATAAAATAACATTTGCAAATTCCTGTCTTCTTTTATAGTTGCACCATATAGCTAACCGATTAATTTAGATGCCAACTTGTATTAAAACAGGATTTAGGAAAGGGGCAGAAAAGGATTAGCTCCATTATGTCTGCGGCATTAAAGTAATAAATAGAATAATTGATGACTAATTAAAAGTTTTATATTTTCCTAAACATCTATATAGTTGGCATTGAATAAATTTATTTAATAGTTGACTTGCTATAAATTGAGAATAAAGTGCCAGTTTGGACAATGCCTCATTCTACAATACGTACCCTGCAGGCAGGTTATAGGCTCTATGTGGTGTTTTGTACATACTGCTGTATCGTTCATGCTAGCCCATGTTGATGCAGTTATGCGATAAACATGGTTACATGCCATCATGTTATGATATGAATTAGTATGACCAGTACACCAGCACATACCTTTGCATTTAGCCAATAACGCATTGCTGTTTGATATTTTCCAGTCCATACTTGCACTGAATGCTGGATAAATGGGAAACCTTGGTTAAGTATGCATTTACGTTAATATTATATATCAACTGTATACCACACCTGTTAGCTAATTACTTAAAAAATGCCAAATATTCTTTTTGTTGCAATGTTGAACTTCTATAAATTTGAATACTTCATATGTACTTCAACAATTTGTATTTTCTGCCTTATGTTGAACCCATTAAGTTAGGTTGATGTAGCCCCTTAAAGTTAGGGCTGCAAGGAGAATAGATATGAGCTGAAATGAATTTCGGATCTAGATCGATCTGAATATATATCTTTCTCAAATCTGCAGCAAGGAAGAGAAGAGGCAATATTTCTTAAAAGGAGAACTACTTCATTCAATGAGTTGGAATTAAAGAGGAGGAGGTAGAGAGGGAAGAAAGAAATGACAGAGGGTAAGATCTTCAAAAAAGAACTACTTCATTCAAAATAATCCATATATATTATTCATGTGTTCTCATAATGCATATTTACAGACAAACAACCATAAAACAATGTGGTATTAAAGGATCTAACTCGCTTATATTGGACCTAAGTCTACGACTTGAACAATTTGACTCAACAAGGACTTCTGATCTAAATTAATAATATAAAAGCTATTCATTTTCTTAACAAAAAATGACTAAAGTTTTTCCATCTATAGTAAATTCAGAATTCCCAAGGATCCCATATAAAAGGCTCTAGAAATTTTTCCATCGACAATCCTAATGAAGTTAAAGCTTTTCTAACCCATGCTAGACCCAAAGTAGGACCTTCAGATGATAATCCGGCTCATATCAGGGCTCAAAAAACTTCAGGAAAGTGACCCTAAAGGTTTTCTTCAATAAAAGACATCTAAGACAATAAAAATAGCAATTTAACTGAAAATAATAATCAAAATCAGAATAACTAAATTTGACCCAATATGGACCTAAGCTACATTACATGTGCAATTTTTTTTATTGACTAGCTATCAAGCTGCTATTGACTATCCACCACTAAATTCAGGTCTGGGTGGTGTATCTAGCTTGAAAATGGAGATGGTCCTTTCTAAGTTATTTAAAAATAATCATAACTCCTCTTAAATCATAATTATTATAGTTTTATCTCGCAATACCTATTGGTGAAATCTAGCTGGCAGGGGAAACTAATATTGCAGTTCATTTTTATTTCCTTCATTTGAGAGAAACAAGAGCTAGCATGGTTTAGGAAGATGGAGCGAAATTGCTGCATATTCCCCATCTCCCTCTTCAAAAATTAGGTGGTTCTTCTTGTGTAGCGAAGGCAGGTACTAGGACTGTGAAGATTCCATCATGTGCATCTCTTGCATCTGTTGCATCAATTTGGTCATGTCTTGAAATTCTACACTGTCCTATGATGGGTCTGTGAAGGGAACATGTTACTTTGCTAGTATACCTTATCATAAACTCCCAAGAGGTGAGGTTGTTAAAGCACAAGAAAAGAAAGACGAGAAAAGAAAAAGAATATTTATAGGTTTATCCAAGGTCCGCAATTTTGGTACCGGATACCATATCAATACCTTATCGGTTTGGTACGGTATAGTATGATATGGTATGATATATTTCTATACCGAAATAGCTTTCTAACTATTTTTTTTTATTTTTATCTCCATACACCTTGGTACGCACCTCGATACAGGGCCGTATACCTTGGTATGGGGCGGCACATCTCGGTACAAGCGGCATGGAGCTTGTACTGACTTGAAGTTAAGTTTCATAGCGGTTTCCTCTCTATACGGTACGGGGCGGTATGGCAGATCATAGGTTTATCCACTATTTTTACACTCATTATCATCATAACACCAATGTGTTAAGTGCTGTCCGATATTGACTAGAACAAGGAGTACTGTTCCTCCTAGGTACAATAAAGTACGTATAGGGGCATGGTATGCCCATATATAGATAAATGATATGGGTGCTGTGCCAACTCAAACAACATACATTGTGGTGGGTTAGGGAGTGTCATATTGATATTGGTATGGGATATGGTATTGAGACTTAAATTAATATTTACAACTTCAAAATAGGATAATTTGTTTGATTTTTGTCTTCACGTTTGGCTTTTGTTTCTAGTTACATTTGATTTGTAAATTTGTACTCATAATCTTATGCCATTGTTTTAGTTAACTTGCCATGAGTCTTCCTTCCACTTTAAACTTGCTTTTCTTTTGATATCTCCTATCCAGAGCTTTCCCAAAAGCATTTAGCACTTGTAAAAGTTTTGGTGCTATCCATATTTCGTTAATCTCATTTTGTTTAGCAATTGTATATGCATGTGTGTGGTTTCCTCTAATGTTTTCACTCCATTTGCAGCTTTACTGTGAGAAAGAAAGCCTTGCAGAGGATCAATTCGAGCAGTTGAAGACATTTGTTGACGTTGGTGATATTTTGGGTGCAAGTGGTTCCATAAAGAGGACAGAGAAAGGTCAGCAGTGGAGCAAATCCCTTTGTATCTCGTCAATTACTTTGTTTGCTTATGGCATTCAAAACTATTTCTCTATATCTTTTGCTCAATGTTTACACTCAGACAATCTTGTGCTTCTCATCAGAAAAATCTAGTCTTATGTTTTCAAATTGGTGCGTTGCCAAGGCATGGAGTTTTCTGGTTAAATTTTGAAGTATAAGTTTGGATTTTATTGGCCAATTTTTGGAACCATATCTAATACATTACATATGTTATCTAGGGCCATAAACATGTCTGCTTTTTTGAAGAACTTATTGGTGGTCGAGATTACCATATAGTTCTCTTTGCCGCTTGAACATTCATCTTATTTAATCACCTTATTTTTTCCAGGGGAGCTGTCTGTTTACGTGAAGTATTTTGAAATCCTTACAAAATCTTTGGTCCCACTACCAGATAAATATCATGGCTTAACTGATATCGATAAGCGGTATCGTCAGAGGTTAGTTTCTCTTCACTGGCTCGTATCATCTTTTCCTTGTATTTTTTTTTTAATAGAACAATGATTAAATGTTTAATATTATTATAATAAGTAATCAATATTTTTTCCTTAAATTTTAAATATAATCTTCAAATATCTATATAGGATTTCAATTCTATTGCTTTATATGGAATTTTGCTATATCCTTGCTGGTTTATTCAACAAGTATGTAGTTTGACACCAATATCCTCTTTTTATAACATGCAGAGTCTTTTAACTTTAGAATCTTTGCACATGATTTTTATGTCATATGCATGTTATCTTGGAGTAGCTTAATTTTGAAACCATCAGCTTTAGGGATATCTATGTCTATAATGATGCATTGTATGTATGCCTTTATTAATTTTTTTTTTTTGTGTATTTTATGAGCACAGTATAAGCTTTCCAGCATCTGCTTGCTGAGCTTCATCATGTCATAACCTATAATCATCATCCTAGAATGATTTTTGGAAACTTAGGATGTGAACTGAGGAAAGTTTGACCTTAGGATAAAGTCCCAGTCTGTCTTAGATTGGATCAGTGAAGTTCTGGGTCCGTAGATGGGTCCAGGACCCTTATACATGCAAAACCAAATCATCCCGGTCTGTCTCAGCTGCTATGAATTGGAGTGGTTGCTACCAGTGTCTCAATACTTAGGATGGTCATTCATTTTTTCTTGTTCTAACTTTTGCCCTCTTGTTTATGGGTTGAAAAGCAACCTTGAAGAAGCCTGTTGCAAGTGCTTAAGTGAGAAAAGAAAGCCTTTGTCATGATTTTTATTTGTGGCCGATAGAGATTTTTATTGTGTCTCCACCTAGGTACCTCACAAACCAGTGTTATATGCATCAAGATTGTTAGACAAAAAATATCTTGAAATCGTTTATGATATATTAATTGTATTTTTCTCCACTAAAATACCATCTTAGTGGGGCTTCAAAATTTCATTGTATTAATCAAGAACATGACACTTTTGCGTGCAACTTTAGTAGTCATGTCAAAATATTCCATTCCTCCTTTCTACTTTTACTTGGATGGGGCATGCCCTCAATCAATAGTGGATTATACAATATAAAGATGCAAAATGAACCAACTACCTCTAGTTCAATTAGAGTATTAACATTGGAAATAGAGGAAGAAAGGAATAGGGCTTAGGTCATGGACACAAACCTGATACCAAAATGGTGTAGGTACTGGTATTGGCACCATAAACCTAAATTATGACAAACAAACTCTAAAGCCCTTGTAAACAATCATAAAAACAACGAACAATAATTAAAAACAAAAACAATGGCATCCTATCGAGTCATCGAGACTTCCATCTATCCCAAGCAAGGTACGCTATATCATACCGAACTGGTCGTTACGGGATGTACTACACCAAATCAGATGGCACGAAGCATACAATACCGTACTGTACCTGTACATGGTACAAAGGGCGTACCATACTGAGTGTCGGGATGCTGAACCAGCTCTTGTATCGAGCATACTGGCACTGTGTGATAGGGTGGCATTAATATGAGGCCTGTATCGAGATAGCGTACTTTGATCCTAAGTGCTGGGATGGCACCTTCCTGAATCTCAATAGCATCTCAATCCAGCCTCGGACCGATATAGGGCTTGGGTTTGGGATTTAAAACCTTAAGACAATAAAGAGTTGTACCAGGAGATATCCTTCACCACTATATATACATGCATGCATACATACATATACATGCATCCATACATATACATGCATCCATACATATACATATATACATACATATATATATATATATGTGTGTGTGTGTGTGTATATATATATGGGCACTCACACACACGCGCGCGCGCGCACACACACATATATACATGTATGTGTCCATGTATATACATGTAGAGACACACACACAACATTTATACATACATACAAACAGACATACATATTCTACAAATTAGTTGCAACTTGTAGTTAGAGAAGTGAAAGATGTGTGGAAGCATAAGTATGAATAGCTTTTCATGGTATATGAATGCTGTTTATCATCATTGAGAGGTAGATGCCATTTATTATTTTGCCTGTCAGTTAAAGGAAAAAAACATGCTCAGCATTTGCCTCCAAATTGACTGATATAAGTAGAGACTGTAGTTAGTAGTTCGTTAAAAACACTTCTGTTGATGTACCCAGCACAACTTAGGGAATTTGTTTGATCTGATACCATGGAATGTATCTACTCTAGATTAACATAATTCCTGGTTTACCAAAAAAGAAACACTTTTGTTGTGTGGCATATTTACATATAATTTTTCGAAGTATTTTAGAAAACCAGCTAACCATACTGAAGATATTGAGGATGAAAAGGGAGACACTTGAGTACATAAGTTGTTCTGGTTCAATGTAATTTGATAACGCATCAGTCTAACATGCTGTTATGAGGCAAAAGCATTTTCAAGAGTGAGCTGCATGTGAGAAAAAATTATAACCTTATGGTGCCTTGGAACTGGTCTTTAGAGGTCTGGTGGAGATATTGGGTGGTGAGCCTCCAATAAGGCGCAAATTAATACATCTTAATTGCCAAGATGGGAAGCTCATTGCTGAGCAATGGTTGCTATATTTTTCTTTTTTTTTGGTTCAGTTATGAGAAAGTTCTGCCTGATGATTTTCCTATCACTGCTCACATTCTTTTAGTTTCACTGTGATTTTCTGACTGAAGCATGAAAGAATGTGAGGCTATGAGAATTTGAAAATGGCGTGCAGGAGATGAACTTGTTGCTCTGTCTAAGAAAAACGGTTACTTAGGATAGTTATTTCTTGCATGTATAAGAAAAGCAGGCTCATAAACATCCCCATGCCACTGCATAGGACAAGACAGAGGGCTTGGAGCTAGCTGCTTAGGAAACAGAGACATCAAGACAGTTGAGAAAATCTAGTTGTTGCTCTATGAGATGAATTAAACATCTTGAAACCTTGATGCATGACTATTTGCTTGGGAACTAGCTTATAGAGATTTATGTTTCTTTTTTTTGCGTCACCATCTAGTAGCATATTGGATCTAAGATCCCATTTCTCCACCTCCTCCTCCTCTTGTTTTTAAAGGTTTTTGCAGTAGTATCTATTTGGGTCTGTATTAGGTTGGATTATGATTAATTCCGGATTACTTAAAGTAGAATATTTTTCTCTCAGAGTTGGGGGTACAAACTCTATATAAGGTGCAGAATAAAGCTTGGGCTAATAATAGGAGATAATTGGTTAAGACCAGACCAAGGTACGCTGAACCAGTACTGGTAGGCGTACCGGTCGCCTACCGGACCGGTTCGAGACCGGTTCGTACCAGAACCGGTCTTTTGTTTATATATATTTTTTTGGTTCATGGACGCGCGCGGATGCCCATGGAAAAAGAATTTTTTTTGGTTCGCGTCCGCACGCGGATGCGCCAGGGCTGGCCACAGAGTGGTATTAAATGCCACTCTATGGCATTTATGACCCGCACGGGGGAGCGCACTCGTATGTTGCCCCGCGCGGATGAGTTGGCATGTGGGAATTGCGCGCGGGGCGATTCCTAGTGTGGGGAATCGCGCCCGCGCGCCGTGAAATCGCGCCGCGTGCGGTTGAACAGCGTGAGGGGGGGGGACCGCGCGTGGGCACGCGGCCTCGCGCCCGCGCGGGGTGTTCTGCCCCGAGGAAAGGGCTACGCGCTCTCACGCCAGCGCGCGAGCGCTGTGGTTTAACATCCATAGCACGCGCGCTGTAGTTAAAAAAAAAATTGGTACCGGTGCGAACCGGCCGGTATGGGCTGGTACGAGACTAGTACGTAGTCCGTACGCATGCGTACCCGTCGGTACCAGCCCGAAAACAGCTGGAACCAGTATCCACGCTGTCCGGGTACCGGTTCCAGGCCGGACCGGTCTGTACCGGGCCGAACTGGCCGGTACAGACCGGTTCGATGGACCATGGTTAAGACATTAGATATAGGTATTATATTCCAGTTGAATTGGATTCATTTGTTATCAAGAGGAAGCTGTTGAATCTGTCTTAGCCTTTCATAGGCACGATCTAAAGTGTATATAAGAAGATGAGGATGAACTGCTTGACTAACTCTCCACTGCAATTGACTTTCACGCCATACAAACAGTTCTTATGGTTTGAACAGCTTCCTTTCTGTGAGGAAAAGAACAGTAAATCTGTGCCTCTTACCCATCTTTTTCCTCCTATGTCAACGCCAAATCTGAAGTTTTCTATTTTCCTCTTCTTCTTCTTCTTTATATCATTATTCTATTAATTATTTTGACTCATTACTCAAATGCACATTTTGTTTTCCATATTCAAATACCAAGAACTACAGTTGCTATTTTAATGTTCCTTCAATATTCGAGAGATGGCAATTATAAAATGGGTTTATAAATCTCAGTCAATTACAGTGAGTGTTGCACCTGTCAAATGATGCAAACATTACATTGCTTTGAATCTACAAAGAAAGGTTATCTATGTATTCTTAAGTGGAAAAATTGTCAAGGAGACTTGAATCAATGGTTAAATAAAGCCTAAATTTGAAAATACTGGCTTATTGTAAATTGTACATAATATGCTTTGTGTTAGACATTTCAGTCAATGTAAGATCTTTAGTAGCAGGGGGGCTATGCTTGGATGCTCATGTATGATTGCCTGCTATTAAAATGCATGTCCATTGGTAAATTTGCAATATATTTTGTCTCCCCCTTCTTATTTTTGATTGGTACCAGTTAGAGAAGATGTTTGCTGAACCAGAACTCATGCCTATGATAAATTTAAATCATGTCTTAGCTACCTGTACTTGGTTTTGCAGTTGGTTTCCTATAACATGTTCTGTAATTTTAGTTTTATCTTTATGCTCAGGTACGTTGACATGATTGCAAATCCTGAGGTTGCTGATGTATTTCGAATAAGAGCAAAGGTGGTAAATCATATATTATTTTGTTTTCTAAGACCCTTCGATGTTTTTAATTATGTATTGGTAAAGGTGATTGAAGAATTGAACTCTAATATTGCTTTATGCTTTTGAAGGTGCTATTCATTTCCTTGTTATTGTCCTTACAAGATAATCAATATGTGGGACATAAAAAATTATCCTTCAGTACTAGCATATAATGGGACATAATACATTATCCTTCTATTTTCCTGTACTCCAAAGGATTTGGTAAATTCATGTAATTACTAAGAGAGGGAAAAATGATGCAGACTCGTGTCGCATCAGACTGCAGAAATAAATGGCTGAAATAACTTTCATTTAGTTTTTTTACATTTCAAAATGGAAAAAATAAAAAAAAACAGAATAATTGGAGGGTGAAAAATGAAGAAAAGAGAGAATGAGGGAGAAGAATAGAAGCTGGAGAGAAACTACAGATAGAGAAGATAGAAGAACCACAACGTTCAATAGAGAGGACAAGAACTTAAATTAGCCATCCACAAAACTAATTTGCCCCATCTTCTCTCCATCTTTGAAATTCTTTGTTGTTTGCATGCTGTGTATGGCTGCACGTGATTCAAGTTATGCTAATAATATTTAGTTACTTTGTTCTTTGAACTGGTTAACATTAAAGTTCCCCATTAATGCCTCAAATATGTTCGGTTCTACTAGTCTTTTCCTATTGTAGTTTCATTTCTCCGGAAATTGTTTGGTGGTTCCTTAGTGGTCCACATCATGCTTTATGGTTTTTCCATCTTTGTTCTGACTATATTTGTTGCTTTTGGATAATTTTTAATCTACACTTTTTGGAGAAACAGTTATGTTTTTTGCACCGCTTGATATACTCCAAACTTCTTTAAGATCCTATACTGCCCTGCAGTCTGCTTTCTGATCCTTTATTACCTTAGCCAGTTGCCGTTACTTGGAACTGCTTAAATTTTCATATGTATTTCTGCAGGAAAGATCACAACTTCTCCAACTCTTCTTATATGTTTATGCCACATTAAAGCCAAACAGTTTCCCTTCTTTACCTTCTTTAGTCCATTTCTTTTATTGCATATTGGTATTTATACATTTCTCAAGTTAATGTAGATTGTCTCCGAGATCCGCAAGACAATGGAATCTTTGGGCTTTATTGAAGTTGAGACTCCGGTTTTACAGGTTTGCCTTTTGCAGTTTTATTGCTTGGTTCAGTATGTTTGGAGTTTCTTGGACACATGTAATATCTCTTATTCCAGATACATGTATGATTAGTCTGCTACCTTTTTCACCAATTCTTCCAACTGTAACCAGAGATAAAAGCTTGTTTAACTGTTATTTTGATTTAATCCGCCAATAGGACCAATATTTTTGAATGAGACCACATTAGCTCTTATCAGGTATGATATAATTTACAAGGAACAGTCAGTGAATGCAAAAAAGAAAGCAAGCCTGAAGAAGAAACAAAAAAAGGAGCCAAAAACATCCCTTTTTTGGCTAACCAACAAAAACATCCCATTTTTGGCTAACCAACAAAAACATCCCAATGAAGCAATCAAGGTGCAGAGTAAGTATCTCCTTTATTCCCTTTAAAAGAATTGGATAGGGAAAACCCTCTCTTTTTTTTCCCCTTTTTTCCCATCCCAACAAAAACATTCCAGTAATCAAGGTGCAGAGTGACTACCTCCTTTGTTCCCTTTAAAGAATTGGATAGAGAAAGAGAAGAAGATCACTTCCCAAAGTTTCTGGAATTGGTACCAGGACGTGCTGGTCGCTGACCGGCATGGTACACTCCAAATCTTTACCATACCATGCCAGGGGCATTACAACCTCTTTATTTTTTTTCAGATTTTGAACTGAAATTGGCAAAGGATGCGTCGACTTCAATTCAAAATTCGAAAATAAAAAATTGTTTAACACCGCCCTCCCTTGTTCTAAAACAAAGACCGGGAGAGAGAGGGGGAGAGGGAGGAGAGAGAGGAAGAAAGAGAGAGAGGGAGAGGGAGGGGGGAGAGAGGAAGAAGAGATAAAGAGAGGGAGGACGCATACTTTGATGCCTCTTGCCATTGAGGTCTGAGCGCAGGGGAAGGTGAACGTTTCAAGCACGGGCGGAGGTGAAACAACCCTTTTTTTTTGGGGGGGGGGGTATATTGAACCGATTGTATGGTTCAAGCCGTGCGCCAATCGGTCCTGCATGTATTTGAAGGAAAGAAAAAGGAAATTGCTTGGGAGAGGTATTTGATGAGTACTTAACTGTGGATAATGACTTTGCTAGTTTCTTCTTGTTGATGCTTTTGTCCTGCATGTTTCTACTTGGACTTTTCCTACATTTTTCCGATGATGGCTGAAAAGAGGCGAAAAAAGAAACAAAATAATGCACTTCATAGGACCTTGCTGATGTAAGATACAAGACATTAAAATGACCAAATCAATGTGCAACTTGGTTAACATAATCAAATTTTGGTAGTTAAATTTTAAAATTCATAATAGTATATACTTGCCATAAAAATTGGCAACATAATCACATAGATTTATCTTATTGGGCATTTGTATAGGTTTGGTATTAAGGGCTCGCAAACTGATCTCAAGTGCTGACCTTGACATTTTATTGGTCAGGTGGCCCATACATGTCCAGAATGGGGACTTGATCTAGGCAAATGGACATGTTGCATGTATGCAACGAGCTTCTCGGATCATCACAACATTATACTCCAGGCTGTATTCTTTCTAGTTTTCGAGAGCCTGATGAGCAAGGTTCGCCGTCTTAGTACCGGACCCTGTACCGGTGCTACACTAATATGAAATTTTTTTGGTGTACCGAGTGTCGGTACGCCATTCGTACCGGATACCAAACTGGTATAGTTTGGTACGCTCCGTACCGTCCGATTCGATACGGTACAACATACCATGTTGATGAGTATTAACAACCTAGAGAGACAAAGGATAAATGTCATTACCATCCTGTGATGTGGTTTTTTGAGACAATTATTGCATCATTGCAAGGATAACATAAATCTCCCAAAATTGTTATTGGGGATTACATAGACATGGAAATACATTTCCCATCCCTGTTGTTAGAGCCTAATGCTTGCTTATAGTCCTATATGTTTCTTCATGTGCTTTCTTTTAGACTGCCTGAAGTAAGTATTAGCCTTTTTTACTCTTATATTCACATCTATCCTTATTGATTAATACAGTCCGCATGCTAGTTTTATATATTGGTGATCAGTTCTTGATTTATGACTTAGCTATACTATTCCCACACCCTAACAGAAAAAGTCGGCGAGACCTTGGAAGATGGACCCTATCTTATATAATTACAGTCACTTCCTTTATTTCCTTCTATCAAGCCATTCTATATATAATGCTGTTGTGCTCTTTACTTGTTTTTTGTCTCAAATTCTCCTTGTGCTTGATTGCCTTGTTCTAATATTGAACTGCAAAAATTAGTGAACCACAGTCAAGCTTGCTCTCCAGGTTATTACTTTTAATTGTTTGATGTCCTTCAGCATCATATGAGTACAGTGAAAACATTTTATAACTATACTAAACAATGATAATATGGTGTCCTTCACCATCATCCTTTGTTATCCTAAGCTTCTATTCCATCAAACAGATATGCATGCCACTGGTGCCCTGAACTTCTTAGACATCAACCTTATGCGGATGTTGTCATCTGTTACCTTCTAGTCATGTGCATGAATGAAGCTTTCTTCCCAAATGTTTGTTCTGTTATCGATAGTTGGTGACCATCATTTAAGAGTGTTAATGGTGAATCAGGGAGCAGCAGGGGGTGCAGATGCTAGGCCATTTGTTACTTACCATAATTCACTTGGAAGAGATCTTTATTTAAGAATCGCGACAGAGCTTCACTTGAAGAGAATGCTGGTGAGGTTGGAGTATCATTTAAATTTTAACTATTGCTTTTATAATGTTAAAGCCATGCATCTAACACCTTCTGAATCATCTTTTCTATATATGCTGCTTCAGAATGTGTTTAAATGAGTGACTGCATTCATTATTTGCTTTTAAAAATAAGATTGCCCACTTAAAATGTATTTTCTAACTGACATTTAGCAAAACAGAGGAGGTTGCGGATAGGCAGTAAACTTATCACTTTGGATGGCTCCATGAAATAGTTCTTTCCCTTCATTCCTATCAAGTGATAAATTTGCTATCAACAGGAGCTCATCAGTTTGTTTCACAAATCTTTTTTTCTATGATTGCCTTCCACATCCAGATGAATAAATTAAAAATGAAGCATTTTCATTTTGTAGGGAGCATTTAGTTTTCTAAATGTCAGGCATAAACTTTATCACACTTGTTCAGTGTGCTGTTTTTTTGTCTTCTTTAATTTTTCATTGAGCCTGTACATGTCTTCTACATTAAGATTTAACAATGATTCTATACATGAAATGTGCTTCATTGCATCGTATTCATTGGATTTGAATATGTTGTAACTGTATATTTTTATTGTTTTAATTTCACCAAATTTGTGAATGAATGTATACTGATTGGTTGGAGTAACAGTCAGGTGAAAATCTTAAAAATTGATAGAAAGTGCTAAATGAGGTCATCATACTTTCAAGATGTACCAGACAACATTGAAGAGCAACAGGACTTAATCAGTGATATATGTGCTGATAGTTGATATTTTATATCTTTATTGGTTTACCAGACAGGTGAATGTATACTGATTGGTTGGAGTAACAGTCAGGTGAAAATCTTAAAAATTGATATAAAGTGCAAAATGAGGTCATCATACTTTCAAGATGTAACAGACAACATTGAAGAGCAGCAGGGCTTAATCAGTGATTTATGTGCTGATAGTTGATATTTTATATCTTTATTGGTTTATTAGTTCAGCAATGAATAGATTTAGCGATGCGTAGGCGCAGCATCCAGCATTAGTTGCATCAGCCATCAGAATTTATTCAAGTTATTAGTGATGCTGATGTAGATGGTACTTGTATTGAGGAGGTATAATGCTTCAGAATGGAAATATTTGCCAATAAATTATTACCAATGTATAGAGCTTTCTTGTTTCCTACTATTCATGTAGTCTCATATTGGTGTGAGTGTGACACTAGAGAATTGTTTAACTCTAGTTGGATTGAAGAAAATAGTTATTGTGCAATGATGGCCATGGCATGATTATCAATCAAATAGTCCCTAAACTTTCTTTTGATAGGTTCCACCAGTTTATCTAGCATATCTTAGCCTTGTATGTTGCAATTCTTAAGATAAGCTTCTTGAAGATTGAACAAACATAATATTGTGTCTCCTTTGAGGTGGGAGAAAGTAAGATGGACTATGAATTGTACAAAACTGTCAAAATTCTTGATATGCTGAACAGCTAGTAGATGAATTCCAAGCTCCAAGTTGAGAGATGAAAAATGATTGAGTGATAACTGGATCAATAGTCATTAAGAGACGACAAAAAGAGCTGATAAATGTGGATGTGGAAAACCCAATATAGAAAATATGCACAAGAAATTGGGAATCCACCTGTATGCTAGTTGTGAAACAAATGGAAAGGGGATTAAACCAACTGAAATCGGACCTAACTAGCTGTGCAAAATTAAGGGATCCCATCATGGAGGATCATAAATCTGAAAAAAAAGCACAATATTCAAGTCCTTAACACTGGAAATGCTTAGTTGGTTTACAGTGTAACTGGACAATGAGACCTACAGTCATGAGAGTAATGTCTCCTTTCACTAGAAAAGAGGGAGAAGCTAGTAATTGAACTAGAAAACCTCCTTTTTGTAGACAACACACAGCTACACTTGAATCTGGTCAAGATTTTTATCTTGGAGTTAAGTACCGGATTGTACCAGTCCATTCTGGTTGTACCAAACTGGACTTACTGGCTTTCATAGTGGTACAAAAAAAGGTGCGAGCTGCTGTGTTGACACCAACTACTGTTCCATTTGCCAATATAGTACAATATGTTTGGTACCATACTGGACTTGCCCCACTCAATATGGGTACCTTATCAGGATTTTATACCTTGATTGTTATAATATTGTTGGGTTAGTCAATTGATGGTGCTCACGATGACCGGATTTAGCTATTTGATGGATGTGTCAAATAATTATATGAGATGCATAAGATTAAACTAGGGTTGAAGAATTAGCATCAGTAGGGTATGCTATAATAGGAAGCCACATGATACACCTCTTGGTGCCAGCATAGCAAAATATAGATGGAATTCCACACATTGATGTGATACTGATATTGTGGGTGTCTCGGTACCGGATTACCAGTATCTTACTTGTATAGTGGATACAGACTGTACATGCCAGTAATTAAAATCTTAATTATGTAAACTCCATTAGCAGTTAACTGATGCGCTGTTTGATGCTTGTGAATCAATCTGGGGAGCTTATATGGAAAGTTTTAATAGGCACTTCTATTAATTGCTTAACAGAAGTTTGATTCAAATGTGCATGTTGGTCACTATATGCATAACAAAATAGAGGTGTAATCACTGATGTGTATTTAAAATATGATATTGTGATATCCAGATCCTATATAAAGTGCAATAATATTCATTCATTTCAGTCTCTGCAAGAGTTAGTCGGATCATCAGTTTGTTTTGTTTGTCTTGACTATATTGTTTTTCTAGTGTTTTTTGAAATTCTAACTAGTGAATGCTTTGTTTAAAGTATTTCTTCTTTTGCTATAAATGGCAGGTAGGTGGCCTTGAGAAGGTATTTGAGATAGGGAGAATATTCCGAAATGAGGGCATTTCGACTCGTCATAATCCTGAGTTTACCACAATTGAGGTCACATTTAATTTCCTTCTAATTCTTTCATTGTGATTGCTCCGCATGTTTAGTATGTGTAAAATTTCATTGCAAATCATAAGCAGCCTTTGATGATCTTTTTCTCAAGCTTGCTATTTCATCACTATATTCTTTTCTAAGAGTCAGTGTTCACAAGCAAACACTGATTTATATGGGTCTTATATTGGCATTTAGATGTATGAAGCATATTCAGACTATCAGAGCATGATGAACATGGCCGAGGAAATAGTTACTCGATGTGCTCTGGTTGTTCATGGAAAGCTGAACATTGATTATCAGGTATAGTTTAATTGTTGTCACTATTCCAGATATAGTCTACTTACAACAACCTTGTTTTCTTTTAAATCAAAAATAGGAGCTGGAAATTTATTGCTATTAGTTCATCATGCTTCAGCATGCATTGATCTCATGCATTCTGCTTTAACATTGTATCACTTCCATTGCATCATTTACTGTTAATATCCTCTTTAATTACATGAAGACAGCGTTTCAAGATATCTATCTCAATTTTTTGATATTATATTAGCGTTTTTATGGAGGAATCATGTGTGAAGCAAGTCTCTGTTGAGATGAGAGCATGAGTTCACCAACCATCAAACATGTGAGAATATAATCTCTTGATAAGAATTTTTAATTACCAATATCAGAATATTGATTTTATAATTTTTGAGTACAAGAGATTAAAACCCACTCTCTTGATATGGAAGCAACTCTTGGTAAACGGTTCTCTTAAAAAACAATTTATTGTAAGGAAGTGCTTACATGGCAGCTGCAGCCTGCAGGGCAAGTTTATGGGGGATTTCTGAGGCAAGTTAGGGCACCCTAAGAAGCAAGGTTTTAACTACTGGCTTGGTACCCATACCAGTATTGAACTGGTAGAGGCCATATCAAACGTTCCATGGTACATCCCTTGGCACCGACACTCAGCAGGGGGGACAATCCAGATATCTGTCCTCTCTATTGTTTAATGCAGTGTTTTCCGGTACATACCGGTATGGTTTGGTAATCAAATCCTTGCTAGGAAGTTTTCTGCCACTAAGGGCCCGTTTGGGTAATCTAGTAGGATTGGGCTGTGTTGGGGGAAAAATGGATCACTCAAAGCACGTGGTTAAATCGCTGGCATTTGATGATAAATGTGGCGACAGCAAGCATACTCTCCAAGCGCCCGACCACAGAGCGTCCGACCTTAGAGCGCCCGACCTCAGAGCGTTCGGTCTCGGCACCGGCAACCTCAGAGCTCACAACCTCGATCTCGGCTGAGTTAAGCCCAATCGACCTCAAGGCCAAGGAAGACCCAGTCAAAGGGAGAAGTAGGCCTCCCCACTCTACTGAGAATCAAGTCCTCATCCGAGATCAAATTTCGCGATCTCCGCCTCAACGACTGCCAACATTTAAATGCACACGATCTCAACGAATCGCCAGCCAGCTCAAAATCTCGGGCCGTTTATGGTAACCCATTAATTCGCACGATCACGTCCAATCGCTATGGCAACTCATTAATTCGCACGATCACGTCCAATCACAGGTAACCCCTACCCTCCTATAAAAAGGGGGGAAAACTCGAGGCAAGGGGGATTTTTCTCTTTTCCCTTCGGCCTCGGTTATTATTTTTCTCCATTGCTTCTCTCCATTACTTCTTTCCATTAAAAACCCTCTCTGACTTAAGCATCGGAGGGCCGGCGCCGGAATCCCGGCCACTGGCTTCTTGCAGGTCTGCTGGTGACAGCCGTCCGCTGCCGCACCACCAGCCGGAGCTCCTCCTCCTCGGTCTGCGGTCGCCCCGGTGTCCAATTTTCAGCAACAGTTGACGCTAGAGGAAGGGCCCCAGTCGTGACCATGAGATTAAGGAGCAGAGGAGCCTCTAATGCCTCTCGGCATCGCGCACCAAGTCCTGGCCACTCAGTCCAGAACCCGCCACCAAGGCCTTCGGCAGATCAAGTTCCTCAGGTCCAGCCAGAGCAGTTCAACACGGTGCAGCAAGTCCAGGCCCGGGCAGCAGCAGTCCTAGGCCTGCAACGCGTGGAGGCCCCTCCTATGCCGCCCCCGCAGGTTCAGGTCCAATCAGCGCTCCTTCCAGATGGACTGGTATTCCAAGGCCGAGATCCCTATGACTCTTCGAGGGTCAACAATGGAGAACGACGCTGTTACCAGGGTTCAACCCGAGCGTCTCTCTGGAGAGAGCCGCTAGGGAAGAACCAGGATAAAATGCCACAACTTTCGAAGGCCAAATCGACCCCGGGTCAATCAGTACCGGAACAGACCATTGTGGCAATCTTCCAAGGTGGAGAAGTCGACAAGAAGGTCAAGAAACTCGAGCGGTAGATCGAGGCGCTCCAAGACCAGAAGGCAAGGCGTGAGGGTGACTTTGAGTTCACCACCAAGTCACCTTTCTCCCGCCAGATCGAGGATGAACCGGTCCCACCGTGGTTCAAAATGCTTCAAATAGAGCCCTACAACGGGACTACTGACCCTCTGGACCACTTGGAGAGTTACCGAGCCCTCATGGGGCTGCAGGGATCCTCGGAGGCTGTGCTCTACAAGGCTTTCCCCGCAACCCTCCGAGGAACGACTCGACTTTGGTTCTCCGGTCTAAAGCCGAGCACCGTCTTTTTATTTCGAGCAGCTCGGCAGGCAGTTTGCTGCCAACTTTGCCGCCAGTCGACGTCCGGGGCGAACATCAGATTCTCTCGATATCAAGCAAAAGGAAGGAGAGTCCCTCAGAGACTACATCGACCATTTCACCGTCGCAACCTGGGAGGTCCGCGAGCTCGGTCAGTCGATCGCCATGTCCGCGCTGAAAACAGGAGCTCGGTCCTACAGGTTCCTCTTCTCCATTGAGAAGAATTTTTCCGCTGACTTCATCGAAATGCTGGCCCGAGCTCGGAAATATGCAAAGGCTGAGGAGGCTATCGCCTCCCGGCGGGACGCAGCTGAGCAAGCCTCAAAGAGGCAGACAAGGTGTTGCAAGGAGCGCGGCCGCCCGAGAAGTAGGTATCCCCGCGAAAAGAAAAACCTGCCTCGTTTGAGGAGTCTGCCTCGTCCGTGGGCGCAGCCCCGACCGAGATCCCCACCTCGGCCGAGATCCTCGCCTAGACCAAAGATGCTCCCGAAAAGGTACGGGAGCTATACTCCCCTCAATGCAACCCGGGCAGAGATTCTCGTGGAAATAGAAGGCCGAGACTATTTTCGACCTCCACCCCCGATGCGGGAGTCGGGAACTCGGCAACACTCTAGGAAGTATTGCCGCTTCCATGGAGACCACAGCCACGACACAGAGAAGTGCTTTCGACTCCGCGACGAAATTGAAGCACTCATCCGCCGTGGGGTACTCAACCGATTCGTGTAGAATCGGCAGGATGAAAGAAAGCCAGCGGAGAATGCTGCACCGCCTGAAGGTCAAAACGACAACAGGCCTATCGCTGATACCATCAACACCATAGGGAGAGGCCCGATCGAAGGGAGCTCAGCTGAAGAACTGACCGAGAGGAAAGTCCCTCCGAAGCGTCAACGCACCTCTGAAGCCATCTCGTTCTCGGATGAGAACTTAAAAGGAGTTGAAACTTTTCATGATGACGCTGTAGTCATCTTCATGGTCGTGAATAAATTTGATGTAAAACGTATTTTGGTTGATAATGGAAGCTCGGCAAACGTTTTATATTACGATGCTCTCCAAAGAATGGGATGACAGAGGGCCAGCTCCGAAATATTAGGATGCTCTCCAAAGAATGGGATGACAGAGGGCCAGCTCCGAAGAATGAATGCTCCACTGGTCGGATTCATCGGAGATTCGGTCCCGGTTGAAGGCGTGATCAACTTACCTATCACAACCGGGCTCGCTCCTCGAGAGAGCACTGTGAGGGCGGACTTTCTTGTGGTCCATTTGCCTTCGATCTACAACGCCATCCTTGACCGACCGACCAACCTATAAAGCAAGTTCTATAATGGTCGGATCGCGCGGGGAGAATCGCAAAGTGGGCGGTCGAGCTCGGGGAATTCGACCTCGAGTACCGCCCGAGGCCGGCAATCAAGGCGCAAGTGCTCGCTGACTTTATAGTAGAGTGCACCCTATCGGACGACCTCAAGACCGAGCTCACACCAAAAGAGGATACTCCGGAGCAGCCATGGAATCTACACGTAGATGGCTCCTCAACCTCGGGGGGTAGCGGCGCAAGCTTCATTCTTACCATCCCGGATGGGGTGGTCGCGCAACAGGCTCTACGTTTCGAGTTTCCTACCTCTAACAACGAAGCAGAGTACGAGGCGCTCATCGCCGGGCTCAAGTTGGCAAAAGAGCTCGAGGTCAAAAGCCTGAGGGTCTTCAGCGACTCCCAATTGGTTGTGAGCCAGGTCTTGGGAGATTTTGAGGCAAGGGAGCCATCAATGCAGAAATACCTCCAAAAGGTGCGAGATATCACTTTCACACTAAACGCCTTCGATATCCAGCACATTCTCAGAGCAGAGAATGCAAGGGCGGACCAACTGTCTAAGTTAGCAACTTCCTGCATGAGCGAGCTCCTGAAGACCACGACGCTCGAGTATCTCCAAGCGCCATGCACCGAGGAGCCTGAACCAGTTCTCTGTGTTGAAACTGAATCGAGCTGGATGGATGCGTTCGTCAGCTACCTGCAGAATGAAATCCTCCCCGATGACGAGCTCGAAGCCCGCCGAATCAAGCGTCAGGCTTTCCGATACCTCTTATACGAAGGCAAACTCTATCGCAGGTCCTTCACCTCTCCTCTCCTTAGATGCCTCCGTCCTTCGGAGGCCGACTATGCCATGCGAGAGGTCTATGAAGGGATCTGCGGAAATCACCTAGGAGGTCGGGCCCTGGCCCACAAGATTCTACGCCAAGGATATTATTGGCCTACACTTCAGAAAGATGCCGCGGACTTCATACAAAGGTGCGACCGATGCCAGCGAAATGCCAACATTCAGTGCCGACCTTCAATCCCGCTAACCTCGATCAGTGCCCCTTGGCCATTTTGCTCAATAAGGGATTGACATCTTGGGGCCATTTCCCCAGGCCACGGAACAAAGAAAGTTCCTCATTGTCTCCATCGACTATTTCACCAAGTGGGTTGAGGCTGAGCCGGTGGTCCAAATCTCTGAGCCGAAAATGCAAGATTTCGTCTGAAAATCCATAATCTGCAGGTTTGGGCTCCCCTGCATCCTCATATCCGACAACGGCCGTCAGTTCGACAATGCCCGCTTCAGGAAGTTCTGCTCTGAGCTCGGTATCAACCATCGCTTCACCTCGGTCGCTCACCCCCAAACTAACGGAGAAACGGAAGTGACTAATCCGACAATCCTCCAGGGGCTGAAAGCCAGACTCGACAGGTCCAAAGGACATTGGGTCGAAGATCTATACAACGTCCTTGGGCCTACAGAACCACGTTCCGAATCCCAACCGGAGAGACCCCCTTCAACCTAGCCTATGGGACGGAAGCGGTCATTCCCCTAGAAATTGGGCTCCCATCGCTGAGGGTAGAGAGCTATGATGCAACCTCCAATTCATCACAGCTCAGAGGTAACCTAGACCTCCTTGAAGAGATGCGAGAAGCCGCCCGAATCTGCATGGCAAGGTACCAACAGAAAGCGGCACAATATTACAACTCCAGGGTGAAAGTCAAGCTCTTCAAAGTGGGAGATCTCGTTCTGAGGAAAGCTGAAGCTTCTCAACCTACCGAGCAAGGGAAGCTTGCCCCGAATTGGGAAGGACCATATCGAATTGCTCGAGTCCAACGGCCCAGAGCATACAAGTTGGAGTCCCTTGATGGGACCCCCATTCTCCGAAGCTGGCACTCCGAGAACCTCCGAATATACTACCAGTGAAGCCCTTCTAAAGGTCTTCGATGTCTGAAAACGCAACCAATAAGGCATTTCTTAAGATTTCCTCTTAATTATTCAACGCTTCTTCTAATGATAATTTGCTTGTGAACTCCAGGGTGTCCCTGAGGTGATTCGAGTCCTTAGGGGAGATCTAGCGGCGCCTCGACCAAGTTCGAATGCCCGACAAAATTCGGATGCCCGATCAAGCTCGGGATGCCTCGACCAAGCTCGGGATGCCTCGACTAAGCTCGGATGCCCGACCAAGCTCGGATGCCTCGACTAAGCTCGGATGCCCGACCAAGCTCGGATGCCTCGACCAAGTTCCGAATGCCTCGACCAAGTTCCGGATGCCTCGACTAAGTTCGGGATGCCCGACCAAGCTCGGATGCCCGACCAAGCTCGGATGCCCGACCAAGCTCGGGATGCCCTAGGTCTAAGATGACCTACTGTAGCGACCTCGAGTCCTATCTAATGATGTCCTGACTAAGCTCGGGATGCCCCGCTGCGTCGACCGCAAGCTCAGTCCCCCTTGACCTCGGGCGTTATTGAACGAAATCAGGGCTATAGTCCGAAATACCTAAGGCAAGAGCTACGGCGGCCAAATAAAGATTTTTAGGGCTAGGTCAGGATTTATATAGATACTCCTGATGGTTCAGATCGATAAGGCCAAGCCGCGCCTCCCATCCAGATCGCGCCACGTGCCGACCTCAGAAACCGAACTAGCGTATCAACATCGGATCGTCGCTTTAAAAACAGAATCGAAGCGGCGTCTTATCGAATATTGGAGCGTCATCATGAGCCCACGACTCGAAACCACCTCGAAAAGCAAAAAGCCGCCGCCTCGTGCTCTCATTGAAGACGCCCCTAAAGCGCTCCAAATGACGGAGCAATTTAAAGCTGTCTGATCTCACTGGCATGATGAAAACAACTACTTCGCTTGAGCTTGTAAACGGCTCGAACTCGGAAGTTAGGAGGTAGTGTTGGGGGAAAAATGGATCATTCAAAGCACGTGGTCAAATTGCTGGCACTTGATGATAAACGTGGCGACAACAAGCATACTCTTCAAGCGCCCGACCACAGAGCGTCCGACCTCAGAGCGTTCGGTCGCGGCACTGGCGACCCCAGAGCTCACAACCTCGATCTCGGCTGAGTTAAGCCCGATCGACCTCAAGGCCAAGGAAGATCCAGTCAAAGGGAGAAGCAGGCCTCCCCACTCCACCGAAAATCAAGTCCTCCTCATCCGGGATCAAATCCTGTGATCTCCGCCTCAACGACCGTCAATATTTAAATGCACATGATCTTAACGGATCACCAGCCAGCCCAAAATCTCGGGCCATTTACGGTAACCCATTAATTCGCACAATCACGTCCAATAACAGGTAACCCCTACACCCCTTCCTATAAAAAGGGGGGAGAACTCGAGGCAAGGGGGATTTTTTTCTCTTTTCCCTTCGTCCTCGGCCATTATTTTTTTCCATTGCTTCTCTCCATTAAAACCCCCCTCTGACTTAAGCATCGGAGGGCCGGCGCCGGAACCCCCGGCCACTGGCTTCTTGCAGGTCCGCCGGTGACAGCCGCCCGCCGCTGCACCACCAGCCGGAGCTCCTCCCCCTCAGTCCGCGGTCGCCCCCGGGTCCATTTTCCAGCAACAGGCTGAATTTTCTATTAGTTTCATGGATTGGGCCATCCATTTAGGTTTCATGTGGATAATCTTGTACAAACAAACAAGATTCATAGAAACATAGGCTGGGCTAGGCCTATATTCACAGAATTCAGAGGAATTTCTTCAGAGTGGACTGACCCAAATCCTATAGGGAGAAGAAAAAGACCTCGCCGGGTCCTTTTTTCCCCCTATCTTGCAGGAACAGACTAGGAGAGGTCTAGTTGACTTGGGTAGGGCTAGGCCACATATTCTATAGTACTAGAAATCATGTTTCCAATCCTGAGGATCCATTTGGATCATCCAAACAGGTCCTGAGGATTAAACCAACAGACTTTCCTATGACCTAGAGTAACCTGTGTCGAAATTATGGGTCAACTACAAATCTACATTGTAAATGTGGGAGTTCATGTTTTTAAAGTTAACTTCAAGTATATTGCTACAGAAGCATAATATGACTCTACCTTTATTCTGAGAATTCTCCAAGATTCAATTGTAGGCTTGTGAATTTGATCATGGTTACCACTTTGCACCAATTCTTCAATCTTTATGGTTTGCAACTAATAGGGTGATGACTCTAGTACGCTATCAAGTCCAGAAAAAATTTTAAAGCATTTGTTAGTTGATGAATGCATGTGTCGTGATGACTCTAGTACGTTATCAAGTCCCAAAAAAAATAATAATAAAGCATTAGTTAGTTGATGAATGCATGCATCGTGAAATATAAAAATTACCAAGGGCTGCCGTACCGACCCATACAATCCCCTACCTTACCATATTGGTAAAGGTACTGCTATGGTTTCATGGGTCGGTTCGGCATATGCTGAACCGGTCTCTATAGATTAGAACCAAGTGGAGTTGCACTGCACCATCTGGATTTGGATGGTACCATGGCTGTGAGTGATAAAAAGTGTTGGGAGCATGTGTCGGTACAGGGTACGTACTATACTGTAGTTACTATACCTTACAATATCAATACGGTAAACATATGTATGTAATTATAAATTTTCAATTACAAGAACTAGTCTATCGCACTATCGCTAGTATATGCAGTTTTTATATCATGCATTGGTAATACGTGATTAGATGCAACAATTTCTCTTAGTAGATCATTTTTTTTTTCATTTAAGATATGTTTGTTTCATTTGATTCTCTCATCCCAAAGATTTGTGAGTAAGAATTGTTTACTAAATTTCAGAGGGTATATGTAAGAGAGTCGGTTTCACATCTAGATGAGCAATGTGCTACTCAATTTATTGTTTTTGTTGTCTTTTAGTCATATTTCTCATAATAAAAGAAACCGTGAAAAAATTTAATTATAAATTTAAACAGTTACATCTTCAGCACTCTAGTTATAGATAATGATCATTTAGTTATCTCTGATTTTTTAATTGATGTTGTGCCAGCTACCATTGCTAAAATAATATATGTGTGCTATGCTTTATATCAATATAAGAAATCTGTCAGCTGTATATCTGGTGATCTAGAATTTAGGTAGTAACTAAAATTTTTTTTAAGTGTTTATATGCCTTTGATTACTTTGGTCATGTTTTATATGCTTTTGACAAGAGCCGAGTGCTGCAGTTTGTGACCATTTGCTTGAAATGAAGCAAAGTGGTTTTAACTGAAACAAGGCCAAGCAATGCCAGCATAGGTACATAGCTGTCTAGCATCCATTTGCTATTAAAAGACCATTACCCAGTTATGGTCCTGGCAATCCAGGGTTTTGGGAGGGGAAAACTGGGGATAGACCTAACCTTTGGTACTTGTTGCGCTAAGCCTTTACAATCGCACTAAGCAATGGCCCCTATGTTACATAAATATCTGAAACCTTTTGTTATGACTGAGATTTAAATCATTCCTAAATTTTTCTGCTGAGGATTATGTTAAGAATGATAAAGATCCTACGAAAATAATTTGTCTGCGCTATGACAAACTTAAAGGGAGGACTTTTTTCATGGTTGATGATAATATTGTAATTTGGAAAATTTATGGCTAGGGGTAGAGCGACATTTCTCTTTCCTTGCTTCGGGTCTAGGTTCTGTAACATATATAGCTTGCCTGTTGCATCAGATATTGTGCTAAGAGTAACCTGTGCTGTTATATTTCCAGTTTAAAAAAGCATAAATGTTTTAGTATCGTTAATGTTAGTATAATAGTTTTGGACTAGCTAACCACTTGTACTGTAGTGTTATAAATTTATTCTTTATTTCTGTTTTTTATTTCGCATGATATTGAGAAGCACTTTGCATGTAATCCCAGTGATTATGTAATATTCCACAGGGGACTGAAATATCTCTCAAAAGACCATGGAGGAAGGAAACCATGCATAATCTTGTTAAAGAAGCCACTGGTGTTGACTTTAATGAGTTTGGGAATAATGTTGAAGATGCAAAAGAAGTTGCAAAAGGGATACTGGGTATGAGATCAGAAGACACAGATAATATTTTAGCTCAGACATGCCCATCTGTGGGACATGTTCTTAATGAGGTAAATCAAATCTTTGTACACGTTGAAACTTGAGATCGTTTATTCTTAGTTGGTGTTGTTTTTTTGTGATTATTATTATTATTGATAATGTATTATTTTATTATAATGTAGATGTTCCTACTAGGGAATGGTTAAGAGCTTTGAAAACATCATATTAGTAATCAACCAAACAATATATACATTCTCAAGAAGTTTTTAATTTTTCAGTGATGCTCAAAACGTCCCTGTTACTGAACATGTCATTAATGTAATTGCTTTAACAATCAAAGTCACAAGTTCAGATAGGGGTGTAATTTGCTTACTGAATCGAGTTGTTTTGGAATACCTTGGAGTTTCTTTTTCCAATGGAGAGTTTGCAAAAAAATTGGGGATTCATCAATAATTCAGAGAAAATTAACTATGCTGGTAGTAGTTTTACTTGACACGTACATGGACATAATTTTTTTTTCTTTTATTTCATTCATTTTTTGGCCGCTAGGAAATTTGCCATAAGCATGTGGATGTTTTGCCAGGCCCAGTATCTGGTTATGTGGATGTTTTGCTGATACCAATTGTATAATTGTATTATCACTTTTGCTAGCATTTCTTGAATCCTAATTTGATTCGAGCATCACTTTTGTTACATTCTTGATTTGTCATGGCTTCATTCAACTTACTTACTAGTTGTTATACTTCCACTTCTAGCAGAATGATTGCTCCGGGCCCGTGATCCATCAGTAGTTTTAAGTCATCCATGGCTACTGAGATCTTTACATGGATTTCAGTAAAACTATGTTGAAGCAACATAACATTACCGAAGGACCAGCAATGACTATGACCAGCTGCTTGGGTACAGCAACAGCTGTATCAAGACCACAAAAAATGACTATGACCGGTTTTCCTCCAGGTCCAACTCTCTGATGGTAGAAGTCTCCGACCAGACCATGTGCAGAGTCAAGAAAGTTTTCTGTGCTATTTTCTTACGTAAAGAAGAAGAAGAATATGTTATCCCTACTAAGAATCTCTGAAGTTAAAGTGGTGTCCTCATTTCGAATAGCAATTTACCTAATAACTTTCTAATGATAGTTCTGAATGCAATCTTCTTCTTCTTTCTGAAACCATCTGAAATACCTATAGTTTTACATTTTTGCAAAGGTGATATGTAGAGGCTCTTGGGGAGTGGCCACTTGGGTATCACATTTATTTGAGGCCATCATCATGTTATGGTGAATTCTTCGACATCGTTGTAATCTAAATATTAGTATTTCAAATACATAACTCTGATACATAACCTTGATATATCTTCAGAAGACTATGATGCTGATTTTGTCACATGTAACTAAAATAGGGCACTTAGTTTTCTTAATGTGGACATGTGAAAATTACTTGGAGAGATTTTTAGTAGCTTATTTCTTGATTACTTCTTGAAGCTATGCTAGTTCATTTTGGTATGGAATCTGAACATGGAAAAATATACTATTAATTCAGGTTTTCGAGACCATTGTTGAGCCAAACCTTATACAACCAACATTCGTTCTGGACTATCCAGTTGAGATATCCCCGTTGGCCAAACCACACCGAAGGTAATTTAACAGTTTAGTTATGCTTTATTGCAGTATCATAGATTACCTTTAATGTCACAGAAATAGATTCTTTTGGTCTTTGTTATTCTATTTAAGAATTATGTGAACATTCATTTCAGTTATCTAACTGCTTTTTCTTCAAGATATAGCCAATGCTTTCCTTCATGGCTGGAGTAATAATGTATAATGATTTATTGAAAATAACAATATAACACTTATTTCCCATACATCATCTAGAAGTCTTTTCCATAACTTTGGAGTCAACTTTATGATCCTGTATTGTTACTCATGTTTTTTATTACACTATATTTATCTTTTTTATTATTATTAGGAAAAATGGAAAAAACCATTAATTTTTTTTAAGAATTTCAGTTAATTTTCAGTTATTAACCCAACAAAAGATTAATTTTTACCTATAAAGAGAATGAGTCTAGATCATCCAAGTTCACTTGTGAACTTGAGAGTCAAGCTGGGCAATCATGGCCGTCCATGTTTTGCAGGATGGGTGTGATGCATCAGGCCCCTGGCTGTACATGGGACAGCAGCCTGTGCAATAATACATGGGCCTTGTTGCATCACAGCTGTCGTGCAAAACACAGACAGGGTGTGATTGCCCAAGATGACTTCAAGTTCATGAGTGAACTTGTGAGGATCTGAACTCAAAGAAAATAGCCCAGTAACTGGCAGTTTTGCCACTGTTTTTCGAAAAATGGTGGTGCTCTAGTGTGAGGCAAACCAAAGCAGGGCTTTTTGGTATCGCCAAATACTCCTTAACTTCTGTTGTTGTTGTTATTGTTTTGCTATTAGAATGTCTTTATGTTTCATAAAAGTCCTGTCTTTATGTTTCATAAAAGTCCAGTCATACTATCAACTTGCTAGTTAATCGTAGAAAAAAAAAGTGGAACATTAATCCCACTAATGTTGCATGGGGCTGTTTGGAGCCCTGTGGTTGAAGTTGCACTGCAACTTGAGTCATCTTGTAACTTAAGTTGCAGTAGTTGACTTTCAAGGAAGCTCCCTTCTTGTGTTTGGAAGAGATTTTGAGGAAAAGAGGAGCGTATTTGATAGCATTCCGTTGAATTCCCTGCAAGCAGATGCGAAGTTAGAGCACTCCATGTACATGGAGATAAGGGTGTTATGGGTGAAGAGGTCGGTGTTGAAGCTGCTGGTGGAGAGGGATTGGGTGTGGACCTGGGTGCCCATGTGGAGGGTGTGGGGGATGGTGCAGACCTTGAGGAGGGCGGTGAAGGTGAAGGTGAAGGAGAAGGGAGGGCAGGGCAGGGGCTAGAGGTTGTGCATGGTGGCTTAGAGGTGGAGGGGGTGAGCGGAAATGGAGGAGGAGGCAGAGTGAAGGAGAGGGGAATGGAAGGAGGGTTGGCATAGACCTTTTATTTTAAATTACAATACCCACACAAATGACCACAACTTGTCCTGTAGCGATTTTGACTGCAAGTCAATCTACCATAAGATAGTTTTAAATTGCAGGCCAACGTGCAACTTAACTTATTGCATAACTTGAGTTGCAGGCATCCCAACAAGCTGGCTGGCTTGCACATGCAACTTGAGCTACATAAGTCTCCTTTTTTTAGGACTTCAAATAGCTCTTTTATCTTTCTGCTACTACATATCAGTTCATATTTTGTGAATTTCTAAGACCATCAAATTGTTGATTCATTTGTCTTGTACTTGAATGAGAAAAGAATCGCAATGTTCATTTCTTTGAAGTAGACAATAACATTTAATAGGCATCATTTGTTAAACACAGAACCTCTTTGAAATTCTTTTTAGTGATGCTCCATATGTTGCTGGTGTCATCTTCATACTTGATTATTAATCTTATGATTTGCAACTTTATTATTGTGCATGCCATTATATTTTTTCTTAACACTGCATGCTGGCTTTTGTTCTGCCCATGTTGCAGATATGCAGGTTTGACTGAGAGGTTTGAACTCTTCATTTGTGGCCGTGAGATTGCTAATGCATTCTCTGAGCTTACCGATCCGATGGATCAGGTATTCTACAAATTGTTTATATATTGCGGTCTGGGATATTTTATATGAATTTCTTCCTAAGTACTGCATGCATGGTGGCAATGTCAGTTTGGTATTTTTTTCACCTGCTATGATATTTTGGACCAGATATCAGGAGACTTTATGATGCTTATAGTTTTATACTTATCTGAATATCCATCAAAATCAGTTATTGAGGGTGAGACTTGGCGTAACGGTAAGGTTGTTCCATTTTGACTTATAGGTCACGAGTTTGAAACACGGAAACAGCCGTGCCACATATGGGGGTAAGGTTGTGTACATACGACTCTCTCTAGGCCCCACAATGGCGGGAACCTCGTGCATTGGGCCACCTTTTGTTATTGAAATCAGTTATTGCCTAAAGTCCTTGCCTACTCTATTAATGACCATCGGTACAGCATAACTAAATCAGGTCATGCAAGTTAAACATCTTGCATGAGTTAATTGGGCAACAAATCTGGGACTTTGGTCTGATTTCCTTGTTTGCCAATCATACATAGTTTGACTTTAAGTGAACGGGTATCAAGTAATTAAGTATTGACAGTCTACTTTTGAAATTAGTTTTTCTGGATTCGTTCTCGCATTTGCCAGAAAATGAGGTTGATGCTATGCATTTCCTGGTGCGCTGAAGGTGAGCATGAAGGCCCCCAACTGGTACTTATCTGACATTTGGAATTAGCTGACCAACAGGTTCATATTAATTCATGTTGAAAAAATCCAGCCAGTGCAAAAATCGGTTCTGGTATAGCCGTCTTGTATGCCCAAAACCTAAACTGAACATCCTCATAATGGGTAGCCATCTTATAACTGTATTCTGATTTTTTCTCAGTAAAAATAAAGATGCCTTCATTTTTTATGATAACCAATGAAATCAAAGTATGCTAGCCAAAGTTGTATCGACCAACTTCTGTTTGTATATCATACTTTTGTCTGCATGAAGTAGAATGTAATGCAATTTAATCTTCACTGGTCATTTTGGGCTTTTTTGCATATTTATTATTTCTGAACATTTGTAACTAAAATTACCTGCTATCTAAAACTAATCTGTATGTTTTCATTTGCTCATGTCATTTACTTGATATTGGGATTTATCTAATGCGTGTGCAACTATGATTAGTTGAGTATGACATGCTGATTGAGTTGACTGCATTTTTACAATCAAGAAAAAGTTATCCATACTGTAGAGTTTGGAATTTTCTCAGGCATTCTTCTTTTAGCATAAGATGTCCAATCACACCTGTTTTTCCATATTAGCCAACTTGCAAATGCCAAAACAGATTTCTTTAAATCTTTATCTAGACCTTGACCTATTCCTTCTCCCTTTAATAGCCTTGTTGGAGTGGCCTGTGTCATTTCTTGTTTTGGAATTTCAAGATATCTCCCCATTTAGGTTGTTTTGTTGCCAGTCTTAAATGTTGTTATTTATATGTTTTTGCTTTTCTGTGACAGAGGAATCGCTTTGAAGAGCAAATTAAACAGCATAATAAAAAGCGAGCAGCACTTGTTACAGGCTCAAAATCTGCTGAAGGGAAAAGAGAGATTGATGATTGCTCCTATGAAGTGTCTTTGGATGAGGACTTCTTGACCTCTCTAGAATATGGCATGCCCCCTGCTTCAGGAATGGTATGATCAAACAACTGATTTATTTTGCATCAGCATCAAGGTCATATTCTGTATATCTCTTTACAAAATAAAACCTAAACAGAAACATATAATTGTCTTTCTTATGCATGTGCATTACGCAATTGAATTTGTGGATCTCATGTCAACCTATTATCAAGTCACGTTAACCTACTATTAACTAGTTTTAAAAGGACTCATAATATTCGCATTGGTGCATACCATTCATAAAATAGTTTTAAATTGTCGAATTTTGTTGAAGTTCAATTCCCATGTTTTGTGCCTGAAAAGTTGTTTATGACATTTTCCTCCTGCATCTGTGCTGGATACTTTTTTCTCAAAGTTTGGATTTCACCAGGGCATATGAACTGAAACCTACTAAAGAAATCTGTTTCAGAACTTATTTGAAGAATATTGACATGTGCATAGGTCTCGGTTTGATATGTCATGAGCTGGCAAATTAGTACCAAATCTTGAGTACTTCTAAGTGGGTCACTGTGATGGTATTTCAGTATGCTAAATGCTCTCCTATTGAGGGCATCAATCATCATTAAAATCGATGTACTCACATTTTATCAGATAGCAGTTGAGAATTTCTGCGACACATTATAGATAATTATTTGTCTTGGTATGCCATATATGAGTTAGTGATTGATTATTTTCACTGTCACTTGTCAGGGGCTTGGAATTGATAGGTTAGTGATGCTTCTGACGAACTCTGCCAGTATACGGGATGTTATCGCATTCCCTATCCTTAAGATTCAACCGCAGGTGTCGTCTTAAAAAATATATATATAACACAATAATTTTTTGAAGATGTAACATGCGTGTTGATGAGGGCTCTTTTTTTCAAGCCACTAGGTTTGAAGTTCAGCTCATTACTGTAAGTTACATTGTCGAGCTTATTGTTATATAATTCTTCTTCGCGATTCTTGTTTTATTGAAAAAAATTAATTCCAGGCGAGTACAGAACTCCAGGGATGCTTTCCCCTTTTGTAATATCTTCTCGTCCATATACACAAGGAGCAGAAGAAGCAAATAAAGATGTATAATATATATTTTCACCGGCAGCATCTTTTCACGTGAGATCCATGTTTTAAAAACCAGAGACTATAGCTTCTGGTTAAACCCATCAACCGGTCAGGCTTCCAGTCTAGATGCAACTTTAAACCAGGTTTGCCGGAAATGCCGCTCAATTTTTGGAAAACCGTTGAGTCGGGGCTTGTTTGAACCTTTCCGGAGTCGGGCGAATTAATCGGATTAAGAGGGGTAAATAGGGTTTTACCGGAATCAGGCTGGTTGGCTTATCTAGCTTGCGGTGTATTTCAGACTTCATACAAATCTCAGTATTTGGGCTGCAAAGAGGGGGAGGAAAAAAAAGTTTGTGGAGGTTTTTTATCTTCCTATGGACTTTGTAGAGGGATTAGGTTTGCAAATCATGTCACTCCATTTTCGATTCTCACATTTTCCACTCCCACACCATGACAGGGTATGGTCGGTGGCGTATTGGCAGCGGGTCTGGAGGTATGGCCAATGCCTCTCTCTCTCTCTCTCTCTCTCTCTCCCTCTCTCTCCCTCCCCATGTGTGTGCGCACGCACGTGTGTGCCCCTTCCCTCCATCCCTCTCTCCCCACGCTTGGCTTGACCCTCAACGATCTAGTGTTCCTCTATTGGCCGGCCAGGTATCACCTCTTTGCCCTATCCTCGATTTCTCATACTCTTCCAGCCCTCGCGCATGTCAAGGTTTGTTGATGTTAAGCATTGTACAAGAATGCCCCTCCTTGATCTCTTTTTCCTCGCATCCGCTTCTCTCCATGATCCATCGTGGTCTCCATATAGCTTTGGCAGGAGGGTTTGGCCCAATTTGGTGGAAGTTTTTTGTTTGAAAAAAACTAATAGTATTAGAGGATTTTGGTGAAAAATATGATAATTAGAAATTTTTTAGGTCTCCAAATTGTATTAAAAATGGATCTGCCATCAACAATATGTTGAATTTATTAATAATACGATGCCATTTATTTTATTTATAAATTATTTTTTAATTTATAAGTGATGAAATCCTGAAAATAACATGTATGATGCAGTGTTCTACAATTACAATAATTGGTTGTTTATAATTATTATCGATAATTTATTATATAATATTCCTTATAATACATTTATCGTATCATTGTGATGCCATTCTTTGTTTCTAGTTAATCCAATGGTTGAACTGTTGATAAATGATCTGCTCATTTTTCTAGTTCTATGGATGGTTCCGTTTTCAAAACATTGCTTGAGATAGTAGTTGCGTCTGATTCACAAGAAGCTGGCAATAGATTACTCTCTTTCCCCTTCCCTTCCTAAGATCGTGCATTGAAGAAGAGTTTTTTTTTGTTTTTGTGACAGGATGCGACAGAGCTGAGCCACTACCGGCTGATCAGTCTGTGCACGACCGTGTACAAGACTATGGCTAAGGTTCTTATTGCTAGGCTACATGGCATTCTACCTCGACTCATCAATTCGGAGCAGGAGGTCTTCGTGGGTGGGTGAAGCATCACAGATAACATCTTTATTGCTCAGGAGTTCATGTTTGATCTTCAGAGAGCTTCGGATCGGAGGAGCTTGATGGGTATCAAGCTGGACATGGAGAGGGCCTATGATAGGATGAGTTGGAACTTCTTGTGGTGGTCTTTGGAGTGCTATGGCTTCCATGAGCAGTGGATTGGCTGGGTTATGGGGTGTGTGACCTCTCCGTCATTTGCCATCTTGGTGAACGGCTCACCCACACGGTTCTTCGAGTCGGCAATTGGCCACTGGTGATGAGAGCATAAAAGTGCGATCTACATATCACCTAAATTAGTGTTATTGCTAACTGATAATGATAAATTCACCGGTTTAATATTATATTTTCGTTTGGTACAGGTTATTACAAATTAAAGTTTAAATGCACATTTGGTACAGATTGCGCAGGTCCAATCCTACCATGACCTGGTCGAGCACATTTGCCCCCGAGTGATTCTCCACATTGTGCTAACCATACCACGGAAGACCCCAGCTCCATTCCAGATCAGCTCCCGCGCCCTCTTTCATGATCAACGTTCCCATCGCAACCGTCCATCTTTTCAGCTCCAAGCCGTGATCGGATTCACAGCAGCCTCCTCTGCCTCAACCCGTGTCTCCTTTCATCCCAGTGATCCCAGCACCGGATCAACCTCCCAGCCTTCCCAACCTCCCACGCCCGTCCGACTGCAGCATGATCCAAGCACAGCGCCCAGCCATCCCGTCGTCCACGACACCTCCAAGCCTTCCTCCGCGGCAAATCCACGTCTTCTTCCTCCCGTCGATCACGCTCCCATTTCTTCCGCCCGTTTCAAATGCAGCCCAGCCATCTCGGAGCCGTCACTGCCAGCGCCGTCCCCGCTTTTTCAGCGCGTTCCAACCACATCCCCGTGGCCTTTCATCCCGGAATCCCAGCGATCCAGTCTCCTCCAGCGCCCGTCTGTGTTCATCACGGATCCTGCATCCGTCCGTGGGCCAAAGAAGAAGATCCATCTTCTTCCATCCGTGAAGCATTCCTCCCGGCGATCCCGCATGCCTCCATCTATTCCGCATCCTCCCAGCATCGCGCCCGAGCCGGATTCGAAATCCCAACGTCCCAGCGCCCGGATCCAAGCCGTGAACGCCTCCTCCCAGCTTCTCCAAGTGATCCCACGGCCAACCAATCTTCCATTCCCAGCCGTGCGCCCATTCTATGTTCCTAGGTCCCTCCCAAATCAATCGATCCTCCCGGCTCCTCCACCACCAAGCATCGTGTCCGAGCCGCAATGATCCAAGGCGCCATCCACGGATCACGCCGGCTGGTCCAGCCTCCTGCGCATCCAAGCACCCGCGGCGCTCTTCATCCGGATCCACCTCCCGAGATCCCGCGCCCGTTTCTCCTCCTCTCCATGCTGTGGCGATCTATAAGAAGGGGAGAACGAGAGGAGGAAGGGAGCTCTCGGCGAGGTGGTCGGCTGGTTCAAGAAGGAACAAGGGAAGAGCTCGTTTGGTCCAAAAAGAAACAGGGGAGGAGTGCTCTGTTTCTTTTGGGAAGAAGAAAGAAAAAAAAAAGAGAAAATTAGTATTTTATGTTCCACCATGGGAGAGAGAGGAAGAAGAGAAGTAATTTATTTTTTTTCTTTTCTTTATTTTATTTGCAAAATAGAAGGAATATTAGGCCTCTAATCTCCATTTTTATTTGTAATCAGTTTTCTTTTTATGAAATCCATCAATTCTCTTTCATGCAATCCTTGTTCTAGGTTCAATTTAATTTCTGCTTTTTATACAATACATTAAATTTTCTTTTATGCAATTTATGTTCTAGGCTTTTGATCTTCTTAGCACTGGTTTTTATCCATTTTAACTTATGCCAAAACTCTTCTTTAATTAGTTAAATATATAAATGCTCTTTGAATCTAAGTACCTGTCTTTTAGTTAATTTTAAGTAGAAAACATTCTCTAGTAGATTAGAGAATCCGTCAACATCCACGACATAATGTTTTTCTTTTTATTCAAAAATTGATTTTGAATCCGAGTGAACATTTTTATTTTTAAGCAACTCCAATCACCTTCCTGTGGATCGACCTCTTACGACCACTATTCTTCGAGTAAAAAAGGTAAGAGTAAAATTAAATTAAATTTTGTTTGTCGGTTCTAACAACGATTTGTTTAGTATATTTTTAGGTAAACAGGAATCGGACAACAAAATTTTGGCGTCGTTGTCGGGGAGGCAAATCGAGAAGCAAGAACGATCACGAAGATTAAATCGAATTTTGGATGCTCGGAGTGAACGCACTCCGGTAGTAAGTTTTTTTTTTTATTATTATTATTAATGTTTCTTGTTTTGATTATTTTTAATTAATAATTTCGTAGCTATTAAATTCTGAAATTTGAAATTCAGAATTTAAAATTCTGAAAAAAAATTAAAATTCAAATTTTTTTTAAAATTAATTTTTTTTTCAAAATTCTAAAATTTAAAAATTTAAATTCAAAATTTGAATTCTGAAATTCAAAATTTAAAATTTAAATTTAAAAAAATTTAATTAAATAAAAAATTTTAAAAAATTATTATTTTTTGCTAGTAATTGATAGGGTGCAATCCCCCGAGGTTATCATACCTCTTTTGGGGCTCCTCACGGAGTAATATCCAGAGTTTATTCAACGGGCATTCGGAGATTGACTGACGCATAAGGATTAGTTTTTAGTTTACATTCAAGTTCTTCCTATATAATTTTTTTTAAAAAACATAAAATTAAAAAAAAAAATTAAAGAAAAATAAATATAAAAATAATAAAAAAGAAAAAAATTGCTTGCTCATTTTGTCGTACAACCTAATGACATTGCATAAACTTTAAAAAAATTATTGATTATTTGCTGCATTTAGTATTAAACATTTGCATAAAATAATTTAAGAGCAAAACCTATTAAAAAGATAAGGTCAGGAACACCACCTTGAATATATATCCTAAGCCAAATTAAATTAAAATCAATTAGACGTTGGCCTTAGGGTTTTTGAGCTCAATTATGCTCTTGGAAAGAAGCGGCTGAAAGCCACTCTAGTGAGAATTTATTAATTGGTGATGTCTAGCAAAGTTTTACAACAGTGAGAACTGTTATGGATATTGTGGTATCAATGTATCCCTTCTGGCACCCCCACACACCCCGGGACTTTCCTGGTCACTGGTTACTGGATCGCTTAACTGGTAAGCGCAAGCTTAATCTGAAAGGAAAATTAGGAGCTGTCTAATCTAGGAGAGAATTTTTTTAACCTGATAAATCTCTGTGCAACTAGATTAAAAGCTACTAAACCTCACTTAATTCTAAGACTAATAGAGTCAAATTATTGTGTGGTGTTGGTTGTGGTCATCTGTGTCTAGCCCTTCTCTTTTCTTAGGATTTCGTTCATTTTAGGAGTCAAATCTAATAAATTGTTGATAATGTATGCATGGTAGAAGGTCATTAAGGGATAAGTTAACCCCATTTGATCCTGAGATTGACAGAACTTTTCATCACAACCTGCGAACTGTAAACCAACCGTCAATCTCTCTACAATGGGTGAATATATTTGAACTTTGAATGAGTTGTTTGCACCCGCATCCGCTAGTCCCCCTACTTGCAAAGTATTACCAATTAATAATGCAGCCCAATTCGAGATTCGGGCTGCAACAATAAACATGTTACCCAAGTTTTATGGGTTCGAGAGTGAACAACCCTACATTCATCGAAACAAATTTTTGACAATTTGTCAAACGTTTAGAAATCAAAACTTAGATGAAGAGGGTATTAAATTAAGGTTGTTTTCCATGACTTTAGAGGATCGTGCAGTATTCCCTTGCTTCAAATTCCATTACATCATGAGAACAACTATTTAAGAAGTTCATGGCTAAGTTCTATCCCATGGTAAAAACTGAAAAAAATTAAGGATGCCATCAGAACTTTTAGAAAAAAATTTAAGGAGGAATTTTTCCAACTTTGGAAAAGATTCCATGATCTTTTGGTCAAGTGCCCGCACCATGGGCTTGATAAGGCTGATCTGGTCCACTTCTTTTTAAAGGACTATCTTCGGTACATAGAAACATGATTGAGTCCATGCACAAGGGTAGGTTCATGAACCAAACCCCAGATCAAGCTTATGAATTTCTTGTTGACTTAGCCGAGAATGCCCAAAATTGGAGTAGCTATGGTGAGGAAGTAAATAGAGATGAGTTCGAGTCTAGAAAACCAGGTAATTATGAAATGAAAGCAGACCGAGATCTCAAAAATGTCATATCCAATTTGGTGACTGGAATGAATAACTTGAGTAAAAAGTTTGATGCTTTCACTGTTTCCACTAGCTCGAGTTCATATAAAGAGTTAAATCCCATCATGAAAGTGAATCACGAGTCACATAGTTTATGTGTCTTGTGTAACAGTCCAGAACATCTAGTGGAGTGCCGCCCTAATCTGCCCACCATAAAGGCCGAGCAAGCAAATGCTCTAAATTTATATAGTGCCTTCAAAAAGCCCACTCCCAATTCATTCAGCCCAGTCTACCACCTTGATAATAGGTTCCACCCAAATTTCTCATACAAGCAAAATGAACCTATTCAGCATCAAGGTGGTCCACCAAGTTTTCAGTGGAACTTCTTCAGGATAGGTCCAACACAAATGAACTAACATTTGGTTCCATCTGTACCTCCTTATAATGCTCTTATCCCACAGCAACCTTCACCATTAGAAACTATGATGGCTAATATGATGAAACAACAACAAGATTTTATCCAACAGCAACAACAGACTAACATGGCTCAAACCCAGACTAACCAATTCCATGCGCATGCAATTGCAAAACTTGAGGTTAGTCTAAGCCAAATAGCAAACTCTCTAGGGGATAGCAAGAAAGGTGAACTACCTAGTCAGCCAGTGCCTAACCTTAGTAGGCAACAGAATCAAGGGCCAAGAGGCCAGTTTCAGATTGATTCTAATGGAAACCCTACCCATGAAGTCCAGGCAATTACCACTTTACGGTCTGACAAGCAAGTGGATAACAAAGTTCAACTTCCTGTACAAGAAAAAGAAAAAAAATAGGAACCGAACCCCACTCAGAAAAAGGCACCAGAACAGGGAACACAAGGAATAGAGGAGAAACCAATAGAGACGTACACACCCAAGGCTCCCTTTCCTAGTAGACTACAAGACTCAAAGAAAAAATCTCAATACGATGAAATCATGGAAGTCTTTAAAAATGTCCAAATAAATTTATCCTTCCTAGATGCCACCAGACAGATCCCCTCCTATACAAAATTCTTAAAAGACCTAACCACGGTGAAAAGGAAAACCAGTATTCCCAGGCAAGCTGTGATGGCAGCACAAGCCTCATCTCTTATTCAACAACAGATTGCCCCAGAATACAAGGACCCTGGTTGCCCCACTGTTGAAATTAAAATAGGCGAAACCATCATTCGGAGAGCTCTCCTAGATTTAGGAGCTAGTGTAAACCTGTTACCCTATTCTGTCTACACCGAACTAGATTTGGGGGAATTAAAGCCCACAAACATTACTTTGTCATTAGCAGATAGGACTGTGAAGTATCCTAAGAGAATTGTAGAGGATGTAATTGTAAAGATAAATGAGTTTTACTATCCTGTGAATTTTGTAGTCCTCGAAACTGAACCAGGGAAAAATCCAGGTAGTCACATCCCGGTAATCCTTGGCAGACTATTTTTGGCCACTTCAAATGCTGTGATCAGTTGCCGAAATGGGATAATGACCTTAGCATTTGGGAACATGATTGTCCAGCTCAATGTTTTTTACAGTAGTAGTCAGTCAACTGAGATGGACGATTTGGAATAAATTCACATGATTGAGAACATAATTAGCAGTTCTTTTGAAGAGTCGAGTTATTCTGATCCATTAGAAAGATGTTTGGCTAATTTCGGTCAATATTGTGAATCAAGTAAGGAGGTTAATGCATTGTTAGATTCCATTCCTGTGATGGATACTAGCAGATGGGCCACCAAGTTTGAATCATTGCCTATTTCAAACTCTCAGCTAGTGCCATCTAATGTCAAACCTCCCCAGCTAGAACTTAAAGACCTTCCCGAAAACTTGAAGTATGCATTTCTTGGAGACAACAAGACCTTACCTGTTAAAGAACAGAAAAATAAGTTATTAAGTATCCTTCGGAAAAATCAGGAAGCTATCGGTTGGTCTATAGCCGATATTAAGGGGATTAGTCCTTCTGCGGTCCAACATAAAATCTATTTAGAAGAAGATGCAAAAATCTCTAGAGAACCACAAAAGCGACTTAATCCAATCATGAAGGACGTAGTTCGAGCCGAGGTCATCAAGCTTTTAGATGCAGGGATTATATATCCTATTTCTGATAGTCAGTGGGTAAGCCCAGTTCAAGTCGTACCAAAGAAGTCTGGCATCACTGTGGTGAAAAATGATCCCAATGAGTTAGTCCCTACTCGAGTCCAAACGAGATGGCGAGTATGCATCGACTATAGAAAGCTTAATGCCATGACTAGGAAAGACCATTTTTCTCTATCCTTCATCGATCAAATGCTAGAACGTCTAGCTGGCCACTCTCATTATTGTTTCCTCAATGGTTATTCTGGATATAACCAAGTTCCTATCGCACGTGAGGATCAAGAGAAAACTACGTTCACCTGTCTTTATGGCACTTTTGCCTATCGTCGCATGCCTTTTGGGCTATGCAATGCTCCGGCTACATTCCAGCGGTGTATGATGAGTATTTTCTCCGACATGATGGAGAAATTTTTAGAAGTTTTCATGGATGACTTTTCTGTATTTGGATCCAATTTTGATGAATGTCTGCACCACTTGACACTGGTTGTAGAACGCTGTAAAGAGAAAAACTTAGTTCTTAACTGGGAGAAGTGTTATTTCATGGTAGAATCAGGTATTGTTTTGGGACACAATGTGTCACAAAGGAGAATTGAGGTGGATAAAGCCAAAGTAGAATTAATTGTTAAGTTACCACCTCCCAAAACTGTTAGCAATGTCAGAACCTTTTTAGGGCATACAGGTTTTTACCGCCGCTTTATTCAGGATTTCAGTAAATTGTCGAAACCCTTATGCGATCTGTTGGCGAAAGATGCTACTTTTAATTTTTCGCCAATTTGTATAACTGCTTTCGAAAGACTGAAGTCTGAACTAACCTTAGCACCCATCATAAGATCCCCTTATTGGAATCTGCTATTTGAAATCATGTGTGATGCATCTGATTATGCAATAGGTGTCGTCCTAGGTCAGCGAGTGGGGAAGCTTCCCCATGTGATTCATTATGCGAGCAAAACTCTAAATGATGCCCAACTTAACTATTCCACCACTAAAAAAGAATTGTTGGCAGTTGTTTTTGCTCTTGATAAATTTCGCCCCTACCTGATAGGATCTAAGGTTCTTGTTTATTCTGATCATGCCGCCCTTAAGTACCTTCTCACAAAGAAGGATGCTAAGGCAAGGCTCATTCGTTGGATCCTATTGCTCCAGAAATTTGATCTCGAAATCCGAGATAAAAAGGGATCTGAAAATGTAGTAGCTGACCACTTGTCCAGACTGATTGTTGAGTCATCTGCAGAATCATTACCTGTATCCGAAACTTTTTCGGATGAACAATTAATGATGATTTTCCATACCAATGTTCCATGGTATGCTGACATAGTCAACTACCTCGTTACTGAACAAATGCCTAGCTCTTGGACCAAACAGGAGCAATTTCGCTTCCTAGCTTGTGTGAAGTGGTATTTTTGGGATAAACCATACCTATTTAAATATTGCCCTGATCAGATCATCCGACGGTGTATCCCTAAATACGAACAAAGGAAAGTCCTTTCTTTTTGACATGACCACGATTGTGGTGGTCATTTCAGTGGTAAAAAGACGGCTGCAAAGGTTTTGCAGTGCGGATTCTACTGGCCCACACTATTTCATGACTCACACGAGAATTGTAAAGCATGTGACCGATGTCAAAGACTAGAAAAAATTTCAAAAAAAATGAGATTCCCCTGAACCCGATCTTAATTGTAGAAATCTTTGATGTTTGGGGTATTGATTTTATGGGTCCTTTTCCTATGTCATTTGGGCACCAGTACATACTCCTAGCTGTTGTCTATGTGTCCAAGTGGATTGAGGCTGTCGCATATAAGACCAATGATCACAAAGTAGTGATCAAGTTTCTTAAGGAATCTGTCTTCACTCGCTTTGGCACCCCTCGTGCTATCGTTAGTGATGGGGGAAAACATTTTTGCAATAGAATTTTCAAAGCCCTTGCTAGGAAGTACAACATCACCCACAAGATCGGTACACCATATCATCCACAAACGAGTGGACAAGTTGACATTTCCAACAGAGAAATCAAGACCATCCTTGAGAAAACTGTCAGTCCATCTCGAAAGGATTGGTCCCTTAGGTTAAAAGACGCATTGTGGGCATATCGTACGGCCTACAAAACACCAATTGGAATGTCCCCATATAGGATTGTCTATGGCAAGGCTTGCCATTTACCTGTCGAGTTAGAACACAAGGCCTATTGGGCAATCAAACGCCTAAATTTCGATCTCGACAAGGCAGGAGAACATAGAAAGCTTCAGCTTGACGAGCTTGATGAAATTAGGAACGATGCTTATGAATGTGTTAAAAAGTACAAAGATCGTATGAAAGTCATACATGATAAAATGATTACTCGTAAAGAGTTTCACCAAGGACAAAAAGTTCTTTTATATGATTCTCGATTACATCTATTCTCTGAAAAACTTAAATCTCGTTGGACTGGCCTATACACGGTAGAGAAAGTGCATCCGCATGGTGCGGTAGTAATATGCAATACTAAGTATGGTAGGTTGTTTCAAGTCAATGGACATCGTCTAAAACCATACCTTGAGTATCTGAGTCCAGAAGTCGAGGAGACACTTCTGATCGACCCTGTCTATTATGAGTGAATTTACATTTTGTCTGGCTGAAGACATAAAACTTAGCGCTCTTGGGAGGCAACCCAATATAGAGATATTATAAAAATAATATAATATAATATAATATAATATAATTAATTTAAAAAAACTAATAAATTACTAACATGCAGGTTTGGAGTTTTTTTTGCCCCAATTGTCAATTTACCTATCCATATCAGGTAACTTCTCCTCTGTCCTATTACTGCGTTAAATTTTCTTTAACATTGAGGATAATGTTAGATTTAGGTATGGGGGTGAGAATATTTTTGATTTTTCTACCTAAAAAAAATTTAAAAAAAGAGAGAGAAGGAATTTCAAATTTTTAACTCAAGATCTAATCTTTTTGACTGTATAAACTAAGAATTGCTTTGACAATAGCTTTGAGTTGAGGAATATGATAACAGTTATAGCTTGAGTTTTCGTCCCACCTGTCTTCTGCTAATATGATATAAGACGATTTAGCACCTACACGTAAGCACATGAATAGTGGGGTATGTAAACTTGCAACTAATACGAATACTTTTAATCTTCTGGATAATTTAAAGTTATATGTGTAATGAACACCCTATTATTAAAAAAAAAGAGAAGAAAATAAAACGAGTTTATTTTAAGTCTTCTCACTGAGCAACCGGACCTCTTGCTTGGCAAGCAGCAAGTGTTCGCGTAAAAAGGTGAGGATGGCTGAGATTAAACTCTGAGTGACTAATTTGGCCTTGGAGCCTAGTTGACTTGAGTTATTAAGCCTGTTAGGGTGTCTTTACACCTAGTGCCCTGAGCCATCGGGATCGGGAGTCATTGGCCTAACACTTGCTACATGGGTTAGCTAGAAAGCTTAATAAGGCTAGATATTGCATAAGTCATTCTTCTTAGCATTCAGTTTGAAAAGAATAATAATAATAATAATAATAAATAAATAAATAAATCTGGGGTGTTTATTACCATTTAATTCTAAAAAGTCTTGAAAATTGGAGTGATCATGTTGGGAGTAAGTGAAAGCCACTCATTTATATGATACTATCTTGCACCTCACTACTCTTGACTTGTTAGCAGATAGATGGGGTGTAACGAAACTTGAGTTAGAGTCTACTTAAATAGGATAGCAACAAGTCTCTATTGTCCTTTCAATTCTAGTTTCATACAGTAATACTTGTTCAAATTTCGAATTAAAAATTGAAAATTTCTGACAGATGAAGTTTGTGGATAACTTCACTGCAAACCCTCGCGAGACAAAACTCGTCCACTAGGGTAACCTAGGAGTTTAAAGGCTTATTGTACGTGCTAAGTGCAATCGTGACTCCCTACGAAAATGGGTACATATCTTAGTTTTGTATATTTAGCTTCAATAAAATAAAAAAGAGAGTCATAAGTTAGACTACATCTTTTTGTGCCCTCATTTATCGTTTGCTTGTTAATTGCTAGAGACTAGCAATAAGCTAGTTGGGGGGTATGATGAGAGCACAAAAGTGCGATCTACATATCACCTAAATTAGTGTTATTGCTAACTGATAATGATAAATTCACCGGTTTAATATTATATTTTCATTTGGTACAGGTTTTTACAAATTAAAGTTTAAATGCGCATTTGGTACAGATTGCGTAGGCCTAATCCTACCATGACCTGGTCGAGCACATTTGCCCCCGAGTGATTCTCCACATTGTGCTAACCATACCACGGAAGACCTCAGCTCCATTCCAGATCAGCTCCCGCGCCCTCTTCCATGATCAACGTTCCCATCGCAGCCGTCCATCTTTTCAGCTCCAAGTCGTGATCGGATTCACAGCAGCCTCCTCTGCCTCAGCCCGTGTCTCCTTTCATCCTAGTGATCCCAGCACCGGATCAACCTCCTAGCCTCCCCAACCTCCCACGCCCGTCCGACTGCAGCGTGATCCAAGCACAGTGCCCAGCCATCCCGCCGTCCACGATACCTCCAAGCCTTCCTCCGCGGCAGATCCACGTCTTCTTCCTCCCGTCAATCACGCTCGCATTTCTTCCGCCCGTTTCAAATGCAGCCCAGCCATCTCGGAGCCGTCACTGCCAGCGCCATCCCCGCGTCTTCTGCGCATTCCAACCACGTCCCCGTGGCAGTCAGCTATTTGATTTAGTCCGAGAACCCGACCACAGATCAAAGCCTCCATTAAAGAGATTCTGGGTGTGGGTGAGCAGGAGGGCATTATGAGGTATTTTGGGATCCCTATCACCGGCCGGTGGCTTAGGCGGAGTGACTGCTCCAATGTCGGGATGAGTATCAGACGTAGACTGGAGGGATGACAGATGGACTCTCTCTCTATAATGAGGCGTATCATCCTAGTATGATCGGTGTTGAGCTCGATACCTGTGTATCTGTTGGTGAGCACGCCCGTGCTGACTTCCCTATTGAGGTCTCTAGAGCAGCTGTTCAGGAACTTTATGTGGGGCAGGCAGGTGGGTAGGAGAGGCATTCACCTGGTGGCGTGGGAGGTAATGTGTCAGCCTCTTAGATAGGGAGGTTTGGGGGTGCAGTCTTTGTTGGCGAGGCGGGGGTTCTAGCAGAGCAGCAGGCCACAAGGTTCATTCTAGAGCCGGATAGTTTGTGGAGTGCCTTACTGAGGGCAAAGTATGGTGCATACGTGACTGGGGTGGAGTTCAGTACCGGTCGCCATTGTTCATTCATATGGAGAGAGATCTGTTCCTCCGCTCCGTCTGTGTTACCAGAGATCAGGTGGATGATCGGAGATGGGCGGTCAGTCAATGTTCTGTAGGATAAGTAGTTGATGGAGTTATCGTTGTGTAGGATACCGGCGTTGGTTGACTCGATGAGGTTGGCCGGGCTCAAAGTCAGTGATTTGATAATCGCTGGAGGGGGTCGGTGGGACGAAGCCTTGATTAGGGAGACCTTTGGGCGCAGTTAGCTGAGTGAGTGCTTTCCATCCTGCTACTTCAGGGCATACCAGATAGGCAAGTGTGGGCGGCGACGGGATCAGCCAGGGTACATACGGCGGACCTACAGGCGGTGATGGGTGGCAAGGTGTCTAGGCAGCGTGATGGCAGTTGGGTCTGGATGTTGCAGTTCATCCCCGAGTGGCTCTATTCATCTGGAAGGTACTCTGGGACTGCCTACTGACTAGGAGCTTGCTGGTCAGGAGGAGTTTCAGGATTTCTTCGATGTGTGGGGACTGCTCGGATTCGATGGAGACCGTCAACCATGTGTTGTTTGAGTGCCCGCGAGCAACTCAGGTGTGGAGGAGGGCATCATTCCCCATGTCAGTGTTCGGTGTTGTGGTGGAGGAGTTCCTTCGGCAGGTGAGGGTTGCCACTCGATCCCCGCGTACTGCTGGGTGGGGTATTGCTGCCATCGACTTAGTGTTGGAAACCCTGGTGGTCGCATGCATATATATTTTTAAAAATTTTACAGTGGAAGCATGAATTAAACTATTTAATTTATATGCATGCTAGAGATCATATCTCTATAACAAAAATAGATCCAGAACTTTAAACATTTATCCTAAACAAGTAGGCATGATTTTATATCTAACATGTAGTCATGCAGAATTTCAGCAATCTAGTTGATTTCTAATCTTAATTTTTAATGAGATCAGATCTCATACCTTTTTGCTTTGAGAACTTTGATGATGCCTTGATCACCTTGTATAGCTGCACACACGTCCGGCCTCTACGGATAGCCCATGCGAAGCTCTAGGAAGATCCACAACTGCAGGAGTGCTAGCTTGTGCAGAGGTGCTGCAGTGGCTGAACTTTTCTCCCTCGAAGCACTCAACTTTTGATTCTTCTTTAAGAGGATGAAGGATGGAGATGAAGGAAAAGAAGGAGGAGAAAAGGTGGCTGACTCTCAGAATTTTTCAGAATTTAGAACCCTTTCTAAAGACCATCTTTTTCAAACCCTATAAACGGAAACAGAGACATTAGACGCCAGCTTAGACCTTGGTAAGCGTTTCTTCTTCGAAACCTCAGCATATATGGTTTTATAGGACGATTTGTCCAAAACAGACCTTGCTCGCAATGATCTTAGGAGAACTTTGCTTTTTCGGTTCAAAAATGGGGAAGTGGTCTCTCCGCAAGCAAGCGAGCTGGGCGGGGAACACCCCCTTGCCTTGATGGAAATTGGCTTCGCTGCGCCCTGAATAATCAAAAAGCCGCAATCTCTTGAGTCTCTAACTTCCGAATCCGAATGCCCAAAAGACCTACTTGTTTCAGTCCATTCTGAATCTCTAGCTTTTGAGTTTGTTTGGGAATGAAATGAAAAACCGTATTGTATTTTGCATCTTTTGCCAAACCAGTTCCTATCTCTTATTTTATGCAATTTCGCTCTTTCGACTTTTCATAATCTTGTCTAAGAACTTCCTACATGAGAATCTGAAACTCTTCTTATTGGCTAGCAGGAAGTAAGAAGCTTACTATAACATATTTATATGTATGCCCCGATGCACCGGAACGCTGTTTGAAGACGATTCTATTATCCGATGGGGGAATCCACTTCCTGAGAGTAAGATCAGACAGTTCTATCTAGGCGAGATGACTCAGGAAGAGTAAGATCCTCACTCAGCCGTGACTCGGTTAAACCTATCTTTCTTTGATAAGAATCGATACGATCTCTATAGGGTTCCCCCTCTGAATGAAATTCAATGGGGTCCATGGAGACCATATCCGGGATGCGATCCTTAATAGTTCACTGTTGGCGGAAGCCAATGTCCCGGGGACTCATTCTGACTTAAACAAGGGGTGGGTCTTTACCAACTTCAAAATCCAAGATTTAGGGAAGAATGAAGAGTCTCTAACTTCCGAATCCGACATTTTTCACAAATTTGACGAACAGAAGTCCTTATTTTCATAAGACAAATAAAAGAAAGACTTGAAATACCAAAAAGAACTCATTCTATTCTTTTGGCCATCGAATTTGGCTGATAAAAATTCTAAAAAATTTTGGTGAATCGGCAGCTAAGAGATGAACAAATTCTCTTTTAATATTATGCCAGGAATCCCTAAAAATCAGGAGGTTATTATGGCCCAAACTTCAGCTGCACGCCATCCTCCTTGATGCGCCATGCAATCCCTACAAATTAGGGAATTGATTCCTATCTTTTTAGGAAGATTTGAGGCGCCATATTTTTTTGAAAAATAGCTCCATGCCTCCTCTTTCCTCATGCCAAAAATTAGCTAAAAATAAAGAGGATAGGCACCACTGCTTTTAGGGATAAGGTTGAGGTATCTTTCTTCTCCAAGAAAGAAAGCTAGGGTCCTAAATTAGGAATTCTTCCCCATAATAAATTTTGATTATTTGGACTCTTAATCCTCATCAAATAAGAACTCTTAATTGACTTGAGTCAAGCCCAATCCAATTGGATCAAGTCTGATCAATTAGGTTATGCCCAATCGGCTCGGGTCGAATCCGATCGAATTAGGTCAAACCCTAATTTAGCCCAAATTGAATCTAATTCAATTTGGCTTAATTAAAGTCCAATAATTCAATCAAATTAAATTTATTAGTAATCCAATTACTAATTAACCCTCCAATAATTTAATAATTATTTTAATGCAACTTTTACTTAGGATAATTTGTCAATCGAATTGACCAAATTATCCCTGAATGATTCTTAATCATCAATCAGCCATTTGATTAACCTAGAAACTTCTATATGTGTGACCCCATAGGTTCGAACCTAAGCCAGTAGTACAAGAACAACTTCTTGTATTAATCAAAATTACCATCTAGCAATGGTACCCGACGTCCGGATAGGCCGAATATATGCGAAGCAAATATTCTGGAACGCAGGACTATGGTTACTGTATAATTCATCCCTTTGACTCCTAATGTCAGGATAACTTCAGAGTTCTGTCAACTCTGTAATAAGTACATCCTCTATGTGATCAACTTTAGAAATTCTGTGACTCCTCACAATGATTACCCTGGCCAAGGTTTTACTAAATTGAATACAAAGCATTATCTCTTGTTTCCAGGAGGGGTCAATTCCATCTTGACTCACGCACTGATTTCGCAAGTACTTGACTGCACCCAGTAATCTTCCATCCCAGAATTAGAAATTTTGCTAGTCCGGTACCAAAGTATAGTGAGTTGCTTGCTAGTCACTGTGGTGATCTCAGGTATGAGGGATACTTATACCTATATCCACTCGGAACATCTCTCGGTAGTAGAGTGTTCCGGAATTGGTCACGTTCAGTGAAATGTACTCCTACACTTCACCTATGGGACATATCAGTGTCTCCACACTCCTTGGTTAAGAGGACAACCAACGTATATGTCTCACAACGACCTAATCTCGACAATGCTATCGTCCTATTAACAGCAAATCATTTGGTCGCGAACAGGTTTAAGAACTTGAAGATAAATCCTCCTTTATCATAAAACAAGTCCTAAGGACTTCATCATATAAGAGTTCATTTGAAGATGTACAATGAAATGACGAACAATGCTAAATAACACTTTATTAATTTGTCAATTCATTTACAAAATTCAATCATCAACACACTGATGATTGACTCTTAGGATACAATTTCCAACACTTAGCTTATCATATTTGGTTGGATAGAAATGCCAGAGTCTTCGAGGACAGGAGGGCATCGTTGAGGTCTATTATAGAGCAGACACTTCACCAGGCTATGGAGGTCACTGAGACTGTTGGGTTGGATTCATCTGGGATGGCTAGGGAAACCTGGGACCCCCTCTCCACTATTATAGCGTCCTGTTTTGTTGTTGTTTTTTGAGAGCTCCCACCTCCTGGCCATCTCAAGGTGAATTTCGACGGGAGCCTGCCCGACGGTGGCGATAGGGCTGGAGTTGCATTTGTTGTCAGAGACCACCGTTCTAGGCTGATTGCTGCGGGGGCTCGCCGCTCTTTCAAGGCTTCAGCTTTTGGGGTGGAGCTCAGGGCAGTATGGGAGGGACTCTCCTTTGCGAGATATGCACTAGAGGTTGACTGTATCATTCTGGAGGGGGACTCCGCTGCGTTGATTGAACAATTACGGGAGGAGGGGTGGGACGTGCTAGAGCATCTGCTTTTCAGTGACACACGACGGATGATGTGGGAGTGTTGTAATGTCCAGGTCAGGCATGTTCTCCGGAAGGTTAACCGAGCTGCAGACTGGGTTGCCTTATTTGTCGCTTATCATTCGGGAGATTTTCTATAGACCCAACAAACTTTCTCCTTCTATTTTGTGTAGTCTTCTTGCTAGTGATGTAGTTGGCTATGCTCATGCCAGAGCTGTGTGAGTAGCCGATTTACCGAAAAAAAGAGTTTTTTTCTTTGGGATTTTGGTATGTGAATCGGACGGAGATGAACTAGTTCGACCTATTTGGTTCGAACTTCAACCGCACAATCGACGAAGACCTCATTTGGCAGAGCTGTTGGCAGTAGAGCTTTCGAATGTAGAGTTTTCGAAAGTAGAGCTTTTTGAAATAAAGATTTTATAAAAATATATTTGTTGTTTGATAACTACATTTCTAAAGTGTTGTAAAACTTTAATATGTGTTTGGTAAACAAACTAAGAAAATACTTTTAGTATGATAAAATAACCGTAAAGAACATTGCATAATATTATACAAAGCATAATAAATATAATATATATTAATACATAAATATATGATATAGTATAATATCACTGTAATGTAATATAAAATTATTATAATATAATAATTTAATATTGTATACTATAGCATAATAATATAACATAATTTGATATTATATAACATAACATATCAATGCATTATGATATATAATATAATATTATATTTATAGTATAATACAATAATAAAGATATAAAATATAATAATTATTATTATATATTAATAAATATAAAAAGGATATTTTTTGTAATTATAATATTTTATCATGGGTATTTTTTGTCCAAAAAAGCAAAATTAATAAATCAAAATAGCTTTTCGATACATGCTAAAAGTATTTTTTTGACCGATTTTTTAACCAAACATTCCTGTCCAATCTAAAAGTACTTTTAGAGGGTCAGAAAGTACTTTCTGGCCCACTAAAAGCTGTGCAAATGGGCCAAGTCGCATCCTTTTCCTAAACTATAGATCCACGTGGTGCCTGGCCCGGTAGAGCATTTGTAGGACAGTTTAGGTAGGTTGACCTGATCAAATTGCCTAGGTGTGAGCATGGGCCTTTAGCACGAAGGTACCTTTAGTGCACAAACATTTCCCGTATGAACGATTGATTCGTAGCTCCAAATAAAGTTTGATGGTCTGTGCATTAAATTTTTCAACATCGGGACCAAATTTAAAGAAATTTGAAATATCAAGCTTGAAAGGTTGAGATTTTTTATTAATCAAGTTTTTTTTGTCAAATAGCAAAATCCTACAGAAAAACTATTAAAAATAAAAAAAATCATCTTTTCCATGGTTGCAATATATATATATATATATTAAATCATCTAACATTAGGTATATTTTTCATTGAACTAGTTGAAATTTACACACTTCAATTATTAAATGCATGTTATCTAAAAATATTTATTCCCAACGTTTTTTCATGAACATTCATCGTGGATTCTTTATGAGATGAAACAATGTCTCAATTGATTTTGGTATACCTTAGTCAAGGATAGCCTTGATATTGGATGTTTAAAAACCCCTTCCCTTGTATGTCTAAATTTTTTTATTCTATTACTTCAAAGTGGCAATATTTATAATTCTTTTTAAAGGTTTAAACCATGCTAAACCTTTAGCAAAAATTATCCTAGTATTGCTAGATTCTAAGAACTACAATGAAGAAATTTTCCTGAAATTAGAGTTTTCATGATCTATGTATAATAATAGTCTCACTTTCTATGAAACTTATATTTATAGAATTAATGACTAGGATTTTATCGCAAAATTTAAACTTACATGAAATAATTCTCAAGTAATCTTATAAGAAGACATATCAGAGCCTAATTTGTATTTTCGCAAAAAATATTTTACATCTATCTATGTACAAAAGAAATATTTATATCTTTCACATGAGAAGGAGGGGGAGTCCGCTTGAGTCTTTAGCCTTACCATATTGACTCAAGAGTAAGGTAACGATGGAGCATAGGATAATTTGGATCCATCCGACTGTACTTTATCTAAGTGTAGTAATTGGTACATTGATTTTTTCAGAAAAGGGGGTGTATGCGAGTTGTGTATTTCAAAAATAATTTGGATCCATCCGACTGCATTTTATCTATGGTATTTTTATTTATTTTATAGGATTGAACTTGACCTAGTATTATAGGATTAGTGATTTTTCTATTCAAATTATAGAGAAGTGCTGCAAAATCTTGAAAGATTAAATTGTAAGTGTCACAACTCACAAGTCCACACAAAGGTTGCAGTTTAAGATGTTTGCTAGCACCGATTATTATTTATTCTTAAAAGAGCAAAGATAATAAATCCTGTTGAGGGGAATGCAAGTCCCCCGAGTACATGAGAACCTTGCCGGTATGGAGCCGGATGATGGCCGACCCCGGGCGGCCGAACTTGATGCCCGACCTCGGAAGTCTGACCTCGGAAGTCCGACCTCGTCGCCCACCTACCGCGGTTGCGCCCTTCTGAAGTCCGGTCAGGGGCCATGCCCTGCCACCGCATCTAGCATTTAATGCGCACGATCTCTGCAAACCCCCTACTCACTCAACAATTAATGCATATCTCCGATTCACTCAACAATTAATGCGCGTGGCTCCGGTTATCTACGGATCGTTAGCCCTCCACGGCAAATCAGCTCGGCAGCGTTCGGTCAGCCATGACAACTCTATGATCCCGGCCTTGCCTCCGACGTCAAGGCATTAATTCACCTGGTCGCGCGCCAACTCAAGCGACGTGCTGAGTCGTACGGCAACCTCGCCCTATCACATCATAGGTAATCCTACCCCTCTATAAAAAGGAACCCCTCCTCCTCAGTGGGGGATTGGACTCAGGAAAAGGCCCAGCATAATATATCTTCCTCTCTCCCCTTCTCCAAAATTAAGCCCCCCCTCTGACTTAAGCATCGGAAGGGCCGGCACCGGAAACCCCAGCCACCGGTTTTCTTTGCAGGCCCCCCATGGAGGACGCCGCTCGCCGACGGATCGCCACCCGCTAGTGTTCGCCGGAGCTCCACCTCCTCAGCGACGGTCGCCCTCGGGTCCAATTCCACCAACAGTTGGCGCTAGAGGAAGGGCCCGAGTCGCGGTCATGAAGTTGAGAAGTAAGGGAGCCTCTAATGCTTCTCGGCGTCTCCCGCAGAGCCCTGGACACTCTGTCTAGAATTCGCTTTCTCCGGCTGATCCGGTTCCTCAAGTTCAGCCAGAACAGTTCAACGCCCTGGTGCAGCAAGTCCAGGCCTTGGCCGCCTCCGTCCAAGGTCTGCGGCGTGAGGAAGCCTTACCTACGCTCCCCCCGCAGGCCCAGATCCCGCCGGTGCTTCTTTCGAACGGCCCGATTCTCCAAGGCCAGAACCTTCATGGCTTTTCCAGGGGCCAACAACGAAGAGCGAGTGTCCCCCCAGAGAGAGCTGCCGGGGGGAAGTCTAGACAGAAGACCCCAGCTCTCCCGAAGCCGAGTCGGGCCCCGGACCACCATGAGCCGGAGCAAACTACGGTGACAATTCCCCGGGTTGGGGAGCTCGATAGAAAAGTCGAGAACCTGGAGTGCTAGATTGAAGCGCTCCACAGCAGGAAGGCAAGGCACGAGGGGGATTTTGAATTTACCACCAAGTCCCCCTCCCGCCAAATCGAGGACGAGCCGATTCCCCGAGGTTCAAGATGCCTCAGGTGGAGCCCTACAGCGGAACCACTGACCCCCTCGACCATTTGGAAAGCTACCGAGCTCTTATGGCACTGCAAGGGTCCTCGGAGGCCGTGCTCTGCAAGGCCTTCCCAGCGACCCTCAGAGGGACAGCTCGGCTTTGATTTTCTGGACTAAATCCGAGCACGGTATCCTCTTTCGAGCAGCTCGGCAGGCAGTTCGCCACCAACTTTGCTGCCAGCCGGCGCCAGCGGCGGACATCGGACTCCCTCCTAGATATCAAGCAAAAGGAGGGGGAATCTCTCAAGGAGTATCTTGACTGCTTCACCGCCGCCACGTGGGAAATTCGCGAGCTTGACCAGTCGATAGCCATATCGGCACAAAAACTGGGGCTCGTTCCTATAGATTCCTCTTCTCTATCGAGAAGAACTTCCCCGTCGACTTCACCGAGATGCCCTAGCTCGAAAGTATGCTAAGGCCGAGGAGGCTATTGCCTCCAGGGGTACAACCGAACAAGCTTCAAAGAAGCAGAAGAAACGCCGCGAGGAGCGCGGCCGTAAAAGAAGCCGGTCCCCCGTCGGGAGTGTTAGGGTTTCCCAGTGCCCTAGGGCGCAGCGGAAGATACGGAATTATAAAATTTTCTTATAAAACCCATTATATGAAACCCTAATAAGCCAAGATCGCCTTAATAGTATAACCAAATAATGTAGAAAATATAATCTTGGTATAGAAGAATACCTATCACGCTATATCCAATATATCTGAAGATGTCCTAAGGTGCCCAATGTTTACCCTCCGATGTTGATCCACACAGGAATGGGTTCAAGACTCTAGCTCCACCAAAACTTGATTCTAATTGTTCAATCCTTCCAAATGGAGTGAGTATCCATGCTATCATGCTGCCTCTGCAATTCATTATTCATAGAAGCAAGCATGATACATTTGACAGTCAAACTATCATTTTTCCACATACGATATGTGGCCAATTCCTCCTCAGTTGCATCTTCCCTGCTGACCCTAGGTCAGGGGTTTCAAAAATGTAGGAAAGTTTTTCTTGTGTGAGAACAATCTTTAAATTCCTCAACCAATCCACATAGTTGGGACCAGTTAATTTGTTTGTATCTAAGATACCTCTAAGTGAGAGTGAAGATGCCATTTTTGCAGAATTAATCTATAATTACAAAGAACACTAATATAAGCAGACCAATCATGATGACATGTATTCAATCAGACAAGGACTTTTATCTAATTGTTACTCCCACTACTTTTATCGAATATCATAACCCTCAAGTATGATGAACGAGAAAATACTAATTTTCTTAGTGGAGTTGAGATCCAAATTCCTTATAAAAGACCTTGTGGGAATCACAACAAGCCCTTATAAGTTCAAAGGTAGGAAACTCTTTTCAATTGCATCCCATGCAATCCCCAACTTTATTCTGTCTCTAGCACACATATAGTCTTGTGGGAATCACAACAAACTATTGTGTCTAGTTAAGTCAAACCCTTCATTTTTATATAGTCATATTTGAATAATGCTGCCCTTGTGGGAATCACAACAAGGCAACATATTAAAATATGCCATATGCATCATATGCACCAAGATATTACAATATCAATCCCTAATACTAGCCTTGTGGGAATCACAACAAGCTAGCGTAGATATTGACATAATAATATCTAAGCATGAAGGAAGGACCTTTATAGTGTTATATCAGCAATTAGCTTTTCCATGGAGGTCAATCAAATAGTTGGCCAGGTAAGCAGATGGGAGGCTCTCCTACTTAGTAAGGTTCTAATTAAATAACCACCTATAGCCTCTTTCCTAGACACCAACTTAGTCAATTGATTCAGAATGGCTCAGCTTAAAGCAATTAACATTACGACTTAATTATGAATTTAGTGAGGGCTTTCAAATAGTAGTATCTTACTAATATTAAGCTCAACCATAAAGGACAATCAAATAATTGGCCAGGAAAGCAGGTGGGAGGCACCCTCACTCAGAGAGTGAGGTCCTAATTAAGTAATAACCTGTGGCTTCCTTCCTAGACACCAACTGAGTCGATTGTTCCAGAATGGGTCAGCCCAAAGTTTTCATACTACTAATTGGTCTCATTGCACATTCTATAATTTAGCACTAGCAATTATACTATGCTACAACATGAATATAACACTATCTCATAGCATAAAGATATAGCATGTATTATCATTTGGGTTAAACTGATTAAGGGTGGCTCTGATGCACTGTTAGGGTTTTCCAGTGCCTAGGGCGCAGCGGAAGATACGGGATTATAAAATTTTCTTATAAAACCATTATATGAAACCCTAATAAGCCAAGATCGTTAATAGTATATCCAAATAATGTAGAAAATATAATCTTGGTATAGAAGAATACCTATCACGCTATATCCAATATATTGAAGATGTCCTAAGGTGCCCAAATGTTACCCTCCGATGTTGATCCACACAGGAATGGGTTCAAGACTCTAGCTCCACCAAAACTTGATTCTAATTGTTCAATCCTTCCAAAGGATTTAATTGGCTGATTTTCCTTCATTCCTTCTTCCTTTCTACCTCTAAAACATTCACTAGCCTTTTTGTCCTAAAGAAGACCCTCTTGTCTTGGGTTAGGACAAAAGAGAGAGGCTTGTAAGAAAGAAGGGATAAGGGAGAGAGAAGGAGAGGCTTTTTCTTGGAATCTTTAGAACCCCAAGGCACCTCCTTATTTATAAGAGATGGAGGGATGCATCATAAAGGGATGCATCCCATCCACACACCTCATCATGATGAGGCATGTGCCAAGAGATGCATCCCATCATGATGGGGTGCTAAGGAGAAGGGTGTATCAACTTCTTTCTCACATCCCTCTTAAATCCTGATGATCCAAGGGCCCAAATGCAGTGAACCAAAGCCAATGGTCCAGATCTAGGCGCCATCTAATGGTCCAGATCAGGCATCATCATCCAGGGTGCCATCCAATGGTCCAGAAGCAAGATGCCATCACCGATGGTCCAGATTCAGGCGCTGAGCAACGGTCCAGATCTTTCATCCAGAGAGCCATCCAGTGGTCCAGATTCAGGCGCTGAGCAACGGTCCAGATCTTTCATCCAGAGAGCCATCCAGTGGTCCAGATTCAGGCGCTAACCAGTGGACCAGATCCTTCATCCAGGAAGCCATCCAATGGTCCAGATGAAGGCGCCAACCAGTGGACCAGATCCTTCATCCAGGAAGCGATCCAATGGTCCAGAAGTGAAGGCCCTATCAAACCCAATCCAATTGGGTTTAACCAACTTAAAGAAAATTAAACCTAATCAAATCAGGTCTAATTAAAGCCAAATGGGTTTCAACTCTTGGCTAACCCATATTAGGTCATGATCTAATCATATTAGATCAACCTAATCTAAGAATCATATTCGAATTTAATTTGAATCAGGAGCTAGGGTTTGCAACACGTGCTAGCATGTTCATCTTGCAAACATGATCTAATCCAATTAGACCCTTGATCAATTCCCTTGTGTGTGACCCATTGGGTTCCTTATCTTAGCCAGCAGTAGGTGCAGGTGCAAGTTGACCTAACCTGATTAGAATACCTCTAATCCAATTTAGGTTCAATTTAGTGCTAAACCTGACTTAGCAATCAGAACCTTTCTGATGCTTTGATCTAATCAAACTCTTTGATCCGATCAACCACAAAACATGATTGACGTCTAGCAACGTATCATGTCTACCCCGGAGATGAGGAATGTATTGGACAAATTCAAACATACCCTTCAGTGGAAAGTTACTGTGCAATTCAATCCCTCAGTCATACTACATCCTGAATAAGTGCTCGAGTATGGATCAATATCAAACTCAATCACTTATTCATGTCTCTCTCAATCTTTTATATGATAATTCAAACAATGAAATATTAGAAACTCTTTCTAATATTATTTTGCTTTGATCAAAGGCTTCTTGATCATCATAAGATTAGAGTAAGAAGGATGTTACCTTCTCTTACTAGAAGTGACTGATTCCTTGTTGACCTACTCACAACCTTCGTACAAAATCCACCATATCCAGAATATCCCGTACACAACGCAATGTCGTGAATGAGGGTAAACCAAAACATAGCTTCAAGTGCACAAAGTACCATGGTGATCTCAGGTCTAAGGATCACTTGCACAACTCCCACTATGAGAACCATCTTTTGATAATTAAGTAAGAATCCATAAGATGTTCTCATGGCTGGTCATTTCAGTGAACTCATCCTCTAATGAGCACCCACATCTTTGTATTAGTGTCTCACACAAGTGATTGTGAGATCAATCACCCTCTACATTGAGCATACATAAGAGTGCCAGTCTTTCCGGTAATATTGATCCCCGACTCAATATACCAATTTGACTGAAATATTCTAAATTAGGATTTTAGATTTTAGGTCTCACTAGTATGATCTCATCATAACCCTAAAACCAATGTCCTAATTTATGGGTTCATCATCCAATAATAAAATAGATAAGCAGCAAATGATGAAACACAATGCCTTTATTGATATATATCGAGTGTCAAAGTACATGATTTGGAGGATTACAAAGAAACCCATCAAATGATTGGCTTATAGGGCATCTACTCTTTCAATCTCCCACTTGCACTAAAGCCAATCGCCCTTATATTTTAACCCCATACAATCGAGGTGACGATTGAATGCTGCTGTGGTAGAGCTTTAGTAAATGGTCTGCTATATTGTTCTTTGTTCTACTCGTTCAATCTTGACGTCTTGTCTTTCGATTATCTCTCGAACAAGGTGGAAGCGTCTCAAAATGTGCTTGGATCCTATGATGAGACCTTGGTTCCTTAGCCTGTGCAACTGCTCCAGTGTTATCGCAATAAACTGGGACTGGTCCGGCAATCTCAGGAACTACACCCAGCTCTGTGATGAACTTCTTCATCCAGACTGCTTCCTTAGCAGCTTCACTAACAGCTATGTATTCTGCCTCAGTAGTTGGAGTCAGCTACAGTTTGCTGTTTGGAACTTTTCCAACTCACAGCTCCACCATTCAAAGTGAAGATATATCCAGAGATTGACTTGCTATCATCTGGATCAGATTGAAAGCTAGAATCTGAATAGCCTTCTAGTTTCAATTCTGATCCTCCATAAATCAGAAAAACATCTCTAGTCCTTCTCAAGTATTTGAGAATGCTTTTCACAATTTTTCCAATGATCCTCCCCGGGATCTGCCTGAAATCTACTTACCATACCTAAGGCATAAGCTACATCAGGCCTGGTACATAACATAGCATACATGATCGACCCTACTGCTGAAGCATAGGAATAGAACTCATTCTATTCCTCTCTTCAGATGTCTTAGGAGACATCTTCCTAGAGAGTTGTATGCCATGTCCTATGGGTAAGAAACCTTTCTTACTTCCATCCATGCTGAACCTCTTCAGCACATTATCTATGTACCTAGACTGGGACAAACCTAGCATCCTTTTAGATCTATCTCTATAGATCCTTATACCAAGTATATAGGATGCTTCACCCAAGTCTTTCATGGAAAATTTCTTTGATAGCCAAGTCTTGACCGATTGCATCATTGGAACATCATTTCCAATGACCAATATATCGTCCACATATAATATCAAGAAGACAATAGCACTCCCACTAGTCTTCTTGTACACACAAGGTTCATCTATATTTTTAATGAAGCCAAACTCTTTGACTATCATGTCAAAATGGATGTTCCAACTTCTAGATGCCTGCTTTAATCCATAAATGGATTTCTTAAGCCTACATACTTGATTTGCTCTCCCTCTTGAGACAAATCCCTCTGGCTGTGTCATATAGACCTCTTCCTCAAGGTGACCATTAAGGAAGGCGGTTTTGACATCCATCTGCCAGATCTCATAATCATAGTATGCAGCTATAGCAAGCATAATCCGAATAGATTTGAGCATAGCTACTGGCGAAAAAGTTTCATCATAATCAATGCCTTGTTTTTGCCTGAAACCTTTTGCCACTAGCCTGCCTTGTAGGTTTCTACTTGGCCATCAGCTCCTATCTTCTTCTTGTATACCCATTTGCACCCTATTGGAATCACTCCCTCAGGTGCATCAACCAAAGTCCACACTTGGTTTGTATACATAGAATCTATCTCGGATTTCATGGCGTCCAACCATTTGTCAGAGTCCCTACTCTTGACAGCTTCCGAATAGGTCAGAGGGTCATCGTTATCAACGATGTGGGCTTCATCATTCTCAATAATAAATCCATACCTCTCAGGTGCATTTCGCACTCTTTCTGACCTTCAAAAGGAGTAGTGTGTAGTGGCTGTACCTCTTCCATGGGTACATCTGGTTGAGGATTATTATGTGTCTCACCTTGTAGGTCTTGAACTTCATCAAGTTCAATTCTTCTATCCTTGCCCTTTTCTAAAAATAAACTCTTTTTCCAAGGAAAGTGGCATGCCTAGCAACAAATACCTTTTGTTCGGCTAGATTATAGAAGATATATCCTAAACTGTCTTTAGGATAACCTACAAATATACATTTGTCCGATCTAGCACTTAGCTTATGTCCAAAATTTTTTTGACATAAGCATGACAACCCCATATCTTAAGATACTTAAGATTAGGTTTCTTTCCTTTCCATATCTCATATGGAGTGCTAGATACAGACTTAGATGGTACTCTATTTAATACTAATGCAGCAGTTCTAGGGCATGTCCCCAGAAGGAAATTGGAAGATTTGTGAAGCACATCATGGACCGTACCATATCTAATAAGGTACGATTCCTTCTTTCAGCTACACCATTTAATGTTGGCGTATATGGAGGTGTCCATTCAGAGAGTATACCCTTTAATTTAAGATAGTCTAAAAATTCACTAGAAAGGTATTCTCCCTCCTCGATCAGATCGAAGATTTTAATACACTTTCCAGTTTGTTTTTCGACCATACTTTGATACTCTTTAAATTTATCAAAGGCTTCGGATTTATGTTTCATTAGATACACAAAACCGAACCTTGATAAGTCATCAGTAAATGTGATGAAGTAAGAGTATCCATCTCTAGCTTGAGTTGACATAGGACCGCACACATCAGTGGTGTACGAGTTCTAACAACTCACTTGCCCTTTCTCCATGTCCCGAGAATGGAGACTTGGTCATTTTACCCATAAGACAAGATTCACAGTTCCTAATGATTCAAAATCATAAGGGTCAAAGAATTTATCTTTATACAACTTATGTAACCTTGTCTCACTAATATGACCTAATCGGTAATGCCAGAGGAGGGTATTATTAATATTTCTCTTTTTCTTTTATTATCTTTGCCAATATGAAACATAACATTATTAAGACATAATACTAAAAGACCATTTTCCATAGTGCCATGACAATAATACTCATTAGATAAAGAAATAGAGCAAACCATTGCTCTTCCATTATTTCGAATCCTTTCTTAAGCACCAAAGGAATTGAAATTACATTTCTAATGATTTTGGCATAAAATAACAGTCTTCTAGCTTCAAGAACTTTCCGGAGGGTAGCTCCAGTATGTAGGTGCCAACAGCTTCAGCCTGGATGGATTCTCCTCCAGCGCCATATAGCTCGAAGTCACCTTTCTTCAGTCTTCTAATTTTCTGCAGTCCATGCAAAGATTTGCATATGTGAGAACCACAACCGGTATCCAATACCCATGAATTAGAATCAGAAGAACTTAATGTCATATTGGCATGTAATAAAAACATACCTTTTGATGCAACACTTGCATCAGGCTTCACACTTGCAAGAAAGCTCTTGCAGTTCCTTTTCCAATGCCCCGTCTTGCCACAGTGGAAACAGGTACCGGGTCCAGAGATTTTCTTTCCCTTCTTCTTTTTGATGCGACTCTTAGGGTTTAGTTTTTTCTTTGAACCCTTGTTGCCCGACTTCTTCTTTGAGCTCTCACCAACAAGAAGGATCGGACCCTTGTCCTTCTTGATGTGAGACTCTGCTGTTTTCAGCATATTTAGAAGCTCAGGCAGGGAGGAATTCAGTTTGTTCATGTGATAATTCACGACAAACTGCGAGAATGAGTCGGGTAGTGATTGCAGGATCAAATCCTGACTGAGCTCACTGTCCATAGCAAAACCAAGTTGACTTAATCGAGTGATTAAGTCTATAACCTTTAAACAGTGGTCTTGCACAGACGATCCCTCGATCATTCTAGCACGGAACAACTGTTTAGATATCTCATATCTAGCAGTTCTGCTCTGCTCACCATATAACTCCTTTAAGTTAAGGAGTATGGAGTGAGTATCCATGCTATCATGCTGCCTCTGCAATTCATTATTCATAGAAGCAAGCATGATACATTTGACAGTCAAACTATCATTTTTCCACATACGATATGTGGCCAATTCCTCCTCAGTTGCATCTTCCCCTGCTGACCCTAGGTCAGGGGTTTCAAGAATGTAGGAAAGTTTTTCTTGTGTGAGAACAATCTTTAAATTCTCAACCAATCCACATAGTTGGGACCAGTCAATTTGTTTGTATCTAAGATACCTCTAAGTGAGAGTGAAGATGCCATTTTTGCAGAATTAATCTATAATTACAAAGAACACTAATATAAGCAGACCAATCATGATGACATGTATTCAATCAGACAAGGACTTTTATCTAATTGTTACTCCCACTATTTTTATCGAATATCATAACCCTCAAGTATGATGAACGAGAAAATACTAATTTTCTTAGTGGGGTTGAGATCCAAATTCCTTATAAAAGACCTTGTGGGAATCACAACAAGCCCTTATAAGTTCAAAGGTAGGAAACTCTTTCCAATTGCATCCCATGCAATTCCCAACTTTATTCTGTCCTCTAGCACACATATAGTCTTGTGGGAATCACAACAAACTATTGTGTCTAGTTAAGTCAAACCCTTCATTTTTATACAGTCATATTTGAATAATGCTGCCCTTGTGGGAATCACAACAAGGCAACATATTAAAATATGCCATATGCATCATATGCACCAAGATATTACAATATCAATCCCTAATACTAGCCTTGTGGGAATCACAACAAGCTAGCGTAGATATTGACATAATAATATCTAAGCATGAAGGAAGGACCTTTATAGTGTTATATCAGCAATTAGCTTTTCCATGGAGGTCAATCAAATAGTTGGCCAGGTAAGCAGATGGGAGGCTCTCCTTACTTAGTAAGGTCCTAATTAAATAACCACCTGTAGCCTCTTTCCTAGACACCAACTTAGTCAATTGATTCAGAATGGCTCAGCTTAAAGCATTTAACACTACGACTTAATTATGAATTTAGTGAGGGCTTTCAAATGGTAGTATCTTACTAACATTAAGCTCAACCATAAAGGACAATCAAATAATTGGCCAGGAAAGCAGGTGGGAGGCACCCCTCACTCAGAGAGTGAGGTCCTAATTAAGTAACCACCTGTGGCTTCCTTCCTAGACACCAACTGAGTCGATTGTTCCAGAATGGGTCAGCCCAAAGTTTTCATACTACTATATTGGTCTCATTGCACATTCTATAATTTAGCACTAGCAATTATACTCATGCATAAACTAATCATGAAAAACTAGCTATCTCATAGCATCAAGATAATAGCATGTATTATCATTTGGTTAAACTGATTAAGGGTGGCTCTGATACCACTGTTAGGGTTTCCCAGTGCCCTAGGGCGCAGCGGAAGATACGGGATTATAAAATTTTCGTATAAAACCCATTATATGAAACCCTAATAAGCCAAGATCGCTTAATAGTATAACCAAATAATGTAGAAAATATAATCTTGGTATAGAAGAATACCTATCACGCTATATCCAATATATCTGAAGATGTCCTAAGGTGCCCAAATGTTCACCCTCCGATGTTGATCCACACAGGAATGGGTTCAAGACTCTAGCTCCACCAAAACTTGATTCTAATTGTTCAATCCTTCCAAAGGATTTAATTGGCTGATTTTCCTTCACTTCCTTCTTCCTTTCTACCTCTAAAACATTCACTAGCCTTTTTGTCCTAAAGAAGACCCTCTTGTCTTGGGTTAGGACAAAAGAGAGAGGCTTGTAAGAAAGAAGGGATAAGGGAGAGAGAAGGAGAGGCTTTTTCTTGGATGATCTTTAGAACCCCAAGGCACCTCCTTATTTATAAGAGATGGAGGGATGCATCATAAAGGGATGCATCCCATCCACACACCTCATCATGATGAGGCATGTGCCAAGAGATGCATCCCATCATGATGGGGTGCTAAGGAGAAGGGTGTATCAACTTCTTTCTCACATCTCCCTCTTAAATCCTGATGATCCAAGGGCCCAAATGCAGTGAACCAAAGCCAATGGTCCAGATCTAGGCCATCTAATGGTCCAGATCAGCATCATCATCCAGGGTGCCATCCAATGGTCCAGAAGCAAGATGCCATCACCGATGGTCCAGATTCAGGCGCTGAGCAACGGTCCAGATCTTTCATCCAGAGAGCCATCCAGTGGTCCAGATTCAGGCGCTGAGCAACGGTCCAGATCTTTCATCCAGAGAGCCATCCAGTGGTCCAGATTCAGGCGCTAACCAGTGGACCAGATCCTTCATCCAGGAAGCCATCCAATGGTCCAGATGAAGGCGCCAACCAGTGGACCAGATCCTTCATCCAGGAAGCGATCCAATGGTCCAGAAGTGAAGGCCCTATCAAACCCAATCCAATTGGGTTTAACCAACTTAAAGAAAACATTAAACCTAATCAAATCAGGTCTAATTAAAGCCAAATGGGTTTCAACTCTTGGCTAACCCATATTAGGTCATGATCTAATCATATTAGATCAACCTAATCTAAGAATCATATTCGAATTTAATTTGAATCAGGAGCTAGGGTTTGCAACACGTGCTAGCATGTTCATCTTGCAAACATGATCTAATCCAATTAGACCCTTGATCAATTCCCTTGTGTGTGACCCATTGGGTTCCTTATCTTAGCCAGCAGTAGGTGCAGGTGCAAGTTGACCTAACCTGATTAGAATACCTCTAATCCAATTTAGGTTCAATTTAGTGCTAAACCTGACTTAGCAATCAGAACCTTTCTGATGCTTTGATCTAATCAAACTCTTTGATCCGATCAACCCACAAGACATGATTGACGTCTAGCAACGTATCATGTCTACCCGGAAGATGAGGAATGTATTGGACAAATCCAAACATACCCTTCAAAGTTACTGTGCAATTCAATCCCTCAGTCATACTACATCCTGAATAAGTGCTCGAGTATGGATCAATATCAAACTCAATCACTTATTCATGTCTCTCTCAATCTTTTATATGATAATTCAAACAATGAAACATTAGAAACTCTTTCTAATATTCATTTTGCTTTGATCAAAGGCTTCTTGAATCATCATAAGATTAGAGTAAGTAGGATGTTACCTTCTCTTACTAGAAGTGACTGATTCCTTGTTGACCTACTCACAACCTTCGTACAAAATCCACCATATCCAGAATACCCCGTACACAACGCAATGTCGTGAATGAGGGTAAACCAAAACATAGCTTCAAGTGCACAAGGTACCATGGTGATCTCAGGTCTAAGGATCACTTGCACAACTCCCACTATGAGAACCATCTTTTGATAATTAAGTAAGAATCCATAAGATGTTCTCATGGCTGGTCATTTCAGTGAACTCATTCCTCTAATGAGCACCCACATCTTTGTATTAGTGTCTCACACAAGTGATTGTGAGATCAATCACCCTCTACATTGAGCATACATAAGATGTGCCAGTCTTTCCGGTAATATTGATCCCCGACTCAATATACCAATTTGACTGGGAATATTCTAAATTAGGATTTTAGGATTTTAGGTCTCACTGGTATGATCTCATCATAACCCTAAAACCAATGTCCTAATTTATGGGGTTCATCATCCAATAATAAAATAGATAAGCAGCAAATGATGAAACACAATGCCTTTATTGATATATATCGAGTGTCAAAGTACATGATTTTGGAGGATTACAAAGAGAACCCATCAAATGATTGGCTTATAGGGCATCTACTCTTTCAGGGAGAAGAACCTTCCCGGCTGAGAAGCTCGCCTCGACAGCGGGGACAGCTTCGACAGAGGTCCCTGCCTCAGCCAAAGTCCCCACTACGACCTCGGATGCCCGAGAGGTACGAAAACTACACTCCTATCAACGCACCCCGGGCCGAGATTCTGATGGAGATTGAAGGTCGGAACTTTTTCCGACCTCCGCCTCCCTATGCGGGATACAGGTGTTCCCGCAATCCCAGAAGTATTGCCGCTTCCACCGAGACCACGGGCACGACACGGAGGACTGTTTTCAGCTCCGAGACGAGATTGAGGTACTTATTCGCCCCGCGGAGTACTCAATCGGTTCGTAAGAACCGACGTGAGGAAAGAAGGCCAGTGGAAAACGCCACACCGACCGAAAATCCGAATGACAACAGGCTATCGCCGGCACCATAATGTAATTGGAGGAACCTCGGCTGGAGATTCAGCCTAAGAAGGAATTCCCCCAAAGCGCCCGCGCACTTCTGAAGCCATCTCGTTCTCAGACGAGGATTTGGAAGGGGTTGAGACCCCTCACGATGATGCTGTGGTCATCTTCATGATTGTAAATAAATTTGATGTAAAACATGTCTTAGTTGACAATGGAAGCTCAGCAATATTCTGTACTACACGCCTACCAAAAAATGGGGTCAACGGGAAGCTACTTCGAAAATTAATGCCCACTTGTCGGATTCACCGGGGACTCGGTCCCGGTCGAGGGCGAGGTCAGCTTTCTTTTACGGTCGGCCTCGCCCCCCGAGAAAGTACTGTGAGGACGGACTTTCTTGTGGTCCGCCTACCCTCAGCCTACAATACTATCCTCGGACGACCAGTGCTAAATGCCCTCTGAGCCGTGGTTTCACCTACCACCTACTCGTGCGATTTTCCACCAACCAAGGAGTAGGCAGGTCCGCGGGGAACCAACTGATGCCAAACAGTGCTACATGGCGACCCGCAAAGCAAAGCAACCAACTGAACGTCGAGTCCAAGAGTCATCAGCCGAGGCGCCAACTCAGGCGATGGGCCGCACGCTGCCCATAGAAATCTTGGACGCAAGGATGACCTCTGAAAGAAGCAAGGAAGCCCGGTGAGCTTCTTAATCAAATCCCTTTACAAGAAAATTGCCCAGACTAACTGTGCAGATCGGCTCCGACCTAAGCCCCTACGAAAGAAAGCCCAGACTGAATTCCTCCGGCCAACATTGACGTCTTCGCCTGTCGCCCGCCACATGCCGGAAATCGATCCTGAGTCATGATCCACCGACTCCAGTGAACCGATCTGCAGGCCTGTAAAACAAAAAAAACGGGCTCTACCCCGGAACGCAGCACGGCAGCCGAGGAAGTGGATAAGCTCCTTGAGCCGGCTTCATCCGGAGGTCTCCTACCCAGATTGGCTTGCCAACGTGGTCCTCGTAAAGAAGGCCAACGGGAAATGGCGCATGTGTGTGACTACACCGACCTGAACAAGGCCTGCCCGAAGGATAATTTCCCTCTCCTCAGCATCGACCAACTCGTCGACTCCACCTCAGGACACCACTGCTGACCTTGATGACGCCTTCTCAGGATACAATCAGATCCGAATGGCCTGAAGATGAGGAGAAGATGGCCTTCATCACCGGACAAGGCACTTATTGTTACAAAGTAATTGCCATTCGGGCTGAAAAATCAGGACCACATACAAAGGCTGGTCAGCAAATCTTTGGAGTCAGATCGGCCAAATATGAAAGTCTACGTGGATAACATACTGGTAAGACCGAGCGGCGGAGCACCATGTAGCTGACCTCAATGAAATATTTTCGAAGCTCAAGAAATACCAAATGAAGCTCAACCCGACGAAGTGCGCGTTCGGAGTCACCTCGGTAAATTTCTGGGCTCATAGTGACCCAGCGTGGAGTTGAAGCCAACCCTGAGAAGATTCGAGCCTGCAAGAGATGACACCTCCAAGGACGGTTAAGGAGGTCCAGCGGCTCACTGGCGGTCGCAGCCTTGGGAGTTTGTCTCCAGGTCGCCGAGCTGCCTTCCATTCTTCAATTCTAAAGCGTCAAAGAACTTCCTGTGTCGGAGGAATTCCCGCGGTCTTTGAAGAGCTCAGTGCCTCATGGCCTCCCCCGCTGCTCACTAAGCCTCGCAGGCGAGCTTCTTTATTTTATCTGGCCGTCTCCCGGTCGCAGTGAGCTCGGTCCTAGTCCGGAAAGAGACAAGCTCCAAAGCCAGTCTACTATACCAGCCGGTCCTCAGGGATCCTAAACCCATATTCTAAGCTTGAGAAGATAATTTTTGCCCTGATCATTCAGCTCGGAGACTTCGGCCCTATTTTCAAGCAATACCATAGCCATACTGACCGACCAACCTATGAAGCAAATACTGCAAAGGTCGGATCATGCCGGAAGGATTGCCAAATGGCGTTGAGCTCGGGGAGTTCGACCTTGAATATCGGGCCCAGCCAGCCATTAAAGCTCAAGTACTCGCCATTTCATCATGGAGTGCACCCGCCAGACGACCCCGAGCTGCCACTCACACCCACAGAGAGACCCGAGCTGCCATGGTCTTACATGGACGGCTCCTCGACCTCGGGGGGTAGCGGAGCGGGACTCATCCTCACCAGCTCGGAGGTGGTGGCTGAGCAGCCCTACGCATCGAGTTTCCAGCCTCAAACAACGAGCAGAGTACGAGCGCTCATTGCCGGACTCAAGTGGCAAAGGAGCTGAAGGTAGAAGACTAAAGCCTTCAGTGACTCCCAACTAATATAGCCAGATCCAGATTTCGAAGCAAAGGACATCAATGCAGAAATATCTTCAAAAAGGCGGAACTTACATCCGCCCTAGGCTCCTTCAGCATCCAGCATATCCCCAGAACGGAGAACCTCAGGGGACCAACTGTCAAACTGGCGACCTCCCGCATGAGTGAGCTCTCCAAGGCAACGCGCTCGAAACCTCCGAACACCCAGCACAGAGGAACCTGAACCGACCATGTGCATCGACATCGAGTCAAGCTGGATCGACGAGTTCATCAACTACCGACGAGCTGGAGCTCGCCGGATCAGGCGTCAAGCTCCCCGGTACGTGCTATATGAGGATAGGCTCTATCGTCGGTCATTTACTTCTCCCCTCCTTAAATGTCTCCGCCCCTTGGAGCAGGCTATGCCCTACGAGAGGTCCACGAAGGGATTTGTGGAAACCACCTGGACCGAGCACTGGCGCATAAGATCCTGCGCCAAGATTATTTTTGGCCCACACTTCAGAAGATGCAACGGACTTCGTCCGGAGTGTGATCGGTGTCAACGGAATGCCAATATCCAGCGCCGACCTTCGGCCCCGCTGACCTCGATTATCGCCCCCTGCCGTTCGCCCAATGGGGATTGACATCCTGGGGCCCTTTTCCCTAGCCACTAGGCAAAGAAGATTCCTGGTCGTCTCCATCGACTACTTTACCAAATGGGTCGAAGCCGAACCTGTGGCCCGGATCACCGAGCAAAAGATGCGGGACTTTGGTTTAGAAATCCATAATCTGCAGATTTGAACTCCCCCGTATCCTTATATCTGACAACGCCGTCAGTTCGACAACATCCACTTCAGAGAATTTTGCTCCGAACTCGGCATTGACCACCGCTTCACCTCGGTCGCCCATCCCCAGACAAACGGAGAAACTGAGGTAACAAATCGTACCATTTTGCAGGGGCTCAAGCTAGCTTGATCGGTCCAAAGGACAATGGGTCGAAGATCTGTACAACGTCCTCTGAGCTTACCGGACTACATTCCATTACCCACTGCGAACCCCCTTCAACCTGGCATACGGGACGGAGGCTGTTATCCCGCTGGAAATCGGCCTCCCATCCTCGAGGGTGGAGCACTACGACGCCGACTCCAACTCTTCTCGGCTCAGGAATAACTTGACCTCGTTGAAGAAACACGAGAGGTCGTCCGAATCCGCATGACAAAGTACCAGCAGAAAATGGCCCAATACTACAACTCCAAAGTCAAGCCCAAGCTCTTCAAGTAGGACCTCGTTCTCAGAAGAGCCAAAGCTTCTCAGCCCACCGAGCAGGAAAAGCTCGCTCCAAACTGGAAGGACCGTACTGAATCGCCCGAGTACAACGACCCGGAGCATACAAATTGGAGTCTCTCGAAGGAACCCCTATTTCACGAAGCTGGAATCCGAGAATCTACGGATGTATTATCAATAAAACCCTAAGGAGTCCCTGGTGATTAGAAACATGAATCCTGTCTCCTCCTTATAATGATTACCTCCTCTCAATGGTTATTTTAAACACTCCTAATATTGAATGTTTGTGATCCTCAGATACCTCGACTAAGTTCGGGATGCCCCGTGTGTCACCGTAGAGTCCCAAACTCCTTGACCTCGGAAGCACCACTAGGTCGACGATGAGCCCAAGCTCCCTCGGCCTTATGCTCGAGACCCCGACTAAGTTCGGATGCCCCGTGTGTCGACCTAGAGTCCCAAACTCTCTCGATCTCGGGTAGCATCGCGGGTCGATGGTGCGTTTCCAGACCCCTCGACCTCGCATATGATCCCTCGGCTAAGTCGGGATGCCTCGAGAGTCGACCGTAGAGTTCCAAACTCCCTCGACCTCAGGAGCATCGCAGGACGACGGTGCGTTTCCAGACCCCTCGACCTCACGCATGATCCCTCGGCTGAGATCGGGATGCCCCGAGAGTCGACCGTAGAGTCCCAAACTTCCTCGACCTCGAAAAGTGTCGCGGGTCGACAGTGCGGTCCTAGACCCCTCGATCTCGTGTATGATCCCTCAACCAAGGTTGAATGCCCCGAGTGTCGACTGTAGAGATCTAAACTTCCTCGACCTCGGGAAGCGACGCCAAGTTGATAGCGAGCCCAAGCTCCCTCGACTTCGCGCTCGATACCTCGACCAAGGTCGGGATGCCCCGTGTGTCGACCGTAGAGTTCCAAACTTCCTCGACCTCGGAAAGTACCGCAGGGCCGATGCGAGCTTAAACTTTCTTAACCTAAGGAGACCGGGACAGTGCCTTGACGGTCCTCCAAACATTCGACAACGACAACGGAAAAATGTTCGCGAAAACCTTCGACAACAGCAATGCCTCCCGGTTCGATTGATATTTTCGGAACAGACCCCAAGCTAAAGGGCGACTCCGGAGCCGGCCAGGAGACAAAACGACCTACTCCACTATGAAGCGCTCATCTCGGAGGTGCAAGAGGTGCATCCCACTTGACACCCGCTTTGTTATATTCATCTACCTATGTATTGCTCGCGAAATCCCGATCGAGATCGGACCTTATCCCGGCCAAGGCCGGGTCGCCCCTCCGAATTATCCAAGACCAAGTTCCACCGACCTCATGCATGCCTCCTTACTGATAATTCCCATGACAATTCACACAATCCTTTCTGCATAAGGGCTCGATTCTGCCCCCATACGTTGAATATCGGCGTTAACCCGCGGAAACGACCTCGACCATGTGTGCGTTGATCGAGCTCAAGAGGGCCAAGCACTCTCTATAGGTTCTGACTCTGCTCGCCCGAACCTCGGCTGAGCCCAAGGCCAACAACCATGAAAGCCCGATGACAGTTCATATTCCCCTTTTGAGATCAACCCTAACATTTTTATGGACCTATGCTCGAAAAAGCCGAACTCAAAAGTTTGGCCGAATACCCCAGTAGAGACCCATGCGGGTCTAACAATACCCCTTTTGGGTCCGAGCCCGAGCCTGTGCCTTGGAAGTCCAGAAGCCAAACCCGCGACCCCTGCGAGCTTCAAATCCGAGCTCCAAGACTTGTGAATCTTCCTAGGGTCCGAGCTCGGAGTCCCCCTAATCAGCTGACCGGAACTCGAATACTTGAACAAGTTGGAGGAAAGAAAAGCAAAATACATAGCCAAAAAAACATGTTTCATTAATAAGCAGCCCAAAGGCTAGGATACAAATTTTAGGGTCGGTAGAACAATAAGTTGAAGCACCGACCTCGCTTACAACTAAAGAAAACGAATGAAGAAGAGAAAAAAATCTAAGTCCTAAGGGCGGCAGTCGCGCCAGCGTCACCCTCGGGGTCATCTATGGCGATGACCTGAGGGCCTTCAGCGGATGCGGGCTCGGGGTCTGCAACAGGGACCTCGGCGGGCGCCTCGGGAGCGTCTTCGGTGATTCCACCACGGGGAGCCTCCATCACCGCCGGCGCGGCTACGTCTGCCTCGGCCTCGGCAAACTCCTCCTCGGACGCAAGGGCTGCAGGAACGTCGTCGTCGGAGTCGGCGCTCAACCCCATCCTCGGACGGATCGTTGAGAGATCGAGCTGGGGGCAGAACCGAGCCATCTGCCTCCGAAAATTGTCGAAGCCACGGAGAAACCCATCCACGGTCTCCTCCTCCAGCATGTCGCAGAATTCTTCCGAATCTTTGAAGAAGTCCACGGCATGCTCGGCTCGCTCGAGCGCCCTTCTCTCCCGGGCCTCAAGTTGCTCGATCTTCAACCGCAAGACCCTGCCTTCGTATTTCAGGCCCGTGGCTTCAGATCGGACCTCCATCAGACGCGCCTCCGAAGCGCGCAGGGCCGACTTGGTCAAGGAGTGAGCAGCCCTCTCCTCCTCAAGCTCCTCGACAACGGCCAGTCGCCCGGCCTCCGTTGCCTCCCTCTGCGCTTCGGCCTCCGCTAGCACGGCCTCCAGCTCGGCGACCCTTTTCTTGATCGGCTCCAATTGCCGGCTGAGTCGTCGGGTCTCTTCCTGACATCCTTGGGCAATGAATACCAGGGTGTCGACCTCGTGAACATGCTGCAAAAAAAAAAGGAGAGAGAGAGAAAGCAATCATAAGTAAAGGATATATATACACTAGTAGCCGAAGGAAAATTAAGAGAATGGCTTATCCGAACAGTATTGCAGTAAATACTGTCGACAATTTCTTCTAGTGACAAGTTCCGGAACTCGACCCGGTCCGCCGAAAGCATGGCGCGCCGAAACACCGCGCGCGCAACGTCGGCGTCATGAAAGGCCGAGCTCCCCTCGAGGAGTGGGGACCCTGGCTCGGCCGACTCTCCCCTTGGGCCCCGCGAAGAGCTCGGCCCGCCCGAACTTAGATCCTCGGGGCCCCTGCTCGGCTCGGGCTCCGAGCGCTGCAGCTGGATGGTCGTCCGCCCCTCCCGCTGGAAGACAGGGGCAGGGCAGGGCGGGGCCGCCGAGTCGGATGCCCTCGCGGAGCTCGAGCCCGCGTCCCCAGCGGCCGACGCTCGCCCTCGAACGGCTGCCGAGGTCCCCGCCTCCGGACCTCTTATCTCGGCAGGGGTAGAAGTGGCGGCCGACTTGGACTTCTTCCGAGGCTGAGGAATAGCCCCGCCGGCCTCGGCCTCTCGCCTCTTCAACCGAGAGAAGAGGGATGTGTTGCTGGTCGGCATGTGAGGAATGTCTGAAACAAAGAAATCCTTTTGAGTGTTAGACCAACATCAAAAGAACGAGATAAACAAACGAATAAGGCGAAGACAAAACAATGTGACTGCTCTTACCCTCGGGACGCGCCGAACTCAGGCCAACGCTCGTCAAGGCATCCTCTTTTAGGAGGTCGGTCAGGTTAAAACCCTTCCCGAGGCCCCGTAGAGCGTCAAGGACCCTCTGATCGCTCGCCGAGGGCTCGGAGAGCCTGTTAAGGCCCTTCAGCCGGGGGTGCCCCCACCTCGGGTCGAATCCCCATGGCACCTCGGACGCAAGAAAGAAGAATTTCCCCTTCTACTCATGGATAGAAGAAGGGGCACCTTGGAAAAGTGACATACCGCCCCGAAAGGCGAAGTATAGCCACTCTCCATCCGCCGGGGTTCGTCTTCAACAAGAAACACCGGCGGAAAACTCTCACCGAAGTCGGAATCCCGTGCGCAAGGCAAAGGGACAAAAATCCGACTATGGTCCTCCACGAGTTCGGGGCGAGCTGTGCCGGGACGAGTTGGTACTCCACCAGCAAGCTGTTCACGAACTCGTGAAGGGGGAACCGCAAACCGGCCCAGAGCGACTCGAGATGAATCCCCATCCGACCTGGGGGCGGCCGCGTTACCCTGTCCTCCCGCCCCGCAGTTTCGAGACGAAACCCAGGCCGGAAAAAGAACCGGGTACGGACCAACTCCAGTTCCTCCGCCGGCAAACTAGATCTAGCCTCATCCGGACCAAGACCCATTTTAGAGGAAAGAATAATGACCGAAAGACGAAGGAGACGGGGAAAGGGAGGAAAAAGGAGGACCCCCTAGCCAGCACAAGGAGAAAACCTACGGGAAGAGTCGCCGGAAATCGCTCCGGGCACCGCCGGGGAGGTTCTGTTGTAACTGAAAAAGAAGACGAGGATAGAAACGGCGGAAAGAAGAGAGCAACTAAGTAAGACTTCTCCTAGGGCCAGATTGAGGGGTTTATATAGACCTTTCTAACGGGCCAGATTGAGGGGTTTATATAGACCTTTCTAACGGCCCAGATCGGCAGGGCTAGTTTCCACCCCCCGTCTAGATCACACCACGTGTTCGCCTCGAGGATCGAGACAGCGTACTTATTCAAGAAGGACGCCTCAAATACGAAATCAAGGCGCCGCCCCACCAGGTCCCAGGACTCCATCATGAGCTCACCATACGAGATGGCAACAAAGGGTCGAGAGGCGCAACCCCCCGCCTCCCTTCCGTTATAGACGCTTCGGGACGCGTGAGGGCGCCAGCATAGTTCAACTCTCCTCGATCCTTGCCACCATAATAAAGACTACTACTTCCCACGTCCGAGCTCGCGAGCAGCTCGAACTCGGAAGTCGGGGGGTAGTGTTGAGGGAATGCAAGTCCCCCCCGAGTACATGAGAACCTTGCCGGTATGGAGCCGGATGACGGCCGACCCCGGGCGGCCGAACTTGATGCCCGACTTCAGAACGCCTGACCTCGGAAGTCCGACCTCGTCGCCCACCTACCGCGGTTGTGCCCTTCTGAAGTCCGGTCAGGGGCCATGCCCTGCCACCGCCTCCAGCATTTAATGCGCACGATCTCTGCAAGCCCCCTACTCACTCAACAATTAATGCATATCTCCGATTCACTCAACAATTAATGTGCGTGGCTCCGGTTATCTACGGATCGTTAGACCTCCACGGCAAATCAGCTCGGCAGCGTTCGGTCAGCCGTGACAACTCTATGATCCCGGCCTTGCCTCCGACGTCAAGACATTAATTCACCTGGTCGCGCGCCAACTCAAGCCACGTGCTGAGTCGTACGGCAACCTCGCCCTATCACATCACAGGTAATCCGACCCCTCTATAAAAAGGAACCCCTCCCCCTCAGTGGGGGATTGGACTCAGAAAAAGGCCTAGCATAATATATCTTTCTTCTCTCTCCTTCTCCAAAATTAAGCCCCCCCTCTGACTTAAGCATCGGAGGGCCGGCGCCGGAAACCCCGGCCACCGATTTTCTTTTGCAGGCCTCCCACGGAGGACGCCGCTCGCCGACGGATCGCCACCCGCCAGTGTTCGCCGGAGCTCCACCTCCTCAGCCGACGGTCGCCCCCAGGTCCAATTTCCAGCAACAAATCCTAACAGAAGAATTAATAAATCTGACACAATAATTGGCCATTCTAGTGGAAGACTAACTTGGTGGTTTTGCCATCAACCACCATACTTTGTGGGGCCCACCTGAGAACTAAAATTCTATCTCGGTCACATTGGAACAAAAATCATACGGCTCGGGCATGAGAGGCAAAAAATACTTTTCTTGAAGAAGCTCAAAAGTCAGAAATTCTCCTAACGGTGGAGTCGTCACTCTTGTGCTTAAAATAAAAATTCAAAGGAGGAAAGAAAATTACGTGCAACATCCTTTTTCTTCCTCATCAAGCTTCTCCATCCATCATTTTTCACGTCAAGCCGTCTCTCTTATCCATGAGGACTTGTTTCTTTTTTTCCAGTTCTTTTCATCTCCTCTAAATCTCTCTCTTTTTTTTTTTTGGATCTTTGCATCTAAGAGTCCATAAAATCTAAAAAATGGTATGTATATGATTTTTTATAACAGACAAAGCTAAAAAAATGTGTACTATATACTGATGTTGATGATCACCATATTTTAGAAACTATGAATCGATTTATCTAAAAATGTATTTTAGCTGGCTAAATGACTAATTTATTTGGTACATATCATCTAACCATGTAGTGTGTATTTGTAAATAAATATATTTGAAAACTATATATTGATTTACCTGGAGGAACACATTGGATAACTATCGGACGTGTGTTAAAGAAGTTTGCGGTATATATAGAAGTCAATGAATGTATATCACGTTGGCTATATAGGGCGTACTGCTGGATATGATATTCTGAAAAGTGCATATTAATTTGTTTGAAGGTATGTATGAGGTTGATAGATTGACTAATTTACTAAATGTGTATCATTCGATCAAAAACTGTGTACAACTGAACATCATATCTTTGAAAACTATGTATTTAGGGGTATGTATTAGCTTGCTATATAGCTAATTTGATTAGTATATATTATCTGATCATGTAGTGTATACCATATTTTGAAAATAATAATAATAAAAAAGAATGACGTGTGTGATATTATTTTGTTCTCTAATTTTTTAAGTATGAAATTAACAAATTTTTTTTAGTAGAAATATCTCTGATTTTTAAATTTCTACATTAAAAAATATGGTAAAAAAATAAAAAAAACCCGCTCGGTAATTCCCCACCTATCGTCCAACCCATTTGATGTTTGTTCGTCGCAATGGTCGTACTCTGCCGCCCACAGTAGAGCCATGGGACGACCCAATAAGATATTTTTCAAGTGGATAGAAACAAATGGAACTGTTGAAATAAGAAAAGGATTAAACATAGCCTTATCCGGCCTTTCCCAGGATACACGTGTCACTACCTCTATAGTCCCAGATATTAATTCTAATTCCGATTTGTTAACCGGCGACTTCTTCGGTTGCGCCCGCGGCCTTTGCTAAAAACGGCCGGCCATTGCCGCCGGTTCCCAGGGCGAAAAATCTCTCCTCCTGACCGAAATACCCTCCCTACCCTCGCAAGATACTTAAGGCGGAAGTAAAAGCGTTTTTTTTTTTTCCTCAAAAAAATCAGTTCCAGACGACACATCTAAGCCTTGGCTTTCAAAGATAAATTAATTATTTTATAAATTAGTTGTGTTAACATAGTTTACGATAGAGTATTTTAAAACAAAACTCCATGTACATGAAGCTTTTTGCTGAGCCATGCTAAAAAAAATTGGTGGTTTAAATTGTGAAAGTTATTGTCAAACACGGCCATAGTTCTTGGGGCTTTATTCGGGTCTTATGTCAGTGTTTTTTTTTCCCACTGTTTCATGCATTTATATTTGTAATATATGAGCTGCCGTTGTATCAAAAAAAAAAAGAAAAAAAGAAGACAAGACCATAGTTGATTATTAAGATGATACAATTTGTGAAATCAATATTTTCATCATCAGATATATTTTATCCAAGGAAACGTTAATTAAAATGTCCTCCTCGTTCAGACCCAATCCTTTCCTCGCGCCGTTTCACCACACGAGACTACATACGTGTGAAAGACTCGCGCGCTCAGGGGTAGTTTCGTCAGTTGGCATTCAGGGGTATAAAGGTAATTTTAAGGGGACCACCTCAATCCTCATCCACCTCACCGCTTCGTTATCGTCCTATAAGACTCTCTCCCTGTTCAAGTGTTCAAACACCACCTCTCTCCCTTGGGCTCCAAGCTTTCCTCCCTCTCCCTTCCTCCCTCTCCACCCCCCTCCTTTTGTCGCTGTTACTTCTTTCTTTATGTTTATTGGAGCAGATCATTGAGGCCGTGGTAAGATTTGTTCGTGGGAAGCGAGGAGCTTAGGGTTTCTTTTTTTTTTTTTTTGTTGAATGATAATTTTGGAGGATTGATATTGGTGGTGTTGATCGTTGTTCAGGGTATTCCCTTATCTGATTGTTCGAGTGGAAAAATCTTGTACAGGCCTGCAGGTAAGCGGATTCCTTGTATTTTTAGTGCATTCGATCATTGTTGTGTATAAATAATGGGTTTTGAGTTGATCTAATGTATTGTACTGAAGGGAGGGGGGGGGGATTCAGATCTCTGTGAAATTCGAGAATCTCTTTGGTATCTGCTGTTGCTTGTTGGATTGCGATGTCTCCGATTGGAGTTACGATCAAGATGCTAATTTTGTGATATAATATTTACAGATTTTACAAATATAGATGGTGTACGTCTGATATTATGCATTTTTTGTTATTTTAGGAAATCTGAGAGAGGTAAAGAGTGCAACTTTGGATCTGAAGCAGTTATAATATTTTGATTTGTTCCCAAACTTATATACTATACGATGTTCCGATCAGAACAACTAAGAGCGCCTGCTTTTTGTTTTTCTTTTTTCGGGCATAATTTTAAATTATTGCAATATTAAGGGAAGACAGTAGCTTCAAGGAGCTATTTCCTTAGAATGCTCCCAAGATGATAAGATGAATGAAATTGTTTGAAAATCAATTTAAGATGAATTTCATGATCATAAATCATCTAAAATCAATTTAAGTCCAGATTATAGTTTGAAATTTTTATCCTTTTGTGGAGCCATTAAATGCCAAACCTTCAGCTCTCAGCGCATTGATTGCCTTCAAGTAGTAGAAAATTTTTAGTCTCTATTTCTTATTTGTAAGAACCTTCTACCAGAGGTAATGAATCCACTCCTGAAATTCTATGGAATCTCAGAGCTGCACCTGCTTCCTTCAGGAGATCTTAAAGTGTTCACTTTCTCTTGCCCACACCTACACCTGCTCCCATGCCCACTCTGATTGGCAACTAAAATCTAGTGCTAGACAAACGTTTAACTTCCTATTTCCAGCTATGATATCTGACTCACTTTTAATGTTTCTTCATCCAGCACATGTTAGGTTGCTTTGTGTTGGAAATGACACACGGTTTCCCTTGCGCTGATGCGTTTGATTTTGTACAAGATAAACAGGGGGCTCCTATGCAAAGAGCCATGTATCACCATGGCCCACATGAGACATGGCATTCAGTTCAGCCTATGAGAAACTGTGACCTGTTCCATCACGAGGCAATTTAGCATGTTGCCTTCCTTGTCATAAGGTTCTGTCTCGAATAGGTAAATATAAAACCAAATAATTATCTATTCTAGCTATACATGGTTTTCAGAAAAAAAAAAAGGAATAGTAATTTCCATGTTACACAAGTTGAATCATGTAGATGTTATTGTATATTGCATACATACATTGGACTAGAAGTTGTATAGTCGTATATAGTGTTGCTGAATGTAATTTAACAATTGTTTCTTGGAGATCTCACTTCAGTTCTGCAACTATATTATCAATACCAGCTATATATTTGTATCCTCAGGAATATATTTTGGCATATATATTAAATAATGTGTGGCAGGATGATGGGAACAGATAGCTATTTCATTGTATCACAATGCTACAAACACTACATGTTTCATTCTCAACTGTTCTGTGGACTTTCTGTTTATCCATGGTGATATTTATTTTATGCTAGAGCTAAACTTAAGGAAAAATTATCAGATGTTATTATTCTCATGCAGTCTTTCTTTCCTCTATTAAAATTAAAATAATTGAGTATTATTCTTATTTATCTCTAATCATTATTCTACAATCATCAGATTCCCTTCCTTTTTTTATCTTGTGGTTTCTTGAAACGTACTTACGTTTCTCCATTGTTCTGTACAAGAGGAAGTAAGATGGCAATTATAGAGGGACCAGTTATTTGTCGTCCTGCTGTCCAACATGTTAAGCAAGCAAGAGTTTCTGCTCCTATAATTAACAGTTCATTAATAAAGACTAGGCATCTTAGAAGTGGATTTTGGGGGTCTCAAGCTAGATGCAGAAGTATAACTAGAGTTGGTACTCTTTCTATTCAACCTTGTGAAAGGAAAGGCTGGCCTGTTCATTGTAGTTTCAGTTCGTCTTCTGATGGTAATGGCAGCATGGCTGGGAACTTCAGTGAAAATGATGAAGAATATGTGAATTCCAGTGTGACTGAAGCAGGTATTCTATTTGAAATTTTGAATCATCTCTTTTCTTTCTTTTCTTTTCTTTTCTTTTCTTTTCTTTTTTTTTTTGAGTGGAAGGGGGTACCATCTTATTCTATTTGAGTGCTTTATTTTCAGGTCCTTTGATTTTCCCTTCTCTTTTCTTTATGTCTGAGAATATTGCATGCAGACTGGAACTTTCAATTCTAAATTTTGTCTATTATGTAGAAGTTTCTACTCTAGTCACTTAGAAATCCGGCGGTAGGAGGGCTAGAGTCTTCTCTGATATGAACTTCAGGACATGTTTCTGGTGTTGCTTTGGATGCTCCTGCTTTTAAGAGCAGAAATTGGCTTGCGGTCTAAAGCATTACTGGGTTGTCATCAGTGAGATTGAGCAAGCAAAAGTTGTTGCAGAACCAACACATTGAGTTGAAGTTCACTTTTTTGATTGATCAACATGCTTCATGATGGGACTGTCATAGTGGCAGTGTTTTTATTCCTAGCTTGATACGTGCAATAAAACCATGTTGCAGACCATCTTTTCTCAGCAAACAATCGGTTGGTAATATAGCGGTTCTGAGTTAATCTGCAGGGCTATCCCTTTGGTTGTTTTCTTTCTATCAATGTCGGTGGAATCGATACCGAACACCGTACCGATTGCTTGGCGAGACAAGTCGGTATGGACCTGCGTTGTGCCGTGCCATGCCATGCCGGGCCCGTAACGACACAATAGAGGAGGCGGAGGAGAGAGAGAAGGGAGATAGAGGGAACGAGGGCCGCCGGAGGCCCGCGGAGGGCCGTCGAAGGCCGGCGACTCGAGCAGGAGGCAAAGGAAACCTCCGTGGCCGGAAAGCGGGGCGGGTCTCCCGCTTTGTTCAAAACAGGAGATCCACCCTATTTTCCAGCCGTGGAGCCACGAAGCCGGAGGAGCGTGTCCTCTGCACAGCTGGCCGGCCTCCGCAGGCCCTCTGTCGGGCAGCCTCCACCTTCTTCTTTCCCTCTCCCTCCCTCCCTCCCTCCCTTGTTCTTTCTTTTTCTCTCTTTCCTTCTCTTTGTTTCCCTCTGGCAATGGATTTCGTTTCCGTGTCGGTCAACCGCCGACATGGCTCGGTACGACTGGAACCGCCCTGGGATGGTTCCGCCGACATTGCTTCCCATATTTTGTGGAAATTAGATTGGAATTTAAAATTACAACATCATTGTTTCTAATATTTGCCATTTTTTAACTGTCTGAGTTACAGGCCAAGACTGTCTCCTAGTAGGTTTGGTATCACCAGGTTTACATAATTGGTCACAATCAAAGTGTCTAATATATATAAATGTCTGGTCATGTGCAGTTTAATCCTTAGAGTGCAAAACTTTTTTTGCTTCTAGCAATATGTACAAGTTGTTTCATTTTTTTAAAAAATGGAGAATTGAGCTGCTTCTGTTGCTTATGGATTTCAAGTCCTAGTTGCAGTAATTTGTTCTTTCATGCAGTTGAGGTCAGGAGTGGATCAGATGGTTTCATGATAAAGATGCGTGATGGTACACATTTGAGATGCGTTCACAATAACCCTCAAGGAGGAAGCCTTCCGGACTATGCTCCTCATCCAGCCATCGTACTAAAGATGGAAGATGGAAGTGGTCTTCTTCTTCCTATTATTGTCTGTATGTATACTTTTGCCTAGGGTTAGGATATTTTATTGAGGGGAAGTTTTTTATTCCAACAAATGATCTTCAACCCTCCTTTTCCTTTACAGTGGAGATGCCAAGTGTGTTGTTAATGGCTGCGGTTCGGAATGTTCATATTGTAAGGCTCCTTTATTCTCAAATGTGAAGTATCAAGCTATTTTTTTTAAGTGGATAATTACTAATATTTTATTTTCTTCTAAAAGAAGAGTAACCAATATGCATTTCTCAGGCTAGGCCAACTATATATCAAGTAGTGAAAGAGATGATTGAAAAGATGGGATATGTGGTAAGTTTAATAGATTAGTCCTGCATGCAAAACACTCTTTTTTGTCCTTTTGCATGCCCCCATTTGGTTGAATAACTCTATTTCTCTGTGTTGGATTTGTGTAAGTTCATCAGTCAATTGTCCTAATGCTCACTGGGTTTGTTAGTAACATTTGGTATATATGCATCTTACTTTGACTATAACATATGTGAGTGGCCTACTGAGTCGTTAAGGTGATGTTGATGGACTGTTAAGTCTTTTCTATTGAAATTTGATCAAGGCTGTTTTTTTTTGTTTTAGAACCATTTCCGGTTATCAAACAATAATCTCATTTTTCAGGTACAACTTGTTCGAGTCACCAAAAGAGTGAATGAGGCCTACTTTGCTCAGTTGTACCTTGCAAAGGCAAATCCCAATCTTTTCAAATTGCTTTTTGTTAATGTTAGCTGTATCCTTGTGAATGTAAATCCTGAACTATGTCATGTGTTCATGCAGGTGGGGAATGAAAAAGAGAGCATCAGCTTTGATCTTCGACCTTCAGATGCCATTAATATGGCTGTGCGGTGCAAGGTATGCTCTATTATTCAAATTAACACTAGCCGCTGGCCAATGTAGTTCCAGTGTATTGCACTAACATGATTATGTAGAAACCATTTTGATTAGTAATTATATATTTTCGGCCATGCTAAGTGTAACTTGGTAGTTGGTTTTAAATGTCTTTTTTGCAATCTCCTTAATGGGACAGACATTAATTTTAACAGAAGCAACACTTCATTATTGGAATCACTATACAGGCGTCTCCTACAAATTAGATCGCTTCATGTTACAATCTTGGTTTTGTTTAATTTTACTTAATTTTCTTTTTCAGGAACGAAGCTTTACATAATGATTATTTCTTCCAACCATGGTTTGCAAAACTTGTGGGAACTTGGGGGTAGTTATATCTCAGAACCACAGTTCATGTTCTTCAGAACAAGTTTAGGGAAACAAAAAGCTAGATAGCATTTAATGCTTGCATAAACAACTATGTTATTACAGTTACAAGCTCAACTAAATTATAATTGTAATTAATTTTGACATTTTTTTAGCACATCCGTCTACTTTACTATGAGGGCCTCACAATTTTTTCTTCTTTCTTATTGTAGTTTTGCTTCTTTAATATTGGACGTCATTTTTTATTCATTTAAGCATGGGCCTCCCAGTAGCCCATTTCATTTTATAGACAATTTATTTCTGAAGTTATGAGCCTAAAGTTGCAGTTTTCTCATTGTAGTTAAGCTTTTATAACATTATAGGTCATTGTAGAATCACCTTTTGCATTATCCCTGCTCTTGCTATTTTCTTAATAATTTTTCAGAAAGTTCAGCAAGTTTTCATTTTCCAATATTCATGCGCGGAATATCATTGAAGTTATCCTTGTGAAATAATACCATCTTTATCAAACCACATCACCTTGCTGTGTAACTATTATATCATCTTCTAATATCAGTGTGAGAGAAGTTGGGGAATGAAGCTATAGAAGGTAATATGAAGAGTTTATTTAGTTGGAAACTCTAGTGTAGATAATGAAAATATAGGATATGGCTTCAGGACACGTAATAAATGATAACGGTAGAAGATGTTTTTTCATGTGTTGGAGCTCCCTTTGATAATTTGTTCTTTTATTGTCATAGATAGTCTATGATCATACTTTGGGAGAAAGCACATGGAATTGAAAAGAAAATTGAAAATGTTTACTTAGTTTTTTTGGGCCTATTGTATTCATGTTTACTAATAATGTTATACTGCCTTCTGTCCACAAATATCTTGATCAAAGAGGAGTGAGAACTTTATTTCTTTCAGAATTTATTTCGTCTGTTTCATTCCTTGTCATATTTAAAGACTCTTTTGATTGATTCCAACTTGGGATCTCATCATCTTACTTCTCAGACCTTAAAAATCGCAACTTGTTTTATGATTCTAATAGTCACTAGATGTTCAGCAAGCTATCACAAAAGTTGGCTATGCTAAGGACTACCTAGAGGTTGTTTATTGGCTGGTAATTTTCTTGTCTTATGGTTTTAAATGAACGTGTCATTATTTCCTGCATCTTATAAAAGGATGATCCACATAAAAGTAAAAGAATGAGGTGTAAGTGTAAATAGCAGTGCAGTCTAGTGCAAGAACTACTTATGAGGGTTGCTGTAGTGATAGTTATTTAGGAAGTTTTGGGTTTAACACTGCCAGTTTATAGGAAATGTTTATTTTGATTTGAGGGAGGGGAGGTTTGATTTCTTTGTTAGTTATCTGCTGGAGCTATTATTTCTCGATAATAATGAACCAAGCCTCATACTTTGTCAGTTGAACTGGTTTTAGAAGTTTTTGTCCATCGGATTTATGGAAGGGATGAAAGAGGCATTTGAAAATCTTAAAAATGATAATCTGGGGATATGGATGGCTGTTTTGAGGAAAAGAGGATGGCTTGGAATGTTATCAAAAGTATGTATGGCGAGGGACCACTCCAGCGGTTTGACATCCATAAACACATTTGTTAGTCCTTTTTTATTGTTACTTGTTAGGGTTTATAGGGAGGTTGCTTCTGCTTTAATTCAAGAAACTTCAAACGTCATAGGTTCTTTCTTCTCCTTTATCTGTTTCAATCCCTTTTCTGATTTCCTCTTTGGATGAGATTCAAGAACCATGTAGGTTGGAAAATGCTCTTAGAAAAAGTCATAGAGGTAATACTTCAAATTCCAGATCTCTTCCTAAATCAGATTGTATTATATCTTTGAGAGCAGCAGATCTTTGCAAGAGATGATCAAGTTTCACTATGCATATTGAAGATTTTAATACGGCTCTTTTGTTCTAATTCAAGTAAAAGTTGGCATCTGTTTGTAGCCCTAATTGGTGTTGACTACTACTTATTTTTGCCTCTGTTTTATGTTTTTGATCCACAAAGGTGCCTATACAAGTCAATAGACATCTTGCACACAGTGATGGGATGCGAGTGATTGAACCCACTAAGTTGGCAGTGCAGGCTTCTCACACAGATGGAATGTTATTCACAGAACTTGACAGGTAACCTTATGAATGTTTTCAACACATTTTGTTTACTATTTTTATGTTGAAACAGGTGCTTCAAAGTTCAAATGAAGAAACATTCAAGAGATTTTCAACTTTTTCATCTCGTGTGAGTTTATTAGATGAGTCGTCCCAATTTATTTTCTGTTCAGGGAAAGAATTGTTTGGATGAAATGCAGGTGATGATCAACATCAGGTTTAATAAAGATTGCACAAAGTTTAACATTTATCAACTGATAACCGACAATGGAGTTTTACAAACCACACCCCCCCCCCCCTTCTCTTTCTATCTCTATCTCTATCTCTATCTATCTACTTATCAGTTTTGGGAGATTTTTTGGAGAAGCGGTCGTTGTCATCTGTTTGAGGTTTACTCAGTATCTTCTCCTGTCATAACAGTTGTGGTTTCTTGTGCGTTACATGGACTTTATTATTTATAAAAGACTAAAGTACTTTATATTTAGTTGGTCAGAAGTATGGTGCAAATTTGTAGTGCTTTAATGTTACTCTGACTGAAGTAATGTTAACAGGCCTGATGGTCAGCCTTGCTTGGAAAGCAAGGAGTTTGATTTGATCCGTAACATGCTGATTGCTGCCGTTGAGGAAAGATACAAAGATGCTGGTAAGATATCACGCTCTTACCTGCTGCCTGCAATAGTTTTGCTCTGAAGACTCTGAATCGCTCTCTCTCTCTCTCTCCATCTCTATCTTTTAAAGCATAAACAAGATAGTTTCTGTATGTTTTTGGATCATGCTAATGGGGGGTGCATTCTCTTTTCCGTTCTAATGAGATCGTTCCCCCAAAGCTAAACAAAACAACAAATCAATGGACTTCTTTGGAAATATGGATCCGATTGATTTGCACTCTCGCAATGTTTCAATTTGATACTATTACAATTCTTATTATTTTGTGTCAGCTCAATGGAGGGACAAGCTTTTTCAGCTGCGGTCCAAGAGAAAGAACTGGACTTGACAGGTTTCTGATCCATTCCCTGCGCCCTATCTGTTTTATGGCACTGTCTGAAACTAGAAATCTCAGAGGCTTCTCACAACAGACTGCTTCCTTTGCTGCAGTGTCTACGGCCGTACATGAAGCCAGCGTTTGGAAGCAAGTGCAAGCCTGACATCCATGGTATATAATGTATCTAGTACTTAGCCACCACGATTGTGTATACATGTATAGTTGCTTATGCCATGGTGGCATATAAAATGGCATGTGGCGTTATGTAAGTATTGGAGTATAGAACTAATCCTCAGATTATATACTTGTTTATCTCCCCGTTCTTTTAATTTGCTTTTGCTGGTTTTCAAGTGCTGCTAGCTGGTGTGGTTTGAGGCTTCAAATGGTCAGAATACACTATCTCGAGCCTGTATGCTTCGGAGACCTATGCATCAAGTCAGTCCATATTTAGTACGCTATTGGATAAATATCTGGGAGGACTTGATGTATAGGTAAGCAATGTTCAAAATCTTTGGATATTTTTTTTTATTTTTTTTTGCAACTCAGAACCGTTCAATTTTATACTGGGGCGTAAAGTTCTCTTTGCACCCTATATATTATAGTTCAATCCAAGTTAAGTGTTGGGTGTTTTAAATCCATGACGTGAGATAGTTCACCTGTTTCAGGAGATCTCTGGGGTATGGACTCTGGTTCGGGTTTGGGTTTTATAATTTTTAACCTGACTTGGCCTGCAGGTTGTCTAATTTGGGTGCGAAACAATTCTAACCAGGATTTGGGTCGTGCAGTCAGGCTGAAACAATTCTAAGCTGGGTTCCTGTCTAGTCTTGAATGCCTAGCAAGTGTTATAAGAAGTTTAGTAGGTCCGACCATATTGTACTTATTAATTTGTTGCTTAAATTGGGTTAGATTCGGGTTGGATTTTTTTTTGCATCCTACTTTGTGAATACAAATTTCGATTTTGGAACGCGGGAAATAAATCCAAAATTAGTTTTTAGAGTTTTTTTATATATTAGAATTTGCATAAATAATCTTTCAAAATTGATATTTGCATGTATACATTTATCAAATATTTGTTTTGTATGTATACCTATGTCATCTAACGCTGTTAAGAAGTTAGCCATTTAAAATTAAAATAACTAAATTATCATTAATGGGTAAACATACAAAAAGAAATTATTATAAAGGTATACATGAAAATAGCAATTTTAAAGGATATTCATGCACTTTCATATATTTAGGATGGTATACATGCAAAAAAAAAAAAAAAGATTTTTGCATAAATATTCTTTTAAATATTAAAATTTGCACGAATGTCCTCCAAATTGATATTTACTTGCATGCACGCACAAAACACTATTTTTGTATGAATACTTTTGACATAAATTTGCATATCTACCTATTAAGGGTATTTTAGTTATTTTTAATTTTAAGCCACTAATTTTTTAACATCATTAGATAGGATGGGCATATATGCAAGAAAAAAAATGGATATACATGCAAAATAAGTATTTTATAAGGATATACATGCAAATATCAATTTTAGAACAATATTTATGTAAATTTTAATATTTAGAAGAATATAAATGTAAAAAAAAATTTAGTTTTATGCATAACGCTGACATTAGCCTGGATGTATACAGGAACTAAACCTAAGTGGAATGGCACATTATGCTTAGAAACTTCTCCATGGGCGTGCCGGACTTGTTAATGGATTGTCTTTAGGTTCAAGAACCAAATCTGGTTCAAGCTCGTGTCGATCTCCACCTCATTCATTAGCCTATCTATGTACATGTCGGTGTACGTGAATGTTAGGTTAGGCTAAAAATTTGATAAAAAATTCATGCTGGGCACAATTATTCAATTGAAAAGACCCATCAATCATGACAATAACAATTTTTTCTCCAACTTGCCGATCATCTGTCTCTTTCTACGAATTTCTTCATTTTTTTAAAGACTCAACCTACTCGTGATATTTGTCAGCTTGCCATGTTTTTGTCATTCCAACCTACTTAAGAGGAGGACAAATGTGCTGAACAACATTTTGCACCTCTCTCCTGCCGATTGCGTGGAAGATGGCAAGTTAAAACATACAAGTCACTTAGCATGTGATTACTCGGGCTGATATATATTAAAGTTCTTAACCACAAGGCCCAAATGTGGCATTCATGACAATCAAATTGCACCGTTCTTTCATCATATTTTGCATAATCTATTTCGGCAAAATGTCATGATAAGGTATTATAGACAATTCGACAATCAATTTCAATGAAAATGAGTATTTTCTTTCCTATGACAGAGAAAAAATAAGTAGGGTAACACTGAGGTGGTAGCTTAGTGGAACGGAGCTTTACTTCCAACCAAGTGGTTCCGAGTTCGAAACATACGGACGTCGATTAAATTGTGGAAACCGGATGCTCCCTGCTCGGACACGGGGTTTGGAAGGGCTACTGGTCCGTTAATAGCCTCGGTGGTGCTAGGCGTGACGTACTCATGCGGATGGTTCATGCCGGAGCCCAGAGGAGTATTTGAGCCAGGCCCACGGATAGGGAGGCCGGAGTGCCCAACATACGGTCATTTCTGTCCGTATCGAATATTCTCCTAGCGGGGTGGGGGCTCAGTGGGGGCTGCTACGCGGGGGTGGGCTCGGCCCTTCCTCTCCCCTTCTCCTTCCATTTAGCAAAAAAAAAAGAAAAAGAAAAAGAAAAAAAGAAGAAGAAAGGAGTAGGGCTCCTTTTTAGTCACTTTGCCGTGACCATAGAAAGTGTTTCGGGAGATCCGTAGGGTGGCGCGGCTGTTGGGTGATGTTCAGATATGACATGTGTTCAGGGAGGCGAACAGGGCTGCAGACTGGGTCGCCTCTTATATTGCTCGGCATTCTGGGGATTTTACTTGGACGTCTGCTTCTGACGTTCACCCTTATTTGCATCTTTTACTTTTCCGCGATTTAGCAGGTTGTACTCACGTTAGAGCTATATGAAATGAGTAACCGCTTTTACCAAAAAAAAAAAAAAGAAAAAAAAAGAAAAAGTGTTTCGGGACTGGCATGGATACATGTAGCATGTGCAGTTTAAAAAGATGCTTGCATTATCTGGTGGAATATATCATTATCGATGATCAATAAATTGGTATTAATACCAACTTTTAGATTTGAATCTAAAAGCTCTCTTTCCAAAGCATACGCCAAAGAGAGGTGCCAAACAAGGATATAATTCTGCTTGGCATTATTATTTGTATATTTATTTTCTATCATAATTGCTAAGAGTAGCCAGCCTAATGCCCCTTTTTATGTAAAGAAATCGAGTTCAACAATATCAAAAATAAAAGCAATCAAGTCAAAGGCTGCAAGTGGGCAAATCTATTTCTATAATGAGAAATAAAACTAATGATTGTCTAGCCCAATATAGCATGATAGCAATGCTACTGAAACCCTGGCTTGACTAATTAGGAGCTTATCTTCAATAGGACTCTTAGAAAGTAACTTAACTGTGCTTTGGGGTGAATGCGAGCTTGTGGATGTTTGGGCAACACGGGCTAGACTGATAAGGATTTAATTGTTCGTTCTTAGCTTCATTTATTCCTTCATGGAAATGATTAGATCTCTATACTAATTAAATAGTTTAATGTTGGCTGATGGAACCATGGGGATGTTAATTACTGTAATCTAATCCTCCTAACACCAAATCACATTAGAGTATTCGACAAAGTTGGATATAAATAAATGGTTTTCAAGCAGGTAAATAATTTAGATGGTGAGAGCTTAACCACCATATATGAAAGCAGCATCTTTATGCTTATCATATTTTGCACAACTCCAAGAGACCAAGAAGTTTATTAGGTCAACAATTATGACACTATCTTTTACGTTTACCACCCACCCACAAAAATATTCAATGTCAGGGTTCAATTTGCCAGTTTCTTGATAAACCATCCTTTCTACTAATTGGTGTATACATTACCATTGCGTTGGAAAAAATCGATTTTTTTTTGGCTCAAAAAAAATATTCAATGCAGGTCGCAAGTTTTTGCGTATACTCTCCGACCCATCTATGGGCTTCTTCCACTGAAATCAATACTCATGTATGAGTACGTCACTATAACGCCATCTCAATACTGGCACACTATATAGTGACTCCATCAAATGAGCTGAATGGAGGGCATCTGGTTCTCATATTTAACCCGTCCATTTCGAACCTAGGCTATTTTAATAGAATCAAAGCTCATGGAGCTACCATCTCATTGGCGAAAAGCGATCTCCAAACGCGTGAGAATAGCGGCTAGGAAGGACGTGCGCTATTCCACGTGGCAGGATGCTATTGGTGGGTCCCACAAAGCTGCGTTTCGTTCTCTCTCCCCCGCAGCACGCTGCCCAACCGTCTCCCTCAGCTTTCTTTCCTCGCTCGCGCCTTCTCCGCCAGCTGAGCCCCCCCTCCTATCCACCGTCCGAAGCCACACGGACCGTCCGATCACACGAGAATCCCTTCCCGCCCCATCGCCTCCCTCCCCTCCTTTACAGCGGTCATTCACGTCTCTGGTAGGGCTTTGAGATGCCTCTTCCCCTTCCCAAGGGTTTTTTTGGGTTTTCTTGATTTACTCCTGGCGTTTCCAATGGGAATTCAGCTTCTTTTTCCTTCCCCCAGGGGTTTTTGACCTTAGTATATATGATTTTATTATAGATTGAACGCTCAAGTCCGTGATTATAGCTATCAAATAGCTCTCGGATATGTCTGGACCGCTTGACCGATTTGCCAGGCCCTGTGAGTTGTCCTTCAATTTCTTATTTTCTACAAACTCTGGAGAATCTGTAATTGCTTGAGTTGACGAGAAATTTTTTTTTAAAATCCCCGCGTAATTGTGGGCCAGATATTAGCATAAAATTTTGATTATGTAATTAGTATAAGAATCCATCTGGGGGATTATATTTCTGTGTAGGGTTTCGGAATCCTTTGCTAATTGAAACTGGCCGAGTATTTTCGTGCAATTTCAAGTGTTTGGCTTTTCTTTCTTTTCCTTAATTGTGTGTCAGATATTAGTCTGAAATTTTAATTATGTAATTAGTATAAAAATCCATCTCGGGGATTATATTTCAGTCTTGGGTTTCAGAATCCTTTGCTAGTTGAATTGCCCTAGTATTTTTGTGCAATTTTAAGTGTCTGACTTTTCTTTCTTTTCCGTTTTCTTTTTCCGCGGTACATGTAATAAATTTTGCTAGTTTATATTTGTTAACTATATCAAAGTTGATAATTTGGCTTTCGTGCTGGATGATGAAATAAAAGGGAAAAAAGATCTGGTCTGCGTAGATAAACATGATGCAGCAAATATATGGTTTAGTTGTAGGGCTTCATCTCTTTGGCGTTCAATATGATTCAAATCCTACAAGTACTGAATTATCTTGAAGTGGCATGTGCCTTAAACTCGTAAAGATTCAGTTGGAGGCTACCATCATGGATTGATGTCTAATACCTAGAATCCATCAAGGTTTATATATATTTCTTGGAAAACCAAGAAGTGAATCTATGGTTTGTGGAGAGATTTTATACCCTTAATCAAAATTACCCACTTTCTTAAATTTCTCTTAGAGAAATAATGAAAAGTCTGCATCATTCAAACTGATTTGATGGTTTTATAGTAAATGCACTAGCAAAACATTAGTAGCAAGGTTTATATGTTGCCTGAGTTATGTGTTTGAAGTATAGCTTTCTCTTACCCTATACATGCCATCTTGACTCAATTGAAGCTCATTGGATGATTAGCCTTTATGGATTGTGATATCTGCTTCCTGAATACTATTTTTGTCAATATATATCCGATTAGATTGAATTGGAAACTATTTATGACATTAGTATGATTCCCCCCAAAAAAGTCCAGTACTCCTTTTACATTTTTTCCAGGCCAGCACTTTGTTATTCTCCCTTTATTTATCTCTTTCTAATCAAGAAATGATTTTTGTCGTAAGATAACCTAGAGACTGGGTAATAAGCTATCAGACCAACCTGCCTCATTCCCCCAACTATATGAGATTCTTTCTAGTACAAGAAAAACTTAGAACACAGTACTGTGATATTGGGGGTCCTGAACTAACTATACCTTACATGAGGTTTCACTGCATTCATGTGTGAGATATCTGCTTTGTGCATTTCTGTAAATGATTATCCACCTTGAGATGCAGTTTACATGTACGCAAATATGTGGAATATATATTCGGAATTTAGCAAGTATAAATAGTGATTTTATTTGCTTTTTTTTGCCGAACCAAACCCTGATCGTAAAAATTGCACTTATGACTCCAAATTTATCTCTATATTGATCTTTTGATTGATGGCATACAATTATTGTTCATATTCTTGTTTAGCATCGTAGTTATTTGGCATCTGCTTGGAAAATTGTGCTCAGTTTGATTTGGTGTAGCCAATAATTGCTGTAACTGGGTAATAGTGGGTCGACCTATCTTCATCTTAAGGTTAGGTGCAATTTGTCAAGCTCTGTATTGCCTACATCTGATTTCTATCCTTGGAAAAATTATCACTTTTGAATTATTTGCTACTCTTGTGCTAAAACCCATACTATATGTTTGTCTGTACTTTGGGAAAATAATCTAACATTTCTACTTAAACAATTTTGCATGTATAAATTATGTTATTCTTCATTTTTTAAAAATATTGTGCCAAATTTTGTTTCTCTCAGGAAGTTCTTTGTTCAAGTGTTATTTTGAATTTTCCCCTTAGTTAGTGAACCATGACTGACTGTGCAAAGTGTTGCAGGTTTTGAGGGGATGTCTAGTCATGATGAAAGAAAAGAGCGGAGATCAGATTTTGAGAATTCAGAAGATGAAAGGAGGACGAGGATTGGATCTTTGAAGAAAAAGGCTATAAATGCATCAACTAAATTCAGGCGTTCTTTGAGGAAAAAGAGTAGAAGGAAGAGTGAGAATCGAGTTCTTTCGATTAAGGATGTCAGGGATATTGGAGAGCTACAAGCTGTTGATGAATTTCGTCAGTCATTAATCATGGATGAGTTGCTACCTTCAAAACTTGATGATTACCATATGATGCTGAGGTAACTTATTATCTTTCTTTTGGTAACTTGAGATTCCTTTTTCAAGGCTTGTAGGCTATCCTAGGCAGTTCTTGAACAACAGTCTCAATTTCCTTTTCTTCCCTTCAACTGGTCAAGGGACAATGCTAATCCATGTTAAAACCCTCGTATCACATTCCTTGCATGTTGAAACATGTGGTGGTCTCTCCCGCCATTTTGCTAAACATTCTTTTCATTTACTTATCAAAATAGTATATTTCATTAATTTAGGGATATTTAGTCGCTTAAACATAGTGAGATTATAATTTCAAATATCTTGGGTTAACTTAGGAGATGAGTTGCCACCTATTGAAAACAAGCATTTCCCTTGCAATCTATAGATTAATTGATGTAGGTTTGTAATCTGCCACCTAAATGTTCTTATCAACATATAAAGTGCCACTATGCACTATTACGATAAGATAGGTAGAGTGACGACTGTGTACAGCATGTTACAGTGATATATGCCTCCATTCCATGCATATTGGTCTGTGGTTTTTGCCAATTCAATGCCAACTAACATGGTCTGAAAGCACCATAAAAGTTCCCCCTTTTTCAGATATTTTAGTTATTCGTGCTAGTTTTGTCCTCTTTTACAGTGCAAACATTCCCCTCCTGCGGATTGAAGGCAGAATCATTGGATAAGGCATGCTAGTGATACAAATTCCTCATTTTATGACATATCGAAGTGTGGAAGTTAACTTTTCTATCCTTAGAAAGAAAAATGAGTTCACGTTGTTTCAAATTTGTTCATTAAGTCATACTTCTTCATTCAGTCCCTTAGCAAGAAAAGAGCAAAATTTTTATTTGTATGTGTATCTTGAAGTACTATCCAAGTCTTCTAGTTCATGTATATCAATATTTTAACATAAATTTTACTTTTGTTTGTGTGTGTGTAGCTAAATGATCATATATGTTCCTCAGTTAATTTGATATCAACACAATAGGCTACATGCATTTGCAAGATGCATATTAATAATTCATATAATGATTGTATTTACTAAGATTCATGAATTAATGATACACATGAAATTAGTAATAGCTTGATTATCCACATTAACGATTGAAAGGTAATCACTTCTATGTAATTGTCCTAGTCATTTAATATGAAGGTACTTATTAGCACACTTTTTGATTTCTCAATGGTTGTCTAAGGCCCAATAAATGGTTTTGTATAAAATTCTATTTGTTGTACAATGTCTGCAGTTCACTATAGGGTATGCTGGATTACTTTTGTTCCTTTAAACTACATTATAGTTTGCTATGTATTTGTCATAAAACTATCTTCAGTAAACTTTCTATTTTTAACTCAATCTGCTTTTTCTTGTTGTGTTAAGTAGATCTCTTACTGTTTAGTTATTGTACTGTTTTTTTTAAAGGAATACTGTTGGCCTTTTTGTAATTACCATACTAATATCTTGTTTACCTTAGATTTCTGAAAGCACGAAAATTTGATGTTGAGAAAGCAAAGCAAATGTGGTCAGAAATGCTTCAATGGAGGAAGGAGTTTGGTGTTGACTCTATTATAGAGGTAATGAACAAGCTTACGTCCTGGAGGACCCATTGGATGCTTATAATGAATTTGGCTATTAACATGAGCAGTTAAACAAGCAGAAGATGGAAAACCCTCTATTTTTAATTTTTAGCTTTTTATTTTGTAAAAGATTAGAATGTGGAGATCTACAAAACCACAAGCTTTATGTTCTAACATTAGATAAAACTCAGTTTCAGGCTTTCAGCTAGATGTCACACATCTGCCAAGCTGTCAATACTGCTGTGACATAGAAAGTCAGTCCTGAATAATTTTTATGGTGACTATTACTTTTTTTTTTGGTTTACCATTAGATGAAAAAACAATATAACCTTAATTTATCTTGTGTTCCAGTATAATTATTTAGCATATAGCTTTTCCCTTTCTTCCATGGTGCTTAACCTTTAAGAGGAAAATGCATGCTTGTGTTCTTTGTACCACCCCATCATCTAGTATGGGATGGATGAGACAGTAGATTACCCTATGGAAGACAGGACACAATGGAGAATGGTCTAGGAGAGAAAATAAATAAAAGAAAAGTGAAAGTGAATTTAAAAAGATTGCACACAAGCTACAGAACATTTCTAAAACTAACAAGGGTTAAGCATTTACCTTCTAATTTCTACATCCTTGCGGCACATTTTGTTGGAAATAATCAAAATAACTAATCAGTTGAAAATGAAAACACCAATTACGTGTTTTTGCAGAGTATGGCCACAGATTCAATAGAGAAACATGAGAAAAGGTGTCACACTTAAATAATTCAGTTAATATATTTTGGAACTTTGAATGGCTGAGTTCTAGTGTCTCTAAGGTAACCAGTCTCAAAAACATTGCTAAGTGAGAACAGTTTGGATCGAGATAATGCAACATGATTCAACTTTAAAGTGCAAAAGGATTGATACTGCATTGTGTTGCGTATAAGTGTTCGATGGTGATTGCACTTAAAAAACTACTGAAAACTGAGTTGTCTAGGTGAAGTTGCTGGTTGGGAGCTAAAAGTTTCCAAAACTCATGTTTCATCCAGAATCCTCATTATAATCTCCTCTAGGATTTAAATGACACAGACATACAAGTGCTTTTGACGGTCTTACTCCAGTTGCTGTGCATGCAAATCTGAGTTTCGTTGGATCAAATTCTAATTTCAATGCAGATTTCTGGCTCAAAAGAACAGAAAATTGAAGATAAATTTCATTTTGCGAAATTTCAGTTTTGATCACCTGAGTACTTAAGGAAGAGACTTTTCTTCAGCCCTACAATTCATTACACTGAAGTATTGGAATTTGGTTAAGAGAATACTGAGGCAGGAAAAGAAAAGAAATACAAATCATTGTTACATAAAAAGCTGCTCTTCATACATTAAATATACATTAGGTATATAAAATCCATATAAATGATGCACTATCTCCACATCCAAGCTTCCTATTAGGAGAGGTCTTCTTATCCAAAATTTTTATAAAAAGAGACAGACAAAAAAAGCTTGTGGATCAGTGGTTGGAATGGAAGAGAGAAATTGAAGACTCGACAATTTTCTGTGGTCCACCAGCTCCCTGCTGTGTGAAAGCAACAAAAACCAATCTTTTTCTAGTTGCACTTGTTCACACAATTTAATAAACCTTTATATCCCTTTTCTTCTTTCTCTAGTGAGTGAGGTTCTTATGTGGCTAGCCACTCATATGACTCGTGTGAGTCCTCTAATGTGCATGCGGTCTTCATTACTTAAAACATAATGTATATTAATATTTCTGATAAGGATCTGAACAAAGTCACTCTGTACCAATGCCACATTAGCATTTTGTCGGTATAGTACAGTACGGAATCGTTTCGGCACAGTATGCCCCATACCAGGTTACCCCGTACTAGGTACTAGTATCGAAACAATACGGTACAGTATGCCCCTTACCGCCTAGTTCAGGCCGGTATGGTGAACCATGGATCAGAATAACTTAAAATGCTTGACTATGATAATAGCTTTAATTTCAAACTCTTGTTTAAAAGACACCAAATTTAACACAAGTTCCTCACCATTACATATTTGATCCCAATTGAGCATTAATAGTTCTAGCAACTATTCTTAAATAATGATCCTCCTGCAACCGTATCCTCTTCCTCTAGCAAAATTAGTGTGATCTTCTAGTTAAATTTGTCCACTCATCTTGGCTAGGAAGAATTTGACTTCAATAAATTGGTGAGAAGTTCTATTGAATGCTAACTTTCTCTTCATTGTATCAAAGATGCTCTCCATAAGATAAGAAGTTCTTAGAACCCATCTTTTGAAAAACAAAAATGGAGGCAAGGTTCATATAAATCTTTTCATTGCAAAATTGAATGATGGTTCTAACTTCTAATAAATTGCATCGAGTGGAGACCAAAACTACGTTACAGTCCTTATTATCTGTGCTGTATTATGGGATGGGACTGAACAGAAAAAGTGTCTTCCTAATCACATCTCTATCCAGGTGAGTGTGTTTATTCACCTTCTCTTCTGTATGTTTCTCTTTTTCTTCATATTTCTCCCTACTCCCACAATTGCAGTCAAACATGGAGCAGGACAACAATTGGGTATATTTCCTCATTCACCGCATCCTAGACACCTTATTTGTGGGGCTGTCTTTTCTCTCATTTGGTGGTTTCTTAGGCACTTACCTGTTTGGAAGTCCTTGAGGTGTTCATGTGGTGAATCAAAAAGCTTCAAGAGGTTCTTTGCAAATACTCTCTTGTCGCTTAAGCTTTTACTTAAGTTGTAGTGCCACTTAGCAGATATCCTTCGTTGTCCACAATTTGTCATCTTATATTTTGCATCCATCCAAGATGAAGGACAAGATCTCCAATGTATACTGTACCATATTTACTATAATTACTCCAAGGATACTGTACATTCATGCATTCCGTGCTGGCTCACATTGCTGTGCATCGGCCTGTAATGATGCATAAGCATATGCCTCGGTGCAATCCGATATATAGTTGAATAGGCTTTCCAGTTTTAAATGTGTAATTGACCTTCCAAAACAACCTTATTTCAATTTGAGATAGTTTGTAACTCGTGCTCATTACTTCTTTTTCCTTCTTTAAAATTGAAGGTATGAATTATAGATTGGATGTGATAGTTACAAGCAGTAATCAATTTACACTGTAACAAGAGATAGAAATTAAGGTCCAGACAATAGATTGAATGCATATCCTTCATAGAGATATGAATCACTCTACTCTTAGCTTGTGGCTCAGAAATGAAACATTGATTTTGTGATTCATTTACATTGAAGCTGTTGTCAATGAACTAACATTGATGTTATCATCAGGATTTTGAGTATACAGAGTTAAATGAAGTTCTACAGTACTACCCACATGGTTATCATGGCGTGGATAAGGAGGGAAGACCTGTTTACATTGAAAGGCTTGGAAAAATAGATCCCAACAAGCTAATGCAAGTGACAACTATAGATCGATATCTTAAATACCATGTGAAGGAGTTTGAGAGGTGCTTTGCAATTAAGTTTCCAGCTTGCTCGATAGCTGCAAAGAAGCATATTGACTCAAGTACAACAATTCTAGATGTTCAAGGTGTGGTATGTATTACTTTGCAAACTTGTCTAATTATTTAATTGTCAAATGCTTGTAGAAAATATGCCTTGTTTGATGACTCCTCTCCTTTTGGAAGGGTTTAAAAAACTTCACCAAGTCCGCACGAGAACTTATTGTGCGGTTGCAGAAAATTGACAATGACAACTACCCAGAGGTATATAATTTGTATTCACTGTTTGGTTTACCATCTTGAAGCTTCTTTGCTGATATATTATAATCCTAACAGAACTATTTTTAATTATTGATGGCTCCACATTGGAATCTGCAATTCACTTGATAAGGATCTCTTATAATTTCTAAATATTTGTGCAGACATTATGCCAAATGTTTATTATTAATGCTGGCCCAGGTTTTCGGCTGCTATGGAACACTGTGAAATCTTTTCTTGACCCTAGAACTACTTCCAAGATTCATGTAAGCAATGATTCTGGTCCTTAGTAATCCTTATTGATGAATGGTGACCCTTTCACCTAGATATTAGGTAACTGCACTATGAATTTGATCAAATTTTATCAGGTTTTAGGAACCAAGTACCAAAATAAGCTGCTTGAAGTAATTGATGCCAGGTTATTTTTTTTTTGTCTTTCCACTTCAGTTTGCATGTACTTATTATGGAAGCATTCTCATCCTCTAAGTCTCCCACTTATCTCCAACTTTCTGCCTTGCATTCTTTAGTGAGCTGCCAGAATTTCTTGGTGGTACTTGCACCTGTGCCGAGCATGGAGGATGTCTTAAATCTGATCGAGGCCCATGGAAGGACCCTAACATATCGACGGTCTCTCTCTCCCCCCTTCCCCTTCTCTGCCTCTCTCTCTCTCTCTCTCGTACACACACACGCACACACACCTAGTTGATACCTTTTTGATGGGTTGTACTGGTGCTCAGATGGTCCTTAGTGGGGAAGCACAATGTGCTAGGCAAATTGTTACTGTTTCAAACAGTGAAGGGAAGGTCATTTCTTTTGCTAAGCCACAATACCCAACTGTAAGATCTTATACTTTTTATGTTTCATTTTTAACAAGATGTGTTCTGTTTTATATTAAAACCCTTTTCTGCCGTCTTACTGGACCAGATAAAAGGAGGGGACACATCTACTGCAGAGTCTGGGTCAGAAGCCGAAGACATTGCTTCTCCAAAGGCACCAGGGAACTATAGCTCTAATCCCCAGTTGACCCCTGTTCTTGAAGAGGTACATTTAAATTTCCTTGAAGGATCTTATAGAGTGTTGAAGAGTATCCTTTACTTCTAAAGAATCTAATAAGGTTTTGATGTCTTGTAGTCTCTGTGATGATGATTCTGTATGCACGAAAAAAGTGCTGTTTTGAATTAAGTTAGCCATAGTTAGAACCTAAAGTAGGTTCCATATGGCTATTATTTTAATTTTCTTTTCCTTTTTTTTCTTCAATTCTTGTTGTGCTATTAGATGTCAGGACAGGGAACATGTTGGAAGTTCAGCATGATTAAAGCAACTACAGTTACAAACTTACAATAGACCATGGCGCTGGCATATAGCTTGCACGTGCATAACTTAATCTTAAGCAACTAGTCTTATCCCAGTCAGATGAGGTTTTTTTTGTCAATTAAAATATGATCCATGTTTAAATCCTTACAGACGTTGATCTCCAGGCTTGATGCAACTCTCCAGTCAAGATTACTATGAGTAAGATAGTGATTTGCCATGAAGTATCTTGTATAATCCCAAATCGCCGCTTCACATGATATTGAGGAGTAACAAGTAGAAATGAGGAGTCAAAGGAACTGACTGACTTGGTATTTTGTTCTGTCAAATTCACTGTAGAAAAAACTGCTTTTGGTATTAGGTCTTTGGCTTGCGCAAACCTCAGTGCTGTATTAACTACATGCTAAAACAGGGGAGCCTCCTATGATGAAGCCTCAACCAATTGTCTCGAAATAAATCAAACAACATAAATGAATTTTATATTTTGCTCATCCACATAGCTTAACAACCTAATAGACATCATGAACAAGAGCTTCAAAAAAAAAAAAAAAAGAAGCAAGGAATTGGTGGAAAAAAAGAAGAAAAAGGCAAAAGGCAGAAACAGAGAGCATATAATTAGATACAAGTAAAGTCATAAATGGTTGGTAGCAAGAATTGAATATAGGTAATAGAAGAAAATGGTTGGTGTATTGATGATCTTTAGATTAGAATGCATGAATTTAGGTCTTGACACCTTTAGTAGTTACAAGTATGTGTGAGCGCGCTAAATAGATAGTTAGTCCTTGAGTCTAACATGTTTAAAACATTTAAACAATCCATTTTTTATGGAGTATGAAGGAAAACACAGAAGCGAATTTTCTTTGATGCTCATCTTTGCCCTGGATTATAGCTCTCCAAAACTTATAAGGGTGATAGTATGAGCATAGAGATAGAGGATATGTTCTAAGACTAAATTGTTACAGAGATCTATGGTAAAAATCTTAAGATGGGACTGTGATCAAGGTTTCAGGTTTTTGTGCTCGGATATTTAAAGCTGCAGAATTTTAATAATTTTAGTAAGCATTTAGGGTTTAGATGGAAACAACATTGTTTCTCATATACATAAGAGGGACTTCTATAGTTCCTGTTGATTCAATGCTGGTGTGTTTTTTTCTTTTTCTCATTAGTTCCAATTTCTTTTCCAATCCGCATACAGTGCGGTAGTTCCAGCAATTAATGTGAAACGTAGTTGAAGGTAACAAAATAAGCAGTGGGAGTTGCAACTTTTGATTCTGCCTGCTGACCCTGTAAAATTATCTGGTTTAGTTGATGATTTATATAATTATAAATGGGTCCAAACCCAAACACTCTGAGTCACCATGGGTTGGACAGCCTCTTAAAACCTAGCTGTTGGTTCCCAGGAAAGTAGTAACGGTGCAGTGGATCATGTCTATACAAGGGTTTAATTCTGGTTCTTAGGGAGGCCATGTTATTCATGGTTAAGAAAAGAACAAAATATGCTAAAGAGAAGGCATAGGTGTGATTAGGATTTGTTACATTCTCTGCTCCACTTTAATCTTCTCGTCTCTCTTGTACTATAGTGGACCCTATTTCATTTTCACCTGTTGGGATATTTTAATGAAAAGCAATATTCTTTTAGGTTGGATGGTTTGGTATGGGTCCAAAAATATGTGGTTCAATTATGGGTTTATTTTTTTAATTTAATTAGAAATGGGTTGGTTTTGGGTTGAGAGTTTTTTGACCTGACCTAAATCTGACCTGACTCTAACCTGATTAACCTAGTTTAGGAGATTCATATACAGAGAGAGGAGAAGAAAGAGGAAAGAAATAGCGGATGAATGGGGAAAACATCCATATCAAGCTTTAACACAGCCCCTAATTTAATGACCCAGCCATTCTAACCTTTTCAAATTGGATCCAATTCAAGAATTTTAAATCTTAGGCAAAACCATGATGTGGAAACCTCAGCAAATATGGTAAACTGGAGATTAATCCCCATTTATGACATTATTTTAAACATTTAATATCTTTAAAAAATATTTTGATTTTGTGTGAGCTTGTTTAGGAAGGCTTGGGCAATATCTCAATAACTTATTGGATGAGAACTTAGGAAGTATCGGGTTACCTTGGCCAAGATAAATAGTAGGGATGTGCACAGGTCGGGTTGGGTCGGTTTGGAACTAAACCTGAAATTGAATCGATTTAGATCGGTTTCTAAAACCAAAACCAAAATCGAAACTGAACCGATCATCTACAAAAACTGCTTGAAACCAATCCAAAAAATCTGATTTGGTTCAGTTCATCGGGTTGATATTCAATTGGGTAGGCTAAATGGGCTAAGCTAATTCTACACATAAAAATTTTTATTTTATATAGGGTTAATATCCAATGGACTAAACTAAATGGGTTGGGCTAAGTCTAAACATAAAAATTTAATTTTATATATATAAAAAAATATAAGAAATAAATTTTAAAATTAAAATTTAATATATGGGATAAGGGAAGTTGGGTCTGGTTGGGTCGATTTGAATATATATATTTATATATATACACATGGGTCAGGTTGGGTCTGGTCGGGTTGATTTGAATTGGTTTTCTAGTAACTGAAACAACAACCGAACCAAATTTTTTCAGTTCAAGACTTTCCCCAATCGAAACCAAACCGAATTAAAAAAAAAAAAAACCGATATAAACTGAACCGAAGAGATCGGTTTGGGTTGGGTTCGTGGTTTGGCTGGTTTTTTGCACACCCCTAATAAATAGGGACAGATATATGCTGTATTATATGGTGGGTGACTGATACCAACAAATCGATACCTTGGCTGAGATATTGGGCAAGATGAAAATCTTAGTCCAATCAGGACTCTAATATTCAAGAATGGAAAAGAGCCTTATTATAACAATTTGTTGCAGCATCAACTTAACATCTAAACTCCTTCAGGCGCAATAGTTAAATTCAAGTGAAGTATAATTGATGAATTCATCGTATCTTAACTTAAAAACTAACATGCTGCATATTTACTTCATACTTGATTTAAATTTTCCTTTTGGCAGATCATAAAATTAATTTTTACATTATATTTGTGATCATTGGTCGTACTATTGGATACCTCTAATGGTTATAGGTGTTCTACACATCACTTTAATAAACCATGCAGGGAAAAATGGTTGGGAATGCTAGCCTTTCTGTTGGATCCCCTGAGTTCCAGGAATGCGTTCCCATGGTCGACAAGGCTATAGATTCAAGTTGGAATAGAGAAGCTTCTAGTCAATTTCATTTTGCCCCAAAAGGTATGCTGATTTAGGTTGTCTGTGTTACAAATGTATCTATTTGATTTTTCATGCATAAATCATTTTTTCTTATCATCACCCTACCACAAAAACATATTCTTGTGCTAGATGATCTCTTCTATGTATTCTTTGGACGGAACAATTTTCTGCTTTCAGCATTTAAAACTAGTTTTGAAGAGTCACTGTAGTAATAAAAGGAAATGATATTTGTTTTTCCTTTTTTCTTTTTTTAACTTTTGATACACCAGCCTCTAGGCCAGTAGGTGACAAAATTAGGCTGTGTGTCTTTCTAAACCACTCATAACAGGGGCTCTAGCAGGATCGACTATTTCAAGTTGCCTCTGCCAGAACCACATTCAAAACCTGAAGCCAGGCTTGAGCCACTTCAAACCATCTTTATCTGCATCAAATTGTCTAAAATGGAGCCAAACTACTCCACTAGAGTTCCCACTGAAAATCCTATTGACAACAGAGTATTGGACAAGGAACTGGTGAAGTGGGCTTCTGCAGGGGCACTGGCCCTTTAAGTAATCAAAGGGAAATGTTCTGAATATATTCTATACATCTTTCTGTCTTTGATTGTTCCAATTGTATCAATCTACTTATATTAATAAGAGGCTACGACTTGTTGCTCTAACTACACAATGATAAAGTGGTGTATTAGCCCGATTAATGTGGGTAAGCCATTAAGCCTTTAGCAATCTGCCTTTTATGGTCAGATTTATCAAATTTAACTTCTCTGACCCTAATATCAGAATTTTTAATATATACATCTTTTCTCTTTTTTTTTTCTTCCCATTTGCATGGTTAGGTAACAGATGCAATGAAATCTTTGATTGCCACTCTTCAACAACTTGATCTATCACTAAAGTTAAATCAGGCTCTTTCCTTACCATAAACCGCATATTACTAAAGTGAGGTTGTGTTCAATCTCAAAACAACATGGGTAACGTTTTCTTGGATAAATAATTTTTGGTGTTTTCAGAAGCATGCAAGTTCTTTTTTTTTATATGGTACTTAAATTTGCATGTTGGAAAATACATGGACAGTTGTCATATCCAACTTCCCCACTACTTTGCAGGCCCCACATGTTTCTCTTTATGTGATCACATTAGGGGCGGCTCTGTGGCACATGTAGTTCTTTTCACCTGCTTCCTAGTGTGGGTTGCAATGATGTAGGTGTTTTCTTATTTTTTTTATGTTCAAAAAAAGGGCATCAAATGCATGAGGCTCCCGCACTGCAGGTTCTAGAGATGGTCAGATCTACGCAGCCTTACCCTTGCATGCGGAGAGGCTATTTCTATGTTTTGGGCGTGTGACATCTAGGTTATAATGGAGCAACCTAATTGTTGCACCAAGGCCTGCCCTTTTTCTGTTTTTTCTTTTGTGCAATTATTTTGTCATTTTTCTTGCTTGCTTTCTATCCTCTTCTTCCAAAATTGACGAAAGTGGCTAAAACACTAGAGTCCTATTTCCAAGTTCATTTTCTTTGATTGATATGTGTTCTCTTTCCAGGTTTATTTTCTTTGATTGATGTGTGTAAGCATCATCAAGAAGTTCGAGCTCAAATTGTCACATGGCTGACAGCTATCATCATGACCCTTTTCACACTGCTTCGTTCAATCACCAGCCATGTGACCAAGAAATTCCCAGAAAGAAAGACTTTTGATCTTGACAACGGCTACCCTGAATATGCATCAGACTCTAGTCCTAAAGAGGAATTTCGACCTCCATCGCCTTCTCCTGGTTACACAGAGGTAGATCTCCTTTCATCTGTTCTAAAAAGGCTGGGAGAGCTGGAGGGAAAAGTTGACATTCTTCAAGCAAAACCATCTGAATTGCCTTATGAGAAGGAAGAGTTGCTTAATGCTGCTGTTCACCGTGTGGATGCATTAGAAGCTGAGCTTATCGCTACTAAGAAGGTATGCTTCTGGACTCTCTTTAATTCATGGAGTAGTTCTTAATTTTAATATAAATGAAACTAAATTGATGGTTCAGGGATTTCATATGTCTCATTATTGGTGTTCCTATATGTTCTGAAATATATGCATGGAAAAATGGATTCATGATGATTTTGCATGCCTCTGTTCCTCTGATTAAAAACATGAGAGTGTTGCATTCTGGATTATGCTTGAAATTGATGTACAATCATTGATTCCAGGACCTTAATATAGCCTATGTGGATGTGTAACTACAACTTTTTTGTTCCATTTTATACTTTGATCTCCTTGGATCTTATTGTTTTGCTGATTTATGAGTTCTTTGCCTAGTTCCATGCTTTTGCTTCCCTGTGTTCCTTGTGTTCTTTTGTAGTCTATTTCAGTGAAATTCAGAATCAAGGTGATGAAACACCTTCAAATGCTAGATTTATCATTTAGTTGTCCTAAGTAACATTTGACTTTAATAAATGTATAACTCCATTAGGCATGCAAGATAATAAGCTAAGTATAAATGTTTAAATTTTTTGAGAAGCTGGTTGCATTTTTTATCCACTTTGGGCAAATACATGCACATCACAAGCTTCCTTTTTCCCTTAATAGGCCTATTATTTGATGCTAGTTTTATAATCTCGGTACTGGACCTTGTATAGGTGGCATGTTGGTACAACCGGTATGGGAGTCAGATTGGCGTATCGATATTCGGTACGCCCCGGATATTGAGTATCGGTTTAGTACCGATATGGTATGGTATGCTCGGTATGGGGCAGCATGCACTAGTACTGCGAACCTTGATTTGGAAAGGTTACAAATTGTTTGATTTGTAAAAATCCTTTCATATTCATTAGATATGATATCATCTTGAACTAATCATATACACTTTTTAAAATTTTCAATAATGTATTAACATTTTTAAATGTTCTTTGTAGAGTTCAAGGTACTCAACTCCCTTGCCTCTAATCTCAACTTGACATTTTCAATGCCATTATGATGGGTGTACACAGTAATTTTGAACATAATAATATTTGATTTTGTTGCTGTTATCTAGATTTAATTGGATGCGAAGTGTGCCAATGGGATCTGAGTTATGTATTAAATATTTTTTTCTTTCAAATGCATTTATAGTTCCACTCTGATGTATTAGCTTGCAACAGCATGTACGTTAAATACGCTGTCCATGTAACTGTATCTATTCAAGGCGTAAGCAAACATATGATTGTTCTTCATAAATTATAGAGAGTTTTCAACTGATGTAGTATAGGAATGAGTGGGATCAATTCACAAAGGTCATGAAGCAAAATTCATGTGAATACCTTTAAGGAACAGGCGGAGTCATAGTGCATAATTAACACCCCGTGTGCAGACTTTCTAAGATCCCATACCAATATCTCTGTACAATCTTAATTGCCCACCCTAATCTTCTAAAATCCCATTTTACATGTGTGACCTTTTTATCTGGCCAATGAATGTTTAGTTATTTTTGCAGGACCTTACCTCTTAGGCAACCCATTAGCTGTGCCACCATACAAAACTCTTTATGATTATCTGTTTACTGTTTAGATTAGGAAGGAAGGTTTGTGTTTCCAACTAATTTAGGTCTTCTATCTTAGTATTTGGAACTCCTCTCTCTATCGAAATTAGTAATTCTCTGCAATCTAATTGAACTCAATGTATTGCTCTCCGCAAATTGTAATGACCCTCCAATCTAATTAGATGTGGGAAGCATTTTTTGGGTTCCTTCTGCTTCCTGTGTTCACATAGGGATCATGTCTTGGGTTGCCTGTCACCATTCTAATCAGATAGGGACTACTTATGAGAAGAGGATTATTTTTCTATTCACTTGGGGCTTGGAATTTCAAGAAGAAGAAAAAGAAAAGAAGGCAGTGGAAGAGAAAGGGAATAATAAAAAGGAAGATGAGGTTGGAAGTTACACTGAAAAGAAACCTGAAGCACAAAGAGAACATCTGTAAACACATTAAAATTGTTTAACATTTGATTTTGTCATCGCGGAGGTAAGTAACCTCTTATTGTTTATGCAAATCCTACACCTTTTTTTTTTAATTTTTCTTTAATCCTTCCAAAATGTAGTCTCTTAGTTTTCCTGTTTTTCTGTGCATTTTTTGAAGGAATTATTTGCAAAATCCTGTATTTCAGAAAACATTTAACTAATGACACTACTTATAATGCTTGTTAAGTAAAAAAAAAAAAAGAATAGTTATATAATGTGTAAAATAATGGATTAATTTTCCTCAACACCAGATATAAATGATTGATTTTTCCAAGTATTGTCATTTTGTTTGCAATTTGAAAATATGCTTTTCTTCATTGGACATTGTCTGCTCCTGCTTGTACAAAATCCTGGCTCCACCACTACTTCAAGGTGTCTTACGGTCTAAGCTGAAGGGGTGCACAAGTGCACATTGACATGGACCACATGGTCTTTCCAAGTTGGTCCCATTTTCTGGTTCATACACCAAACCCTCTTAAATATAAACATCCTTTAGCTATGGGATCATGCCCTTTTTTCGTATTATATTTTTATACAAATCTCCTCGCCTCTTTCTGTGATTATGCAGAGTATGAGAATGCCTTTTTAGAACTCATCATTTTACGGTCTTGCTTTTTAGGCTTTACATGGAGCTCTAATGAGGCAAGACGAACTGCTTGCATACATTGACCAGCAAAAGGAGACCAAGTTCCGGGTAAGTTTCTTCAATAAGGGGTACCGCCTTCGACTTATGTCAAGGTGGGGTAGGAAAGTAGGCACTTCATAATTCATGTCTTAGCATAAAATAGATATAATTTTCTAAAGACACGTTTTTTTGTATCTGGCTGCAGAAGAAAAAATTCTGCTTCTAAAGCTTGGTACCATCATGAATTGGTTTGGCCATTACCACTCTGCTATTCATGCTCTTTATAATGAAAGAGGTTTGCAATGTGTGTATCTATTGACTTTGATAGCTACGATATAATGCATGTATAAAAAGATTGTGCGCCTTTGTGTTGTATTCAGATGTGAATAATCTAGTGGAATCAAATATGATCACAGTATTTTGTGCACTCTTTGTTGGCTTTAGAACCTATACACCCATGCTAGTACATGAATCTAACAGAGAGAGAGAGAGGGAGGGGTGGGGGGCAGTTGGGTCAGATACAGTTAGAATTAGGTTTAAAATGTTAATAGCCTGAATTTCACTTGTTAATTAAGCAAGTCAAAATTCAGGTCTGAACTTGATTTTTTTATTAAGCAGGTAACTTGACCTGCATAACCCATTTACTAAATAGGTCAAAGCATGTTAAAAAGGTTAAGTGGATTTTTAATAAGGTAAATGAGTTTGAACATGTTAAGCGAGTTAAGTGAGAGTTAAATAGGTTTGAAATGGGCTAAGTAGGTTTGAACAGGTTAAACACACAGGGTCATGACCTGATCTAATAATTAAATGAACTATTAAATATGGTAAAATGAGTTAAACAAGTCAAAGGTCAAAATCTAAACTCAATCTATTTAATAAATAGATTTAGGTGAATTAATCCGTTTATGATTAAAATTTATTTATACCAAGCCAAAATCTATTTAAAATCGGCTTATTACGGATTGAATTGATGGGTTAGGTCATAAAATTGCCATCTCTAAATATTTTACTGGTTGTCTAGCATCTGATACCATGCAAAAGGTGGAAGCTGCCCAAATTCACTGGAGTTTGTCATCCGGTAGATTCTTTCTCACCTCTATTGGGCAATCATCTATTACAGGCCATGAAACCAGCTGTTAACAATTAGATCCAGGTCCAGTCTGTGGTTTATAAAATATTAGAATCCGGATCTATTTTGGCAATTGCTGGTAGGACAGGAGAATGGCCGCTTCAATTGCCTACTGTAAGGCTGACGTTAGCGAATCCAAAATTGTATATATAAAAAAAAAACTCTTTTCATTTTTGACTTAATTTCATAGGTTAAAAATAGTTTCGAGTTTGAGAAAATTTACAATTTGTCCGGTAATTTTAACCTGTGCGCGTCGGGTTATCATGAGCATGCACAAATAAAGCACACGCACGTAAGCTTTCCCAAGGAGAGAAGGGTTTTGGCCATTAGAAAATTGTTCAATTTAGAATTTAACTTATACGAAAATTATAAGAAGGATAAATCTTTAGTAAAACAAAACAAATAAAAAAATATAAATTATCGGTTTTTTAAAATTGAAAGTGCCTTGGATCCACATACTTATGGTTATCCATCTTTTTTTTTTCTTCTGTCGTTTGCGTATTAACATGTAGTTGTTGATAATGGTAGGAAACCACTTTGCTCTCCCTTCGAATTTAAGTAGAATATTATAAACTTTGGAAAGTAATCATAAAAAGTTGGAACGGAATTGGCAGTACAAGGTTCGAAAGAATTGTTTTGATTTAGCACATATTTATTGAGAACTACATACAAATTTAGGAAATTATCTTGAAAGTGAGTATTAAAAAATAGTCACTACAACCTTCCATTAAAATTCTTTAAAAAATGGAAAGCATCAATATATCAGGATTCAATTCTCCCTACCCAGGCTATCAGGAGTGCATGGGAGATTAGGAGAATCGTAGAGGACTATTGTTCTGCTTCCGGTTAGTGTGCCAATTCTGGCCAAATCAATTGTCTTCTTCGGTCCGAAGATCAAGCCGGCACTCAGAATTGATATCTGAAAGATCCTGAAGATCGGTAAACAGATTGGTAGTTGGAGGCACCTGGGGGCTGCGGGTAGTAGATTGCAGTGAGATTGAGCAGGGTATCAGATGAAAGCTAGAGAGCTGGCAGGCAAAAGCTCTTTCTATGGTGGAGAGAGTTACTTTGGTGAGATCGGTTCTTAGTTCTGCCTCGGCCTATCTACTATCCCACACCGTTCTATCGAAGGGTCCACTGATAAAGGTGGAGTAGTTGTTCAGGAATTTCATCTGGGGATGCAGGATGGCAGGCGCGATCTTCATTTTGTGGCCTGGGAGGCGGTTTGCCAACTGAGGGGTAGAGAGGATCTAGGTATCTGTTCCCTACTGATAAGAAGGGAGACTATGACAGCCAAGCATGTAGCCTAGTTCCTACTTGAACTGGATTGCTTATGGAGCACCTTGATAAGGGCTAAGTATGGCAACCAAACCTCGGTATCAAACTTTTAGGTTGGTCGACACAGTTCGTTTATCTGGCGTGAGATGTGCAATCGGGCTTTGGAGGTGATCTCTCGGATTAGGTGGATAGTTGGAGATGGCTAGTTGATTAATGTTCTAGAGGACGCTTGGGTGTCAGATCTCCCTCTTCGATTGTGGCCCACTATGGTTAGTTTGGAGACCTTCGGCCTTATGGTGTACAATCTTTTCATTTCTGAAAAATGAAGATGGGATACTACAAAGATCATGCAGCTTTTTGGGCCTCAGTTGGTGGAGAGAATTTTAACTGTGTCAGTTCCCAGGAAAGAGGACTTGACAGAAGAACCTAAAGTACGACTTGCAGAGCCAAGGTGTGGGCTGCTGATTAGGTGAGCTCTATAGAGCTAAGGCTTCCCGATCGATGGATAGCGGTCGGCTGTGGAAGCTTTATGTTCACTCTTGAGTTGCTTTGTTCATGTGGAAGGTGGCGTAGGGCTACCTCCCAACCAGGGGGGCTTGAGTAGATTGGAAGTGAGACTCCACCCCTATTGTGATGTATGTTCGGATAGGATGGTCTCTATAAAGCATATCTTTTTCTAATGCCCGAAAGCAGTTCAGGTGTGGCAGCAGGCTGGTTTTGACTGGTACTTCCGGTAGTCATTGAGCTCGGTGGCAGCATTTCTGGAGTATCTAAAAGGTTCATTGATGAGAACCTCCACTGATAGCAGGGGTGTCAAGTCTGTTTATACTGCTTATCATATATGGCTGACGGAAATGCCAAAATTTTTGAGGGGCAGCATTAGGATAGTAGGGCGGTGGCCGACAGGGCACTCCTCTATATTGATGAGTTCTTAGTTGGATGGTTTTTTGGAGGACCTGAGACTGTGAGGGATATCTGGGCTTCCCATGTAGCTCTTGGAGCGCCTCGGATGATATTCGTCGCCTGAGAGGCTCCACCCCCAAGCTTTCTCAAGGTAATTTTTGATGGCAACGTGTTTGATGATGGCAGGGGAGGAGGGGTTGGTTTTGTGATCACGGATGTTGACTGCAGATTACTTGCTGCTGGAGGCTGTCGGCTCTATGACACCTCCATTCTTGGAGCTAAGCTTTGAGCCGCTTGGGAAGCATTACCTATGCATGGCTCACTCTGAGGGCAAACTAGGTTCACTTGGAAGGAGACTCGGCGATGATGATTAGGTAGATTCAGAGCCATGCTAGGTCTGGCAATGAGCACCCATTATTGCAAGATATCCACAATTTGTTGAGGGAATGTGTGGCTACTCAAGTCATCCATATATATTGCGAGGTGAACGGAGTTGTTGCATCGTTTGTTGTACAATACTTTGGTGCCCGGAGATGTAATGGCTATATAACTTAAACTTCCCCTCCACCACCATTTCTTTTCCTTTTTTTTTTTTTTTTTTTTTTTTTTGGAGGTATATGATGTATTAGGTTAAAAAAAAATATTTTCAGTAGGAGAATATAATTTAATAAATGTTGCGACAAAAATAAAGTTTAAAATATTACTCAAAATGAATCTGGACGTTTTCTCTGGAATTGAGGGAAAAATTTAAAATACTAGTGGCCGGTGCTAGGTGCCACCTGTGGAAAGGCAGTTGCCACGTGCACATCTCCACGAAAAATCTGCATACGGACAGGATCCAACGGGGGGCGAGTGATGGCAATCTGCGTTATTTTTGTTTCTTTTTTCTTATCTTCTGCGCGTCAATTTAAAGCCAATTGGTGGGCGGAGGAAGCCCTAGAGCAGCCGAGACGAACTCCAGCCAGGAGATCAGACATCAGCGATGTCGTCGGGCGATAATCTGACAGCGGCGGCGGAGAACGGCACCGCCTCGCCGGCCCCCTCTCTGAGGATCTACGCCGGCGCCGACTCCTTTGGGTGCGCGCTCAAGGACGCCCTTGTGGCCCACCTCCGCTCCTTACCCGGCATCGACCTCATCGACCTCGGCACCGACAAGTACTACTCCATCGCCGAGCGCATCGGCCGCCAAGTCAGCTCAGCTGCCGCCGCTGGCGGCGACCAGCCGGAGACCCGCGGCCTCCTGGCCTGCGGCACCGGCGTGGGCGTGTCCATCTTCGCCAACAAGTTCCCCCGCGTGTACGCCAGCACCTGCTCCTCCGTCGGCGACGCCGTCAACACCCGCTCCATCAACGCCTGCAACGTCCTCTCCGTCTCCGGCATGTTCACCGCCCCCACCGACGCCGTCAAGATCCTCGACGCCTGGCTTCGCACCCCCTTCAAGTCCCCCTGCCCGGCCTCCGGCGACGCCCCCTGGCCGGAGGACATCCAGTCCTTTTTCGACCAGTCCGTAACCGAGATGGCCGCCATCCCCGCCCCCGATGAGGGCTGCCCGATCTGCGTCCTGAGGAAGGGCATGGAGTTCGAGCCGGTGGGGATCATGCCAGGAGGGGAGATGAGGATCGTGAGGGAGAGCCCCACCTCGGCCTACGTCCGGTTCAAGGCCGGGAGCGTGGAGCCGGCCCACCACCACACCTTCGGCCACGACCTGGTCGTCATCAAGGGAAAGAAGAAGGTCTGGAATCTGACCAAGAAAGAGAGCTACGGGCTCGAGGATGGGGATTTTCTGTTCACCCCGGCCGGGGATGTGCACAGGGTCAAGTACTTGGAGGACACCGAGTTCTTCATCAGGTGGGATGGGAAGTGGGACATCTTCCTGGATGAGGACCTGGCTGCTGCTGCTGATGCCATCAACAAGGACATGGGGAGGGGCAATTGATCCAGATGCTTCAGTGTTTGGGCTACTTATTGCTATATGGTGGTTGTTGTCTTGCTGTTGGAAGTTGTGTTCTTGTACTGTTCTGAGTCTGATGTCCTCGGTTGCTTGAGGTCAGTTGTGAATATGTTCTTGTAATCTGTGTGCGCTTTTAGATCTGAAATAAATGATATGTTCTAATAGGCTGCACTTCTGAGATAGACTTGTGAATATAAGTTGTTTCAATGGTAATAGTGAACATGCTACCTGTTATAATAGCTGTGGCTTGGTTTATTTGTTGAAAACTTGAAACAGATTCTATGTTTTTTTGGTACAAAAGCAGACACTATGGGTAAGAGATATGACATAAAATGCTCGGTGATTTTGTTCTTGTTGTAGACTTGTCCTTGTAATGGTGGTTGTGGTAGCACAGGAAGCGGACTTTGATTTTGTCTGCTGGAAGTAATGGGACGTATACTAGGAGTCCTTTGCCTTCTGTCTTTGCATTTAGGTGTCAGAAGGTACGTGCCAAAAAGAAGAAGAAGTTTTTAGGCGATTTTCTCTGGTGTCGACGCTAGAGGATTTCTCTTCGATTTGTAGTGGTTATCGTAGTACATGGTTATTTATCACCCTTCAAACTCTATTTTTCTTCTTGCACTGTGACATTTTACTGCCTGTCGCATAGTTTGGCAGCCTCTCCTTTTTTTTCGGACCGCGGAAATGGACTGTCATGAGCTCTATAGGGGGCTGTTACAACTTTCATTATAAACTTGAAACCCTGAGAGTATGAAATATTTTAGGTTTATGCCTGTTTTTGCTTTTTGTTTAGACTCGAAGAAAGTTTTTCCCTCATTTCTTCAACTCCATAGTAATGTTCAACTCCAACTAGTCAGAACTAAAACTTATTTTAGGTTACCATCTTCAACTCTGTACCTGTTTCAACTTGAAGCCAACTGCAATGAAGTTTCTGTACAATTGTAGGTTTGACGCTATTAATCCTGGCATGCTCTGTCAAACTTGAAGTTTGTCATGCTGAGCATTGCTTTCAGTCTTCTGAATGTATCGGTTAGGAGAACTTTCTCGAATGTGTCCTTTTAATTGAAAATAGGGAGCTCTAGGGCTTAGGCCCTCCTTTGCACTCCAAAAGAGAAAATAAAGAGTCCTAAATAATTCATGCTCTTGCCCATTGCTATCTCCTTTGATCTGCAAGGAACTCTATAGGGAAGAATTTGAAGTAGCTTATCTGCTGATATAGATACTGCTGGTGTCTTGGAGTTTTCTCCCTTTGCTTTGAGAGTTCTAGCTGGATGATGCCAGCATATGATATCACATCAGAAGTCACAGGACGTGACAATTTTATTACGAACTGTTGCTATGGTGGTTCCCCTGGAAAATTTCCTATAACTGATTTGCTTACAGTTGCTTTTCATTTCAGATGCCAGTCCATTGTCAAAGAGGATGTATTTAGATATTTCTTGAGATTGGGAAAATTACTTCTAGAATAGAATTGAACCACATCTATTCCTGATCTTATGTCTTATTCCCAACGAACTTTTGAGTTTGTATATCAGTTTTAGATTCATTTCTTTCTCCGAACTTCTGCTTCAGTAGGAAAAGATTATTTTTTTCCTTTTTGTACAGGTGAGAGAAATAATAGATCTCAGACCAAGTTTTTCTTAATTTTCAATTAGGAAATTTATCTCATTGGTAGTAGTTTAACAGAGTAATGTAGGCTTGGAAGGTCGTATCATCCTAATAAATTCCTGCCTCCATGTATCTTCCAGAGTTCTGCTAACATCATAACAAAATAAAGAAATCATAGAAAACTTAAGGGTCTGGAAGAGTAGTGGTTGAAATCTCCTAGATGGGAATCATCACTGCATGTACATAAAGGTGGGCAATAGGCTTCCGAAGGTTTTAACTTTTAATTGTTCCTTTATCCAAATGACATAGTTTTCTAATCTATATTAAGTCGTCCTTAAACATCTACAGCATTATACATGGTTTGGCTGAAAGAACATTGTACTGAAAATTTTAGAGTAGCTCCAATTTAATAGGGCTATATCTAGAAGTTGAGGCAAAATTCAGTTACTTGGTTCCCTTTTCCTCTGTATGTGCAAGCGGTTATAACTTTTCAAATTGTTAGAAATTTGAAGGTTCTACTTTGACTTAATTTTTCAGTAACCTGTTTGATACTAAACTCATGCCTGAGTCACATAAAGGATTGATTCACTAGAAGTGAAGGTTTGCATCTATATTAGTCTATATGATATGTCGTTGAACTCTAGGAGGTTGATATACATATTGTTCTGAAAGCTGGCCCAGATTCTTTTCCCTTGAGATTAATTTTGGAACTTTTGTTGCTGAAGGGCTCTGTTCTGGAAGACACTTGGACTCATATCTGCCCATATATCATAGATCATAGCACTGAAAGTGATGTGATCTTTGCCAAAATTTTCTGAATATTGCTGTTCAAGTGCTTTTTCATGTATTGAGCTCCATAGAAAACAACCTTGCTTTGTCCTACATTTTTTTCACTTAATAATTGGCTGTTGGAGGCTTTGCACTTGTCATAGATAAAGGAACCTATCTTATTATCTCCTAAAATTTTTAGAAATAGTTAACAACCTTTGGGTATGGAGACAGCTTTTCCATTCTTTTTGCTTATCTTGCATTCTCCTACATTCTTCTATCACCATCGTATACTCCTTTATTTTGGTTGTCAAATTTTTAATTGCTATGAATTCGCATCCTTGGGAGTTTAAAAATGGATAACAAATGCATAGTTTAACTTAATCTCTCATTCCTATCTTAACTTTGTGCATCATCCATTAGATGGAATAGTTTGGTAACCATAGAAGGGATAATAAGCTTGGCCATGTTCAACAACTCATGTACCATAACCACAACCATCCACCCTTGTTTGAACTATTTTTGAGGTTGGCTATCTAGCAACTTGTATATCATGAAATTAATATAAACAGTCTCTGCATGCTTAATCCATTGATCCCACATGTTATTATCCATGATCATACATGCACTAAGCATATGTTTTCTCATTAAATATATAATTCTTGTGAGAACTTAGTATTGCAGAGATAGGTTGTACATGCTAGCTTGAGAATCGGTGGTCATCGTTTGCCGAGGCGGACTAAACTACCTGGTTCACCCTGTACCAAACCAAACCGGCGAGGAACCGGCATGGTTCGGCGCCATTTTTCAAAAAATAGCGTGAACCGGTGCAAACGGGTTCGGCTACTCCTCTTTCAATATCTCAAAAACTTGAATTATGGTTTATTGAACTGGGGTGAACCATCTGGCTCCTCCGTACCGAACCAGCACTGATCGGCACCAGTTCGGCTAACCTTAATGGTGGTCCGTTGTCTACTTTTCTTTCTAACGCTCTTAGTGTTGGCTTTGACGTATTGATCGAACAACATGATTTACATATTAGTGGTAATTAAAATTGAATACTAAAGTCTAGAGCTACATATTGAGTTTCAGTTTCAAGCATAGTTTTCCAACATGGTTACCTCAATATTGAGTTACCATATGAAGATCCTAATTCCTAATTGATGTGAAATCAATTTTCTTATGTTTTGCAGATATATATGGTGGACATGAAATTCTCTTAGACAATATAGTGCTCCTTACGGTAGCTCAAATGACTTAAAATATTATCATGTTATTGTACGTATGGTGATGTGCACTTTGGATGAATTCTCACAAGCAGGGTATCTAATATGCAAAATACTTATATGACAGTGTTTGATTACTTTCTTTTTTTGGGTATAATCAACCAGACTTTCTTAGAACCACTACTAAGTGAACACCTTTTATTTCTTCTTTTTCCATTGATTCACTGAGCAATCTACCATAAGTTTTGAATAAGGTATCGATAATCTCTCCTCCGAAATGGTAGCAAATCATTGCTTCTTGAATAGCTCTAATGGCCAATGACGTGATCTGTCCATCCTTTGTGGCATCTCCGCTGGTTGTGTTAAATTCATAAGTTTGTATACGATCAATTATAAAAGATCCTTCCTTGTGTACTTCGTCTTCAATTTTCTTCATGGATGGAGCATAAAATGGAACATTATATGTATCCACCTTCTCTTCTTTCACTATTTTCTATGCATAAACAATAAGGGAGCATTGTTGAGAGGTGAAATAGGGGGACTCATGAGAGAAATACGGTTTATAGAAAGTGAAATATAATTTTGGCTGTGATTTAATATTTTCATTACAATTGAAGATAGATTCTTTAGTATATTAGTAAGAAGACATTGTTACCATCCTTAAGTTCACTTAAATGTTAAACTTAAGGTTTGGTCATTCTGTTGTTCGCTTTTCTGATATCAGAGCAAAAAGAAAGGTAACTGGGGGCCTGAAAACATATAGTTAACCATTTTTATTTTCTTTTATTAAAAATAATTTCTAATTTTTAAAGATAATGGTAGCAAACTAGTCTGCTTCGAAGTTTCTGTTTTCCATTTTGTGTTAACAATGCTGTTGCCACCATCATTGCCGCTGCTGTCACGATCACCGATGTTGTTGCCTCCGCCACTACCTCCACACCTTCTGCCATAATTACAGAATATTTTTTCGGTTTCCTATTTCTGAAAATATGAAACAGTTGTAGATACATAACATTTTTCTTGCTCTCTGAAGTTAGGAAGCAAAACAAAGATAATTGGCTTCTTTCTGACTTTCTTATCCTGGAATATTGGTGACCTTGTTAGATGGGCCCTTAGTTTTTTGACATTTTAGTACATTTCATTCCGAACCTCTGAATTACATTTAGGGCTTCTTTGGCATTGAAAGGAGATATCTCTGTAGCAGCTTTTGCTCAAGGTGGGGAAGATGAAAGGAAAAAGGGAAAAAAAGGTAAGAAGATGAAAATAATGGGGGATTGAAGAAGGTCTGAAATCTCTTCCTTATACTTAGGGGATGTGCAATCACCTTTCTGCTTGAATGTGCTATCCTGATTTTTCAGGTTTTCTAGTGTTTATGGCCACCCACAATGGCTAAATTCCTCTCCTCCGTTCACTAACTTCTTTACACAGGGATGTTATGCACAGGTATCAGATCCAGTGTCTAAACAGGCCCTTAAATATCAATATTTGCATCAAGAGATTATTAACAGTAAGGATATGTATAGCTGTATGACATCACAAGTATAATCATTATTAGTTGACCAATATTACCATATAGAATAATTATAATTCGAGCCATTTGTGATCAAATTAGATCTGTTGAATATTTATATTTATTAGTATCATTCTGAGATACAAATATCTCATTCATTATAGGTATATTAATTGGGGTATTGTAGGCATGCACATATTACTTGTTCCAAATGCATCTCTATGCTTTTTTTAAGAAAAAAAAGAGATAAAACTGTTCGCTTGTCTAATTTTACTCAGTATTACTCCAATTTTGTAAATTGTCATGTCTGGTATTGGACAGACTTGGGTTTGTCTCTTCCATATAAAAATAATACAATATAATGTGATTATTGTAAAGACAAGGAAAGGAATTTAATTTCTGTGTCTATATGTTGCTCAAAAATAAAGTTAAGTAGTTGTTACACTCACCTGTGACACCATAAGAGCAAAAGATTGGGCTAAAACTTCCCACAGGAAAATTGTGCTTTTATCATTGTGATCCTGAGATTTCCTTCCTAGCATGGCTAGAACCATTTGTCCTCCACAAACTAACTAAGCTGATCTTGACTTAAGGAAGAGGGTAAAATCTTTCTGAAATTGATTGAAGTAGGCTATTGCAACTGCAGGTGGACTTGTATGAGATATGTACATTTTCCCTTTATTAATTGGCTTTCTCTCATTGTTGAAAAGTCCTGGGGGAACACATAAAATATTTTAGAGACATGGACATACTGAAAATGTTAGGATATAATCCTCAAAAATTATCACACTAAACAATACGAAAGGTTATATATTAAAACTCCTTTTAAAGCCCTCTTTATATAAGAACAGATATTGTTTATGTTGCTTTACACATTAGTTGTGTTACGAGGTAAGTATGTTTATCATACTTACAGGATATCCTAATTAATCATTTACTAGAGAAAATGTATTGCTGAAAAATAATAATGACATGATAATTATTCTTTGTTAAGAGCTGTCAAAAGTTCAAACAGTAGGCAGGCCTCATGATATCAAGATTTTACACAGTTAAAAAAGTTTACAAGAAAATCTATTATTAAAATTGTGGATTTTAATAGATATATAAGAACTTGGATGGATACATATTTAGAAGCCAACATATGCAGACACATTCATACAACTATTAACATATACTTTAGCACATCCAAGTAAAAATATATGAATGCTGACATTCTAGTGGTTATAGTACTGAAATTCCCTATTGGTTATCTTTTAAATGGGGTAGGTCAGTTACTTAACACATGCACACACATATATAGCAAAAACTGTTTTTGAAACTTTTGCACTAGTTTTGGAGCAATATGATTATTGCATGTAATTCAAATTATCTTTGTTTTACTAAGATTTTTGATAAAACTAATACTGGATCAAAAGGAAACAAAATAATAACATTGAGATATTTCTTTTTAATTCATTTTAGTGATAAAATTTGAAGTATACATTGTATAACTGCAGCTATGATTGCCTCCATGAAATCGTTCTTACCCTGGGTTTGCATTGATAATAGATTGAAATTACACGAGGAAGACAGAAAATCAGTGGTATGTTCTGAATAAGAAATCCATGCCTTAATTCTTGAATATATAGTTTATTTTTTTTTCCAAAAAAGGACCCTGGTGTTAGTTTCTTCGTATGATTTTGTTATATATGTTCATATGTGAATGTAACAAGTGTTCTTGTATGGGTTGTTTTCTGTTAAGGTTCTGATAACTAATGAGTTTGTAATTTGTTGTATTTGTGGGCAAGTTTAATTGCTTGTTCTATGCTAAGGTCCACTTTTGGATAATAACGAAGAAATTAAATTCCAAATAATGTTCATTGGATGTACACTTTTTCAATATTTTAACATAACATAAGCGCTTGACTTTGGGGGTCAACAAGAGCATAATAGATGTATAGGGATTTCTAGCAGTCGTACTTTTTGGCTTGCATGGGTTCTAGTAGAGCCCTAGAAAATATCATCTTTTAACAAAATAACTATCAGGCAAAAGATTTGGTAATTAAATTCATGCAAGCTCGTCAATCATCGAAATACCAAATTTGAATGCGAATGAATAGCCTACTTTTTTCTTTCCACGAGAATGGGAATTTTCCAACTGACCTTCAGAGATGGGAATCAGAAGAGGAAGGCGAAATTTCTTTTTTTCATTTTCCTACCTATTTGAGAAGGTATTATAGTCGAAAGAAATAGCAATTAAAACCAAGGTCCATCATATTGACCCATACTGATTGTATCGTACTAGTAAGGCATTAGTATAGTACCAAGGTTCGATTCGGTATATGAGCCAAATTGGTTTATACTAATCCAGACTAAATAGAATAATCCCCATAATCGCTCAATACCAACCATGCTGTTTGGTTTGGGTGGTACCATCCTGAGATAGAAAAACATGTTGAGGGCCTATCTTGATATGTGGTGCATATCATATGGTATTAAACCGATAACATATTGGTGCAGTTACTAGTAATTGTTTTGCAGACATTGATTGAAACCATGGTACGCCATACTGTACCGAACCAGATGATACGGTGTGTACCGTGTAATACCGGTTCGGTACCGGTACACGGTACGAGGGTGTACCAACATTTGATATGTCGAACTAGCTCGTACCGAGCATATCAACATAGTGAGAGGGCAGCATCGGTACGGGGCCTGGTGTCGAAACAACATATCTTGATTGAAAAAGTTGAGAGAATCTTAAGCATCATTGGATGAAACTGCGTGTCTATTTCGTGCAACTTGGTGATCTATAAAGTAATAGGGCAAGTTTTATTTTTACACAGGTGAAAAGCAATTCATTACTTGTGGATTGATGTAGGTATCAATATAAGTTATGAAAATTAAATCATGACAACCAAGGTTTTAAATACCAGTATAGATGCCCGTACAATTTTTCCATCAGAAATATGGTACCGCTATCTGTACGTAATGGTGGCACTTTCACGTTGGAATGGTACAGTATTGGTCATATTGTCCCTTAGAACATATTTAATATTTGTTAACTTTTCATTAGATGATAATATATTTCAACGTAGATTGTCTTCTGAGAATGGGAAAAGATGCAAAGATAGAATATTGTGACTATATTGTTGCGATTAAAGATTAACTAGTAGATGGGCTAGCTGAATCTATCAAAATTGATAGTTAAAGGATGCTAGATTTGCATGCAGAGGCTACAACAAATGCCAGTTTGTTTGGTGAGATACACAAAATTTGAGGTTCTAAATCTATCCACAGAGAGTGAAGATGATTTCGTATCCACGCATATGTAGAACTAGCAAGCCTTCAAAGGATAAAAGGTATTATATCTGCAAGTTTGACAGTATTATATCTGTGTACCAAAGAAAAGATTAGTTTGGAGTCCTTTAAAAATTTCTACATATATCAGCATACAGAATTCTCACAGCGACTGACTCTTCTGTCCACACATATGCCTTAAAGGGTTAGCAGAATCTTCTCTGTTCATGTATTTCTCCACTTTGGCACTAACCTGATAGATTTATTAGAGTTCATGATACTGTGGGGATGTGACAACTTAACTAGTGGACTCTTGATCATGAGTATCAATTTCCAAATAGAACTTTCTATGAATTCGTGAGGCAAGTTCCAAGCCCCCAGGCCAAGATTAAGAAACCAGGCTATTAGTTTCTAACTTAGACTGAAGCATTCTCCTGCATCTATCCCAAGACAGTATTTAACTTATCCTGTTCTAGAGCTATTATCCAAAACTTTATCAGCTTCCTATCCTTCGCCGCATCATAATGGTTCAGTTTCTTGTTCCATGAAACCCAGCCTTCCATACCGACTGTCCCACTTCATTTATCCTAAGACCCTGGTAAAGCCAAAACCCAACCCTTCTTCCGCCTGTGAAATACAGTGGGAATGCCAAAAATCCTTGGCCAAATAAATTCCCAAACCCTTGTGTTTTAGTTTTTCTAAGTCACACTTCCAGGTTTTCGTGTTTTGTTTTGTTAAGTCAGTAAATTAAAATAGTTTTGGCAACGATAAGAGTATAGAAATTACATAAGGGTATTTTAGGAGTAATTCTGTCTTGCAGAAAAAAAAAAAATTAGAATCTAAATATGGGTGCCCATGTGTATCTTTCCATCCACCAGAGTTATTATTTCTGTTTAGAATCTAAATATGGGTGCCCATGCATAAATTTACACAATCTATCCACGTAATGGATGCAAACAGTTCAGGTTGATGCATATGTAATGGCCTGTTTGGATGGTGCAAGATCTAATAAGATTTTCGTTGGGGCATCGGTGAGGTCGAAAGAGATCATGTAGCTGTAGGAACAACCAATCCCTAATTTTGATGGGACAAATAATCTTGGAAAAGGAACTAATGATTCTTGAAAACTAGGTATTAGTTGTCCCCTCTGGCTACCCCGATCTCTTTCGACCAATGCGATTTCCATGAATTTTCTAAAGATATGCTCAAGATCTTCCATCATCAAACATGACCTAAGAGTAATTGGAGAAGCAGCATCAACTCGCTAGTGCAGCGGTATAATAATCTGTTTCTGCGAAAAAAGAATAAATCTGACCTGAGAGAGCCAGTGCAAGGTAAAGCAGGAGTAAATGTAGGCTATTTTTCGGGAAAAGCCTCCCGTAGAAAGACCCAGGAACTCCAGCCAAGAACACGAATCGGTGGCTACCTCTTTCCCTGTTGTCATGTGTCTTAAGCTTATTAAAGAATTCTGGAAAGTTGGCAAATATTGCATTGAAGTCATTCATCGGAAGATCATTAAGGAACACTGAGATTTCTGGTGTCTGCTGTGACAATTTGCTGCACTTCTCATCAATGGCCTCAATGATATCTCTAGCCATACACAAAGCATTAGGCCCAGAGGAGCAACCAAGGTCAACCATGCTGAACTTTTGGGGGTCTTGGAAACATATACATTTACAGCTGAGTGCACTATATTATGCTTCCAGGCATCCATGCTCTTTTTCTGAAGAAGAATACAGGATCTGAAACAAATTAGAGATGGTTGAACTCTTGACATGGGTAAATGAGGTTGTGGTCATGTGGCAAGGTTCCAACCTGAAGGGAAGAGTTTCGAGCATAACTAGTTATTTCTCCCAATCCTTCTTTCATGTGAAGGATGCTCCCAGCGTCCATGGTTGCGATTTTGCTAGAACTTAGAAGCCCGGAGGATCTCATTTCCATCTGTTGTTTGTAGGAGCATTATTCATTAGAGGTGCTTTGTGTTGTCAAATGCTAAAACTAATTGAAATCGAAGCTCTCAGAGCCAAAAATATGGGTGATCACTGTCAGTTGATCGATTGCAGAAATTTTCAAGATCTCTTTAGTTCAAAGTTGTAGAATACTTTCTGAACTTGTAACTGGTGCGTGCTGATCAAGCAGGGCCATGCCGAGAAGACAAAGATGACGGGTATTTTGTATCAAATTTTTTATGTAGCAATTGACAGTGATCCAAAATGAAGTGTATGTATTTTAGTAAGGTTATACGATAACATACAAGTACGTTTCTTCCAGCAGGCCCAACCCTCCATCTATTATACTTACTAATTAGTAATTCCATACTATAGATTACCAACAAGAAAAGAAAAAAAAATGCTCTAGAGAATGCGATTATCCATCTTTTTATTAGGTTTCCACTCTATTTGTTGCCAGTGCTTGATACGGTACCCATCCATTGATCTTTTCCAGAGGAGTGTTCTCCCTCTTATGACTCTCCTCCGGTATGCATTCACTGTTAATAACTTTTAACACCACCATCCTGTTGTAAATTTTAGCTTCAGTTTTATTTTAGATATGTTGCATGCGCGCACATACATACACATACATACATACATACATACATACATACATACATACATACATACATACATACATACATACATACGTGTGTGTATATATATCTCCAAAATTTCTTGCATATTTGTCGTTAAAATATGAAAGACGCATTTATGCCTGTCTAAAATTTTTGAAACCTACATGCGTCCCTTCTGGACATGTTACATAATTCACTCCATCATTCTAACCATTCTTTGGTTGGGTTATAGAGTTAGTTCATCTATATAAAATTTAGGGGAAACTAATGTCCGGTCCATTTTTTGACCGGACTGTAATGTTTAATCCCTGTTGAACATAACTTTAACAACCGGTCCATACCCATTTCCAGTGCATAATAAATTTTCATGAAAAGACCATAATGCCCTTCACCCCCTTCATCTTCATTTTCTCTTTTTTATTTCCCCTGTTCTGAATCTTATTCCTTCCAACTTCCAAGCCATCCCACAAGGTCTGCAAGTGCTCGTTCCGCTTCCGCATTATCGGCTCCGGCCTCCAGGCCAAGTGAGACTCCCTCTCCGTCGCTGTCTCCGCCGTCGCCTCCCTTGCCCTCGACCTCCACCTGTGCTTCTTCCCCACCGTCGCCGCCCGCGAGAGGATCCGGAGAAGAAAGGGTCTCGGCCCCGCTCCACCGGCCATGTCGCCGAGCCACCGCCGGCCTCGGCACTCTTCCGGCGCCGCCAGCCTCGCGGGAGGAGAAGGAGGGAGGAGAAGAAAGAAGAAAGAAGAAGGGGCATCGGGAAGAAGAGAAGAAAAAAGAAAAGAAAAAGAAAAGAAAAGAAAAGAAAAGAAAAGAAAAGGAAAGAAAAATAAATAAATAAATGCATAAATAAGTGTGTGTGTGTATATGAACGAATAAATAAATAAAATAATAAATAAATATATTTCAATAAAATAAAATAATAAATAATAAATAACAAAATAAATAAATAATGATCCGACATTCTTTTGGCGCTGCCGGCCTCGCAGGAGGAGAAGGAAGAAAGAAGAAGAAGCTTTGGGAAGAAGAGAAGAAAAAAGAAAAAAAAAGAAAAGGAAACAAATAGAAGAAAAGAAAAGAAAAATAAAAAAATAAAATAAAAAAATAAAAAAATAAAGAAAAATAAAGTTAACTCACTATTGCAATTAAGTTAGTAAGCTTGAACATAGTGCACACAGTAAAACTATCTCTGCGTGCTATTTTTCTCCATCTTGGAAATTCAGTTAGAAAACAATAACATATACTTAAATCTTGTATCACAGTTAGTACCTTATCTCAAACCTTTTTTGCTCCGTTTTTGCTCCATATTAGGAATTTAGTGTGTACGACGTTTTAGTACCTCACCTCAAACCTTGTACATCAATGTCGACATAACACCTTATTGTGTACCGTGTTAATTTAACTGTATGTGCAGACAATTTATCTGTATGCCAAAACAATTAAATTGTGTGCAGAGTAGAATTTACTGTGTGCACGGTTAATATAATTGTGTTCTGGAGTAAAATAACAGTCTTGAAACATTTGTTTTAAATCTTATGCAATTTTCAGAAGGGTACAATAGCGAGGGAAACAAGAACATATGCATACAGCACATAAATATAAGATGAGTGCATTTGTATTTGATAAGTTTTGATCAATGTTTGGACTGATGTCAAGTAGAAATAGATCTTAGACTAATGTGTTGTAAAAGATGAACGTAAATATGTGCATTTTTATTTTTTGTGTAATAAAATAATAGATAATATGATTATGTTGATTATGTTCAGATGATTGGCTTCCTTTTCTGCTTTTTGTCGTGCTCATTGCTAAAATGTCTATCATGATGACTTATTATAGGTTCTGAAAGAGTTTCATAAACTGTGCCGGCACAGTTGTAATATGGTTATGAGGCCATAAACAGAAACATAAGCAGGACATGCTTAAATATCTATCACACTTTCAGAAAATCAGTGTGCCAATTGAATTTATGTTCCTCCAATTTGGTAATTCTATTTGGAAATTTGTTTAAAATCGAAGGTTGTACTCCAAATGGTTGATAATCGAAAGTAGGTACATAACTTTCATTATCAACGGGCACCAAACTGACGATAAAGAGTACCGACAAATCTAACAACTAAAGTGTATCGGAGTTTGAGAAGATTTAGCGTGCCATTTTGCTCCATCTCCACATTTCAATTAGGAAACATAAACATAGGCTTAAATCTTGTGCCAAATAGTTCAAGTGCTTAAAAGCGTATCAGAGTTTCAGAAAAATGAGCGTGCTATTTTGGGAGTTCAGTTAGGTCCCATTATCATTTTGGATATCAATAATTATAGTTCCAGAATTTCAGAAATTGCAGCATGCCATTTTCCTTAAAAGCGTATTGGAGTTTCAAAATCCTCTGTGTGCCATTTTTGGGAATTATTCCATGGAAGCAATAACAAATACTTAAATCTTGTATTACAATTTCAGATACTATTGTTCCTATGCTTAAAAGTGTATCGGAGTTTCATAAAATTTAGCGTGCCATCTTATGCAACATTTTTTGAATATCACTTAACTGGGTGCACAGTTTAATTAACTATGTTCGCAGTTAATTTACCTGTGTTCGGAAACAAAGAAACTGTGTGCAGAGTAGAACTTATTGTGTGCATAATTGAAGTAACTGTGTTTCGGGGTAGAATAACAGTCTTCAAAATTTGCCAAACCTACTATTTCATCAAAATTAGGTGTTCACTGCTTCATTAAGAGATGTAGCAATGTAGATTTAGTGTTTACTCCGTTTTAGTACCCCATCGCAAACCACTTTCAACAATTTCAGAATGATACTTAACTGTGTGTGCAGTTTTATTAACTGTGTTCGCTGTTAATTTAACTGTGTTTCCCAACAAATAAACTGTGTGCATAGTTGAAATAACTATGTTTTGGGATAGAATAATGGTGTTCAAATATTACTAAACCTTCTACTCATCAAAAATAGGAGTTCACTGCTTCATTTTGGGATGTGCCAATCTAGATTGAGTGTTTATTCCCTTTTACTACCTCATCCCAACCACTTCTACAACAATTTCCTAATAACACTTAACTGTGTGCAAAGTTCTATTTACTATGTTCGCAGACAAAATAACTGTGTTCTGAAACAAATAAACTGTGTGTACAGTATCATAAACTATGTGCACAATTGAAATAACTGTGTTCCAGGGTAGAATAACGGTGATTAAACTTTGCCAAACCTTCTACTTATCAAGAATAGGAGTTCACTACTTCATTTTGGGATGTGCCAATCTAGATTTTGGCACGCTGCAATTTCTAAAATTTTGGAACTAAATGAATTTCCAAAATGACACGCTGCACACATTAAAGTTTACCGCAATAGTGTTGTAAGTGTGTGACGGCACATAGTTTAGTCACTTTTTGAGAATCTATAAGTTACATTTCAGCATCTGAGCAATGAGCATGATAGCAAGTAGAAAATTTGGCCAATCATCTCAACATAATCTAATTTTCTATTTAAATGTTATATGACACAAAAAAATGCAAATGCACTCATCTTACAATCAACTTTTACAACACATAGAAAACTATCTCTTCCTACTTGACTACATTCTGTACATAGATATTTTCTTATTCTTGCTATTCTTGTAGGCAAGAAGCCATATAAAATTTGGAGATCTTTGAGATCGGTTTGAAGTGGATGTGTCGTATGCATATGTTCTTGTTTCCCTCGCTATTGTACTCTTGTGAAGATTGCATTGGATTTAAAACAAATGTTTCAAGACTGTTATTTTACCCCGAAACACAGTTATATTAACCGTGCACACAGTAAATTCTACTCTGTTCACAATTTAATTATTTTGGCATACAGATAAATTGTCTGCGCACATAGTTAAATTAACTGTGCACACAGTAAGGTGTTATCCCAACATTGATGTATAAGGTTTGAGGTGAGATACTAAAACGTCGTACACACTGAATTTCTAATATGGAGCAAAAATGGAGCAAAAAAGGTTTGAGACGAGGTACTAACTGTGATACAAGATTTAAGCATATGTTATTGTTTTTTAATTGAATTCTCAAGATGGAGGAAAATGGCACGCAGAGATAGTTTTACTGTGTGCACTGTATTCAAGCTTACTAACTTAATTACAATAGTGAGTTAACTTTATTTTTCTTTTCTTTTTTTTCTTTTCTTCTTTTTTTTCCTTTTTTTTTCTTTTTTTTCTTTTTTCTTCTCTTCTTTCCGAAGCTTCTTCTTCTTTCTTCTTTCTTCTCTTCCCTCCTTTCTTCTCCTCTCGCGAGGCTGGCGACGCCGGAAGAGTGCCGAATCGTTATTTATTTATTTAGTTATTTATTATTTTATTTTATTGGAATATATTTATTTATTATCTTAATTATTTATTTATTTATTCATTCATTCATATATATATTTTTATTTATTTATGCATTTATTTATTTTCTTTTTTTCCCTTTTTTTCTTTTCTTTTTCTTTTCTTTTTTCTTCTCTTCTTCCCGATGCCTCTTCTTCTTTCTTCTTTCTTCTCCTCCCTTCTTTCTTCTCCTCCCGCGAGGCCGGCGGCGCTGGAAGAGGGTCGAGGCCGGCGGTGGCTCGGTGACATGGCCGGTGGAGCACGGCCGAGATCCTTTCTCCTCCATATCATCTCGCGGGCGGCGATGGTGGAGAATAAGCGTGGGTGGAGGTCGAGTTCAAGAGAGGCGACGGCGGAGACGGCGGTGGAGAGGGAGTCGAACTTGGCCTGGAGGTCGGAGATCTGGTAGGCGGCGGCCGAGTGGGCGGAGGTTGCGGAGAGGAGGGCAAAGACGAGGGAAGCGAGGAGGTCGGGAGTGAGGGGGTGCGGGAGGAGGAGGGCGGCGGCGACGAGGAGGAAGATTAGGAGTGAGGCGGCGAACTGGAGGGCGCCGAGGCGGTGGACGGGGGAGCGGTCGTCGGCCACGGTGGGGGATAGGAAGGCATAATGGGGGAAGAAGAAGGTGAGTTTCAGTTTGGGGAGAAAAACTGGGTACTTTAAGGAGGGGTATTTTCGTCTCATAAAAATACTCCCAAGGACCGAGAATTAAACATACTAAAATTATTGGACTGGTTGTTATAAGACTAGTTAACAGGGATTTATTGTTATACTAGAGTCTTTTGAAAGGTGGGGAATTAATTTCTCCTAAAATTTATTAGTTTGTATTCAATTTGGTAGAACTTTTAAGGATGATTACCTTCGTCTTTTGCTTGAGACAGTAAGGATTGATGGTGCTATAGAGTGTGGGATCATAGGCTCGCTCTCTCTGCGTGTGTCCATCCCCCCAAGAAGAAGAAATGAGAGAAATTTAGAAACATTTAATCTTCCAATATCACCCTTAATTAATTAGTTCAGCCGATGCAAGTTGTCCTCTTGTTTCTGTCTCTTTTTTGGATTTGTCTGGCAGTTCTCATATATCAAAAATGATGACCATACGTTTATGCAGTTCTCAAGGTTTATAAACATTTTTTTAATATATGAGATAATGAACAATACAATATTTTCCAACGACGGATATCTCCTTGTTGGAAATATTTTCCACCGGCGGATATCTCGGTGCAGGTTTTATTATTTTTTTTAATTTTTTTATTTTATGCTTGCTAAAGCAGATACATCATACACGGCGGATACGAAAACATCCAAAAATATCAAAAGATGTTAGTTTTTGGAGCGCTCCAGATAAGTTCTCCTCGTTCAGCCAGAGAGTCTTCCTAAAATAGTTAGCCATATAAGAGGCTACCTAATCTGCTGCCTCGTTTGCTTCACGGTATGTATACTTCGCTTGAATGGTCATTCCTCCACACATCATAGTCTGAATATCTTTAAGCAACGGGTGGCTATCGCTCACGCCACCCTGGATGTTGGAAACGAACATATGAAAGTTTTGGACTTTTTGATGATGCAACTGGATGTCAGTTCCACCCACAATCCCACATCTCCACCACTGTGGCCAGTCAACACCGTAGCCATGCCATCTTCACAATTCATCAACACTATTTATCTGACATTGACATGGTCTTCTACAACACTGCTGGCATCCAACCCTGTCGTTGAGCATGCATGCAAAGCAACAAGAGACTAGAAACAAACAAGATGATGCTGGCATCCAGCCTTTTTGTTGAGCATGCATACAAAGCAACAAGAGACAAGAAACGAACAAGATGATGGTGAAAGAGTGGTGAAGTTGGTGAAGCAAACTTGATGCTGATAATGGAGAGACGATATATAATAGAAGGTGCTAAATGCTAGCATGGCCCTAATGATTCGTTTCAGTCTGAATCGTCCTGTTTATTGTATATGGTAAAATTGATTTATTAGGAAAAAAGGCAAAAGTTTGATTCCTATGAGCACATCTGAACTTTAATTACCAACTAGGTCTTTTTATTCGACTGAAAAGATTGAGAATGAGGTCTTTCTGAAAGTATTATGAAAGCAAGAGAGAGTACGGTTCTACTGTCGGTTTTCCTTAGAAAAAACAGTTGTTCTATACTTCTCTTGACAAATTTTGATCACTTTATTTGAGCAAATTGGAGCAAGGGGTTCCTTATGTCTGATTACTCGAAAATAACAAACAAATTATTCAAGAATTTAGAGGGATGATCCACTCCCATGATCCATAGTGGTGTCTGTTATAGCTAGAACAGGCGACCAACAAGATATGGTAGAATTCAATGATGAAGTTACTCGACGCCAAGTGTTAACCAGGCTCTTAAACTACCAAGTTGGGAAAGCATTTATCTTTATTGGAGACATAAGATTGTGTCGTGGAGAATTACAATATGTTATCAACAAGGAAAATCATTATTGAAAACTGATTCCAATCGCAATTTTCTCTACAGTTACAGCAAGATTTCTCTATATAAGTTCTATATAAGCCTTAGTTTACAGTCTTTAGTCTTCATTCAAAGATGAAAGGAGATTACACAGGTTTTGCAAGGTGCTCCATACATGAGTCCTTCAATAGAAACAGAAATATCTTTCATCAAAGATGGAAATAGAAACATATCTATCTAGATCTTGTTCCAGGGAGAGAAATGAGGAGTGCACCAACTAAACTGCATCTATTAGATGGGAATCATGGATACCGGCATTTCTTTCATCTGACATGATCAGAATCATGCATGTTTCTCTCATGCTTGCATGTGTGCTTGCAATGAATAATGATTTTTGAGAAGTTTGATACATGGGTGGAAGCAACCAGCCCGTGTACCTAGTAGCCTAAAACTATTTGTTTGACGGAACAGGTTGTATCTTTCGCACGAAAGAAGGATTTCCTTCCTCCGTGCAAATCGACCATTAGGTCATCTACTGGTCGCTTTGAGATCTATGCAGTAGATGAATGAGGGAGTTCGGAGTGCTTTAGATGTGTGCAGTGGGTGATCCAATGGTGGATTTACTCAAAGGGGAATCCTTCCTGCAGGCGTGAAGGATACGACCCTTATTTGATATATACATATTTGATTCAAAATATTGACTTATTAAGTTGCACAGTGCTATGGTGGATGATGCCTCTGGAACAATAATATTCTGAGCATCCTTTTGAATAAACTTCATTGCTGTAACTAAACCATTAGTGGTCCCACTAAACCTCAATTTCTTGGTTGTTAGTAGTGCCCTTTTCATTCCAAACCTAAAGATGACACAATGTAACATAGTGGGGGAAAAAAATAGTGTGCAACTTGAAGGGCAATTAATGTATGTTAGAATTATTACTTATTCTAAAAGCTTAAGCTAATAGGATGAGATAGATTTATTTATATATTTTATTTTTTCTTACAATGTACACTTAAAAAGTCAACGAATCTATAAATAAATCATTGTCATCTGCCTGCCTGCAGAAATTTTGGTACTTTGTTGATGAACTAAATATCCTATCGGCCAAGGAGCTATAACTTAATAACACATTGCAGGAGAGGCCTTTTTGCTAATTGGAAGTGATTCAGAGCCTAAACTCCAAGGTATATGAAATTAGACTCAAATGCTCAAACATAATCTCACGGTACGTTGTAATGGAACAGGATTGGTGTCTAACAAACTCATCAAGCTTCATGCTATAAAGATGGAGAAGCATGTTTCAAAGTAAAGCATTTTCCTGAGACAAGATTTTCTGCAGTATATTATTAACTGGTGCCATCCCGCCCCTTGCAACACCTTTTTGGGCAAGAAGTTTAGAGAGATTTGCACAGGGGTTAGAAGAGTGCTCAGCTTCAGAGATCGTGCAAAGCCATCACCAGAAAGATCCCGGTAATAAGATGAATACAATATAAAGACTTTCTAATTTAAGCCAATAAGAGCTCTCATTAATAAGATGAATACAATATAAAGATCTTACATGAACTCAATCCAGCCTCTTTTATATCCTTAAAGCCTATTTTGCCAATATCAATAGCAACAACAGAGAAAGAAGGCTAATGAGAACTTACCTGTGGTTGAGCGGAGTTTGTTGTGGAGCTGCCCATGGGGATGCGAGGAGGAAGCAAAGAAGAGTCCAGAGAGGGGAAAAAGATTCGCTTAGGCTGGGCGGAAAAGCATGAAATATTGGTAGAATTGAATGCCTTCATCAATCATCAAACAAATGCCATCCATCTTTGAGTGTTTTATATATATATATATATATATATATATATATATATATATATATATATATATATGGGGATTGATAACCTACTCTCTGTTATGGTAGGTCATCAATCTACCCATTTTTCATTGGATAAAAAATACCCTTACTTTTTATAACTTTAAGGATACTTTATGTCTTTTTACAATCTCACATTAACTCATCCTCTTAACCCCCCAATTAATACTATCTTCCTCTCTCATACATATACATATATATATATATATATATATATATATATATATAGATATATATATATATATATATCTACATATATATATATAGATATATATATATATATATCTACATATATATATATATATACATATATATATATATACACACATATATATATATACACATATATATATACATATATATATATATACATACATACATACATACTGTTGCTGGAAATTGAACCCGGGGGTGACCACTGGGTGAGAAGGGAGGAGACCGTCGTCTGGCAGTGGGTGGCAATCCGTCGGCGGGCGGCGTCCTCCGCAGGGCCTGCAAAAAGCTGGTCGGGGTTTCCGGCGCCGCCCCTCCGATGCCTAAGTCAGAGGGGGAAAAGATATATCGAAGAAAAATGTGTCCAGAGTTTTTTTGTGTCCAGCCCCCTTCAAGGTAGAGGGGTTCTCCTTTTATAGAGGGGCGCTGGGTTACCTGTGATGCGACGGGATCAGGTTGCTGTACAACTGAGCACGTCGCATGAGTTGGTGCACGATCACGTGAATTAATGTCTTGCCGTAGGGGATGAGGTCGGAATCAGAGAATTGTCACGGCTGACTGGAGGCAGCCGAGCTGATTTGCCGTGGAGGACTGGAGATCCGTAGACAACAGGTGCCACGCGCATTAATGGTTGAGTAAGCCGGAGGTCTGCAGAGACCATGCACATTAATTGTTGAGTAAGTCGGAGGTCTGCAAAGACCATGCGCATTAATTGTTGAGTGAGCCGCTTAAGGCATGGTCCCAAATTGGGTCGTAGGAGGATGTGACCGCAGCGGGTAGTCGGCGAGGTCCGGCTTCCAGGACCGGATGCCTTCCGAGATCGGGTGCTTTCTAGGTCGGATGCCTTCCAGGTCGGGCGTCTTCCGGGTCGGGCGCCTTCTAGGTCGGGCGCCCTCCGGGTCGGGCGTTCTCCAGGTCGGGCGCCCTCCGGGTCGGGCGCCTCCGGCCACGTGCTGGCGGCCTGCTCACGTGCTTTGGGACGATTTATTTTCCCCCAACACATACATATAGATGTGTGTGTATATATATATATATACATACATATAGATGTATGTATGTATATATATATATACACACATTTATATGTATTGATATATATACATTCATATGTATGTATATATATATACATATACATCTAGATGGATGTATATATATAGGTAGATATATGTATGTATATATACGTACGTGTATGTGTATGTATGTATGTATGTATCTACATATATGTATGTATCTACATATATGTACATGTATACATACATACAAACATACACACATACACACACACATATATATATACCGGAGAGAGAGAGAGCATTAATTGGGGATTGAGAAGGCGAGCTAATGTGAGATTGTAAAAAGACGTAAAGTATCCTTAAGAGTTATAAAAAGTAAAGATATTTTTTGTCCAATAAAAAATGGGTAGATTGATAACCTACCATAACAGAGAGTAGGTTATCAATCCCCTATATATATATATATATAGAGAGAGAGGGAGAGAAAGAGAGAGAGAGAGAGAGAGATTTGGCTACACTCGAATGAATTTTCACTCAAATCTGATTAGATCTACATCGGATAATAAGAATCCCATATTGATGATCTAAGCTATTGGATAAGATCTATTATCTTTAAATTGTTTATATACTAAAAATCGTATGATTTGAAAAACTCTATCTTATCTTTTATATATATATATATATATATATATATATATATATATATATATATATATATATATACATAATTTAGTGTTGTTTAGATTGTTTATTTTTGGACCACATGATGTATGAGCTAGATGTTTGTATGTAAGCATTTTAGAGGAGGTGGATCATAGATGTGGGACTCCCATCATCGAATCTAGATCTAATCGGATTTGAATAGAGATCCACTCGAATGTAGCCCCATCTAGCTCTTTGTTTACATCCATTTTCTGGGTCTATCTCCCATTGAAATTGAACTCTCACCTTCTTGATCAAATGGCAAAAGATGAAATCAGCACTTGGTAGTAACAACAGTGAAGTTACGAAAAGTTCAGATGTACAAAGAAAAAGGTACCTAGAGCGAGTCGTGGATAGGCAGGTGGTATTTCTTCGTTGGGAGGCTCAAAGAACACAAACGAAGCACAAAGTGAATTGAGGTAAAAATTGCATTACTTTTTCTATAATGTTAAAATTAAAGTAAATTGCAATGTTGTAGCGGCCTATACTAGCTCATACCCAACGATTTTACGTGATCGCTCTGAGTTGTTTGACAACTTTCATGATTTTTAGCAGATGGTCAAAATCCAGTTTGGTCGACCCATAAAAGTTTTTGGTAGTAACAACGCCATGGAATATACCTCCACCTCATTCATGAAAGTATTTAAACAAGATGGAACAGTATCCCATTATTCTTGTCCTTACACCTCCCAGTGGTTGTGTCGAATGAAAGCATCGACATATCTTGGACACTATCAGGTCCCTTCTTCTTTACACATCTTGGACACTGTCAGATCCCTTCTTCTTTCTGCTACCTTACCTGAGTTTTTTTAGGGAGAGGCTGCTCTTACAGCAGTCTATACCATCAACCGGGTACCTTCTCCCATGATCTTAAATAAATCACCATATGAGGTTCTTTATGAGAAGGTTCCCGATTACTCTTTCCTAAAAATTTTTGGTTGTGCCTGTTTTGTTTTGCTTCCTTCACATGAGCGTACTAAACTTGAACCATGCTCAAGTCTCTGCTGTTTTCTTGGTTATGGTATCGAACATAAAGGTTATCATTGTTATGATCCTATCGCCAAGCGACTTTGTATAGACCGACATGTTTAATTTAGGGAACACAAAATGTTTACTGCCATCTCTCTGCTCTCCACGAGTGCTCTTCAGTATTCTCCCATCTTCAATAACCCTATTGTTGATCTCTTCCCAGACTCCTTTTCAGTTGCAGGTGATGGGAGCTCATCAGGCAATCTCTCAACGACCGACTCCAATAGGTCTGGACTGTCCACTGATATGATCATCACAGCCGGATCATGCGAGCCCACCTTCAGTACTGCCCTTTGCCGCTCTAGTAGGGTAAGATCTATCCCATCTCATCTTAGTGATTACCACTATTTTTTTACTCTTGCTACTCTCGAGGCCAGCTCTAATCCTCTTTGGCAGAAAGCCATGACTGATGAACTCCAAGCCCTTCAAGATACTCATACATGGGATCTGACTGACTTGCCTCCTAAAAAAATGTAGTACGATGCAAGTGGGTGTATAAGATCAAGACCCGTGCTAACGGTTCAGTGGAACGCTACAAGGCTCGACTTGTGGCTCGAGGATTCACACAGGAGTATGGTATTGATTATGAGGTGACCTTTGCTCTAGTAGCACGTCTTATCACATTTCGTTCTTTGCTTGCAGTTGTAGCCGTTAAGCGATGGAAGATGTATTAGATGGATGTTAAAAATGCTTTCCTCAATGGTGATTTAGATGAGGAAGTGTATCTACAACCTCCTTCAGATTTTGCTCATCCGTCTGGGAAGGTCTGTCATCTTCGTAAGGCACTCTATGACCTTAAGCAGTCTTCTCGAGCTTGATTTTTCAAGTTCAGCTCAGTCCTGACTCAGCAGGGCTTCACTCCTAGTGCATATGATTCTACACTATTTCTTCAGCGATCTGAGGCTGGTATTGTTTTTCTCTTGCTATATGTAGATGATATGGTTATTACTGGAAGTGACATCTCAGGAATTCATACACTTCAGTAGTTTCTTGGACAACAGTTTGAGATGAAAGATTTAGGCCCTGTTTGGGGGAGCCGTTGGAAGTAGAGCTGTTGGAAGTAGAGCTGTCTGAAGTAGAGCTGTTATAAAAAGCTGTTTGTTGTTTAGTAACTATATTTTTAAAGTGCTGTGGCACTTTAACATATGTTTGGTAAACAAACTGAGAAAGTACTTTTATATGACAAAATTACCATAAAGGATATTGCATAGTATTATACAATAGAGTATGATAAAACATAACATATATTAATACATAATATACGATATAGTATAATATTACTGTAATATAAAATATTATTATTATAATATAGTAATATGATATTGCATAGCATAGCATAATGGTAATATAATTATTAGAGTAAATTAATTTTCTATTATATAACATAATATTAAATTATTTAACATAACATATTAATGTATTATGATATAATGTAATATATATTATATTTATAGTATAATACAATAATAAAGATATAAAATATTATAATTATTAGTATTAATTAATTTCTCATAATATAACATAATATTAAATTATTTAACATTACATATTAATGTATTATGATATAATGTAATATAATAATATATTTATAGTATAATACAACAATAAATACCATTTATCTGTTTAATAGATTATCTCTTTATTTAACTATTTGTAATGGCGACAAATTCACTATACTTATCAATATCATAAGGATCAGATTATTTGCCACTCACTCATTATTTTTCTTTTTATTTATTTATTTATACGTTCATTCGTATATATATTTTTATTTATGCATTTATTTATTTATTATTTTATACATTGAAATGTATTTATTTATTATCTTATTTATTTATTTATTCATTCATTATTTATATAAATATTTATTTATTTATTTATTTATTCTTTTCTTTTCTTTTATTTTATTTTATTTTATTTTATTTTCTTCTTTTTTTTCCTTTTCTTTTTTTCTTCTCTTCTTCTCCTTCCTTCCTCTGCCCCCTTCTCCGTTCTTCTCCTCCCGCGTGGCCGGCAGCACCGGAAGGGGGCCAAGCCGCGGCGGCCGCGGGAGGGGGCCGGGCCGTGGCCGGCGGCAGTCTCGGTGGCCGACGGCGCTGGAGGGCGTGCGGCACTACGGCGGCGGGGGAGAGGGAGGGGGTGCGGTGGCGGGGGAGAGGGAGGGGGTGCAGCACTGCAGCGGTGGGGGAGAGGGAGGGGATGCGGCGGCGGGGGAGAGGGAGGCACTGTAGTGGCGGCGTGGGAGAGGGAGGGGGTGCGGCGGCGTGGGAGAGGGAGGGGGTGCGGCGGCGGCGGGGGAGAGGGAGGGGGTGCGGCGGCGGGGGAGATGGAGGCACAGCAGCGGTGGCGGCGGCGGTGCGGGGGGGAGGGGGGTGCGGGTGGGTTGGGAGGTGGGTTGGAAGAGGAACAGGCGGGCGGCAGGGGGGGTGCGGGTGGATTGGGAGGTGGGTTGGGAGAGGAACAGGAGGGGAGAGGAACAGGCGGTGAGACGATTTTGGGGGAAGAATTTTTTTTTTAAATGGGGGTATTTTGGTCAAAAATATAGCTTTCCGAAAAAACTGAAACAGCTTCCTCCCAAAAGCTCCAAATTGGAGCTTCCTCCCAAAAGCTATTTTCAGCTTCCCGCAAAAGCTGAAACAGCTTTTTAAAAAATTTACCAAACACAGTTTTTCATCTAAAAGTACTTTTGGAGGGCCAGAAAGTGCTTTCTGGCCCTCCAAAAGCTCCCCCAAACAGGGCCTTAGGATCCTTCAGCTACTTTCTGGGTCTTGAGGTGACATCCAGCTCATATGGCTATTATCTTTTTCAAGCTAAGTATGTCTTTAAGCTACTGTCTCGTGCTGGGTTGACAGATAGCAAAACTGTGGATAGTCCTCTGGAAGTAAATATTAAGCTTCTTCCCACTGATAGTGAACCATTGAAAGATGCGACTCTGTATCGGCAGTTGATTGGTAGTCTCATTTATTTGACAGTTACATGTCCTGATATCTCTTATGCAGTTACCCTAGTTAGTCAATTTATGCATGCACCACGCTTTACACACTGCAGCAGTTCTACATATTCTCCGGTATGTTAAGGGTACATTATTCCACGGTCTATCTTTCTCAGCCCACTCCGCTTTGGATCTTCAGGCCTATTTCGATGCTGATTGAGCATGTGACCCTACAGATCGTCGTTCTACCACTGGCTATTGTTTCTTGCTTAGTTCTTCTCTTATCTCTTGGAAAAATAAGAAACAGACAGTTGTCTTTCGCTCTAGTAAAGAGGCTGAGTATCGTGCACTAGCAGATACTACCTCTGAGTTCTTATGGCTTCGATGGCTATTACATGACATCGGTATTCCTTTGGCCAAGAGCTCTTCTCTTTATTGTGATAATATGAGTGTCATGCAGATTACTCATAATGATGTGTTTCATGAGCCAACGAAGCATATTGAGATAGATTGTCACTTTATTCGGGATCATATCAAGCAACGCACTCTTCAAATGAGATATGTTGTTTCTGCAGATCAGCTTGTTGATATTTTTACGTAGGCATATCTGCCGGGGCGTCATCGTGATCTGGTTGGCAAACTCAAGTTGGCATCTTCATAACCATCTTGAGTTTGAGGAAGGATGTTAGCTGTATAACTGTTATGACTTAGCTGTATAACCGTTGGGTATGAGCTATATTGATTAGACTAAATACAGGCTGTATATGAGTTGTATATGTCTCTCCTCAACTATAAAAAGAAAGGGAGGGCTATGGCACAAATATAGAATATAATCTTTCCTTCTTTATCTTTCTCTCTTCTTCCTCTATTTTAACATTATATGCTTTCCACGAGTCTCTCTCTCTCTCTCTCTCTCTTCTTTGATAGGCCTTTTCTGTCTGTTTGGTCGTGGTTTGAACTTAAAAACCTACAATTTGCATCGCATAGGTAGCTAGTTAGTCAAAATCAAAGAAAGTGAAAGGCCGCGGACGGCGGCTGCTGCAGTTCGCATGAGAACCTCTTTTCTACAGCTAATCACGATGAGCCACCTCAGCGAATTTGCATGACTTTTAAAATGAGCCGCCGGCTTTGTGCTCTCTTCTTCTATATTCAGTTTTACTAAATTTAGTATAACTAGCATGCATATCCAAATCCATTTCAGGCCGACCATATCTGATCCACACCCAGTCTGCATCCATACACCGATAGGATTTGGGCATGGGTTCAAACATAGAGCCATATAATTTTTAAGAAGAGAACCTGGTTCCTCTAAAATTTTAACTGGCCCAAATTTAAAGCCCCACTATATATATATATTAAGATGGATGGTTCAAACATATGGATAGATTTTATAAGATCAAAAAATCAAATATCATGAAAAACAATTGGAGCAGCCACCAAGTTAGTTCAAAGCACTTCTCCAAAATGCTCTGTCAAAAAAAATCAACTCAGTCGGCAACACTGTTTGTTCCATAATAGAATGTGTAACCACTCAAGAGGCACACTTCTTCGAGCTCCTCTAGATATCAAGTAATTGCGGGTGAGTCTCTCTCTCTGAGTTAGTCTGTCTCTGAATCCAACCAATCGCCGTTACTAGATCCCCTCAATCTCAATGACAATATGGTCCGTTCTTAAAATCTGCCTCATATAAATGAGACCTGCTTGCCTTCAGCTTCGCTCACTGCTATCAATGCATGTAATCATGCAGGTGGACGCCTTTCTACTCAAAACACTTGTTAGGTATACATACTTCGATGCTCATACGTGACATCTACATTCCTGACAGTCTCATACCCATTATTATCCGAGACGAGGATCGAATGGTCAAAGTTTATATAACTAATATGCCAATAATCACACCCGTCTGCGGGCCAGCTCCATCAAACTCATCTTTTCAGGCTTTCAAAAAAAAAAAAAAAAAAAAAGGTGTTCACAAATCCTATCTCGTGTTGTATGCTAACCTCACAGTCCTTGTCTGAGTTTGGATAAACTTCCAACATTTTGCCGCTCCGGTCACATCGAAACCTCATCCTTGTCTTAAAGGAAGGCCAAATGCAAAATTTCACCGCAATCCACATGCATGGCTCCATCAATCCAAGGTTCGGCCAGCTAACACTGGTCCAGGCGAAAAAATATCTCTATCGTGGACAACTGTCGAACACGTATAAGCTCGACCAGCTGATGACTCTTCCTCCAAGTTCTACTGCGAAAATTCCAGAAAGGGACTTCCTGATTTCCACAAAAAAAGAAAAATCTAGTTCACTGTTTTAGTTAACAGACAGGTCCTCGTTTTAGTGTAATTGAAAATATTAGATATTTCTACCTTTTTTTTTTAGATTTTTTTGCATAAATACTCTTCAATAAATTCAAATTTGCATAAATACTCTCTTAAAATATATATTTATTTCTAAAAAAAATACTTTTAATTAACGTTACTTCTAACACCATTAATAAAACCACATTTATTTTGATTAAAAATAAAATAAAATTTTAAAATTACTTTCTTGCCTCTTATCGTGATCGTCTTATAAATGTTTCTTTTTGCGCACATACTCATTAAGAATATTTTAATTATTTTAATTTAAAATCGTTAATTTTTAATAACATTATATGGCATGGATATATAGGCAAAAATAAGGATAAAAAAAGAATAGAATAGCAAAACAAGTGGTTTATGATGGTATAGATATAAATATTAATTTTGGAAGAATATTCATGCAAAATTCGATATTTAAAAGGATATTCATAAAAAAAAAAACTTTTTTTTAATTTTTTGAGGGCTCTCGGAGGCAGTTTATTATGCAACAAAAAATAACAATAGGGAGCTGCCATCTAGCAAGAATTAAAGGACCACGAGCAACTTGGATAGCCATAGCTCTACAAGGCAAATTAATATGTCAAGGTCTCCTTAAAGCGCCAATCCATAGTCTGATTGGCTTCTCTCTTTACATAAGTGGCAACCAAAGATAAGGTTTGGAGCCCAGGAAAAGGCCTCAAGACCGCATGCGACCGCCAAGACCTGCCCGTGAATTGCACCGAGATCTTTGGCATGTCACGCCCCTAACCCACCATCTGGATAGTTCTGGTTGATGCTTTAATCTCGCTGTGGGTTTGGAGCGCGACGCGCATTAGTTATAAAAAAAGGCCTTTTCTTGGTGCCGGATTTGGGCAGTGTTGCCTTTACTCAAGCAACGAACATCCTTCGAAAGTTGAAGGGATAAGAAGAGATGTAACGAAGGTGAGTTGCCTCGTAGATGTCACTTTTCCCCCGGCTTACGCTGCATTATTGGCTACACATAGCACTGTAAGAAACCCCGCCCGACTATATTCTCCTGTTTGGCCTTTCTTCTCCTGTCCTTTATTGGGGAATCCTTGCAAGCATCCTTAGCCGCTCTCTTTTCATTGTTCTTTTTTTTATTTTATTCGCATCCTTTGGGTTCCTCAAACAGCCACATAAAGCACAAAATTCCCACATAATCGTGCTATAAACGTGAGGGGTCCGTGCTATTTGCATAGGCTTAGAGAACTAAGAGAACCCACACGCCGGTAGCTTTTATCAGGCCACGACAAATGGATGTGGAGAGTGTTCTTCGCATGAAAGAAGGATTGGGAGAGACAAGCTATGCCCGGAATTCTTCAATTCAGGTTGGCAAAGATACCTCTGAAAACAAAAACAAAAAAAAAAACCCGAAGCCTTGTTTAATGCTTTTCTGCTGTGATTTAACTCGATCTTTCTCGAAGTTTAGAAGAAGTTTACGGATGCTGTGAAGCCTGTCATCATCGACGCAGCCATCGACGCGTATCTTTCGGAGACTCCCCGATGTTTTAGAATGGCGGATTTGGGGTGCTCTTCAGGAACCAATGCGTTATCCCTGATTGGTGATGTTGTGAATGGAATTGATGAGAGATGCCATGAGAAAACAAGGCAGGTGCCACAGTTCATGGTGTTTCTTAATGATCTCCCCGGGAATGATTTCAACTCAATTTTCGTTAGCTTCTCAGACTTTGGTAGGAGACTCAAGAATGTTGGAAGGAGAGACGAGTCCCACTCGGTTTTCATGGCTGGAGTTCCCGGGTCCTTCTATGGGAGACTCTTTCCGAGCAATAGCTTGCATTTTATTCACTCCGGTCACAGTTTGCATTGGCTCTCCCAGGTCTGTCTTCTATACCACCATGGATAAATTTGACCTTTTGATTGTTTTCTAATTGCCAGCATCGTCATGTTTGTTCAATTATTAGTAGGTTAATGACTGCTAATTTTGTTACTTGTATCGTTGAGCTTTGGTGGTTTTCGATCCATGTTATTAGTGCATTTAGTTCCTTTTGAGTACTTGTTATTCATTAGGTAAAGCTATGCGGTTATATGTTTATTTTAATGATTGAAAGCCTCCAAGAGGTTTTGGATAATGACAAAGTCCACTTTTGACGATAGAAGGATCTTCATAGAATACTTCCCACTAGCAACAGAAAAAAAAAATGCTAGCCAAAGTTCCACAAATAGGTAAATAAGTTCATCATGGACCCATTCACGTACAGTATCGAGCATCGGCTACATCATCCACTAAAATAATATACAAAGTGAAAAAAGTTGAAACTTCCTTGCGGGCGTTTGCATCTTTTTTGCTTTTCGGTAGATAGGAAGCAAAGATCATAAGCGAACAAGTGGAAGTTTATATGGTGTTCTTGGTTGGATAACAAATTTCATACATCTTTGCCGAGGAACTAGGAATGACAATAGTTAGGATATCTGTCCGAACTTGTTCCAAATCTAATTAAAAATTTGTCCAAAAATTTCAAACCCATTCTATCCCATCAAAAAATGATAAATCTATCGGGTATCCGAACCCGCTCGATTAAATTTTATTTCGATCAGATTATTCGGGTCAAATTGGGTACTTGATCCGGAATTACAAAAAAAAATAGAAAAACAGAATTTCAAACCTAACCTATTGAATATCAACTCAATAAACTAAATCGAACTGAATTTCTCGGGTTGGTTTCTAATGATTTTTATAGATGGTCAGTTCGATTTTGGTCGGTTTTAGAAAACCAGTTTAAATTAGTTTAGTTTCAAGTTTATTTCTAAACCAACCTGACCTGGCCTGTGGTTGTTTGGAGTATTTATATTAGTATAATTTATCCCATCATCCAAAGAGACCTAAACTTTGCTAATATCATCAACAATTTAACTTATAATCTAAACAATGTCTCTTTCTCTTTAAATTATATATAAGTTGACTTTAAACTGCATTGCAGGTTCCTCCTGGCATTTTTAATGAAGAAGGTAAATCGATGAATACCAGGGAAATATACATATCTAAAACTAGCCCTCCTGCTATAGCGAAAGCCTACCACCAGCAATTTCAGAAAGATTTTGGTTCGTTTCTCAAGTCCAGATCAGAAGAACTGGTTTCTGAAGGACGAATGGCATTAATTATGTCAGGAAGGGACACCAAAGAGCCTTGCAATAAGGGGACAACTCTCTTATGGGAACTATTGGCCAGATCTCTTTCTATCATGGTTGCACAGGTAAGCTTGACATTCCCTAAGAGATTCTTCTACCAAACTAAAGGCTTGCAATCCTTTTTTTAAAAATAAAATAAAATAAAATAAAAAAAACATGTAAGCCAAGTCCTGCATATTTATGAATCAGAGCTTGTTCCAATGGTTATTTCCTTTTGCTTAGCAATTAGAGTTTCTAGCTTTTAGTCTTGTATGATGTATCATGAAATATCGAGATCTGAATAACTATAGTGTGGATGATTTACGACGTCTAGGCTTGATCAATATTCCTGCAGAAAAGAATATCCAAACAGAACCTTAATGAACACCAAAACAAAATAAAAGTTTTCCATAGTATTCATGCAACAATGATGGTGGCTTATTATGATTATATTTCTTAAGGAAAAAAAAGAAAAAAGAAAATAAGCAATCATATAGTTTTCATTCTATGGTAGGTCAACATTATGTCTACTATTTGCAGTAAAGTAACACATTAGTTTCTTTTAGTTTTTCTCTGTGAAAGTAGTTGAGTCTATAACAAATCTACCTGGTAATGAGTAAGGCGATACTGTCTATAGGAAATATATTCAATTTAATGAGATAATACTTCTTACTGACTATAGCTTTGTTCTTATAATATTGTTTGAAGCAAACATAATTAGTGGCATTTGAAGCCAACAAATCAAAATTTTGTTCTCTTCTAATATGCAGGGAGAAATCAGAGGAGAAGATCTAGAACTATATAGTGCTCCATTCTATGCTCCATCCCTGAAGGAAATAGAAGATGAAGTGCTGAGGGAAGGCTCCTTTATGGTTGAATACTTGGAGATATTTAAAGACAAAATCGGCAGTGGAGATGCCAAAAAGGATGGAGTGGCTTTGGCAAAGGCAATAAGAGCTATACAGGAGCCAATGCTATGCCACCATATTGGTAGAGAAGCTATTGATCGTCTATTTCACATATACAGTGAACTACTCCGTGAAGTAATGGAGAAAGAGGAAATAGTGGCAGTTTATGCAATTGTGGTTCTAAGAAGATCACCTTGAATTCTGAAAACATTAAAGAGGAGTCATCCTTAAATATGTCGCGAGCAAATTATAAAACCATAGCCAATAATACCTCTTTGAGGTAGTTGAACATGCCGACCTATATTACTTAAATTGTATAATCCAATGTGAAAAAACAATAGTTTGTTATCTGTTAGAGCGAAAAAGTGATTGCGTCCCGACCAGAGATATTGTCCGCTTTGAAAAAGTACATATCGGGGTCGTCCTCAACTTCTGAGTAGATCTTCCTTGGCCTCGAGGTCAATCGAGCTTTGCTTAACCGAGACCATACTTACCAAGATCATACTCGCCAAGACCGTGCTTGCCGAGACCACATTCGCCGAGACCGCGCTCGCCGAGACCACATTCGCCGAGACCACGTTTGTCGAGACCAGACTTGCTGTCGAATTCGGGTGCTTTAACTATATATGTTGGGTGATCCATTTTTCTCCTCATCATTATCTAATATCTAATTCTTTGAGGTTAAACAATTACAGTGAAAAAAAAAATTTCAAATATCATTTTCTTTCTTCTTTATTTGATATGAGCACAACTTAACCCTATCGTGTCACTAAAAATATTAGTATAACCTTAGAGATAATAAAATAGAAAAACCTATCATCTTAAAGGTAATAAGGCGCAAGCGTAGCGCTTTATGAGCTTAGGATATTGGGTGAAAGCCATCCCTAGTTTTGTAACCCATTATTTGTAAATATTTTTGACAAAAAAAAATAGAGAAGAAAAACATGGCACCCTTTCCTTAAATTACAAATATGTCCGTGATTAAAGCTAAGCATTTTTGTAGAATAATATATAAAGCATATCATTATCACCACGGCGTCTAATACTGACCATCTTAAAAGAGATGGGAAAAGGAAGCATCATTGGATTACATAAATATTTTTTTATATTTAAATAGCGACATCTATTTTATTTTACAATTTTTGAATTTTAATTAGCAAAATTTAAACATGAAAACCAGGATAAAAATTATATTTTGTAGACCAAATTTTATTTCTTCAAAGAACTCCCATTTTGAATTTTTGAAAATTTAAAAAACGCTAAAAATTATCTTTTAAATTTTTTTTTGAAAATAGAATATCTTTGGTTTCATGCTAACGACCATCGGCACCTTGATCGCTACCATCACTATTACATTGCAACCATCACCGTTGCTACTGCATTATTGCCATATCATCATGGTTGTTGCAGCTACAACGCTTATAAATTTTATAATTAAATTTTTAAAAATAGAAAAAATATAATTATTTTCAAATCTGCTGGATTGAATAGGTCTAAAAACCAAAAACCAAATCTATTGGACTTATTACAACCTATAGAAAAAAAAGCTCTGAATTTAATTCAATAGAAACATATCTCAAAGCTTCTAGTCTGCAATTATGCAAATCTTCCTTTTTGTGAATAATTATGCATATCCTTTGTAATTAAAATGTCATATGTGAGACTGAAGCATGGTACTAGACAAAATCTCCCGGCATGACCCGCCTGGGGCAATTTAGTGAGTTCTCGGCCACCAATTTCCCTCCTACGCATGGCTATAAATTTTATTTTTTATTTAAAAAATATTAAAATAAATTTTTTTATTAGCCTGATTCTATATTAATTTATATTAATTTTTTAGTATAACTTTGTTAAAGTGATTTTAGAGATTATATGACAACGTGTATCATCTATATTATTTTTTATGTATGGAGTTGTACACGAGTATATATAAATTATAAGTTATACCAAATGCAGTAAAAAAAAAATAAAAATTTTTATTTTATTTTATTCTTCCTCCTAAATATTCCAACAAAGAGTTTTATTACCCGGATCCAATTTTTTTTCTAAGTACAAAGAAATGGCGGTCAAGGGAAGTTACCTGTTTCCCAGCCGCCATCACATATCTTTGGAAGGAAAAGAATGAAACACGGTTTCCTGGCAAAAACATGTGCGGAGCAGAGCGAGCACGGGGGATGGAGCGCGGCCAAGGAACGTTCCCAATGTTTAGGGCGTAGCAGCCGAAGCCAACCTCCGGCAACCTACTCTCCGCGGCCGTCCTTCTATTTCCTCCTCTCTTCCCCCTCCGTGTGGCGAAGCGGAGAACGAAGATGGTGGAGATAGTCGAACCCAACACCTGCGTCCGTGGCTGTTGCACCAGCTCTACCATCCCTCTTCACCTCCCCCCTTCCTCCTACGCCCTCCTCGCTCCCATCGCCCGAGGTACGAATCCGTGTCCTCTCTCTCTTTCTATCTCTCTCTATTCCTTCATTATTCCTTGTGATGTGGCGTGTGATACTCTTCCCAAGGATCTGAGAGCACCGTCTACGACGCGAGGCTCGGCGGCGCGAGAGTCGCCGTCAAGAAGCCCGTACTGTCCACCGCCGATGATCTCGACAAATTCCACCGTGAACTGCAGCTGCTGTGGTCAGTTTCGACTTTCCATATCTCTCTCTCTCTCTCTGGCTCGACTCTTGATTCGTTCCTGAATCGCTTGCATTTGGATGTATTCTGTGGATGCGAAGCAAGCTGGATCACCCGGGACTGGCCAAGCTGGTGGCGGCCCATGCGAGGCCTCCCAATTACATGCTCTTCTTCCAGTTCTACGAGTCGCGGAACCTGGCCGAGAAATTGCATGTCCAAGAGTGGAACCCTTCTATTGACCAAGTGCTCACCATTGCCTGCGATCTTGGTGCGCTCTTGCCCCTTTTAGGTTTCTACTGCTTATTGCCTTCCTTCTTTGTGGTGAAATTGATGCTTATGCGCGGCTGCTTCCTGCTTACTTGACCATCGGTTCTAGTGAAATTAGGTGAGCCTAAAAGAGTATTCATGCTCGTGCCATATTCTAGGCTAAACTCGTATCTTATACCTTCCCATCAAGTCATTACTTTTATTGCCGCCACCTGTTTGTTTTATTTTTTATTTTTTATATATTTCATATTGCCGTCATGCCCTGCTTTCCTAGAATATGATTTGTCCTTTTCTCATTTCCTAGAATATTTATTGATCCAATTTCTTAAGAAAATTCTCATGTATCGAATATTTTAAACTCTTTAGTTTCCAAGGAAGAATAATCGGATGATTTTCTTTGAATGCATATATATATGTATAAATATTTAATATACAAGGAAAGCTAGTAATTTGTGAACACATTTTTGGTTAAGGTGACAAAAATGCACTGCATTTCAGTGGTCATAACAAACAGAGCGACCTTTATAACCTTTGTCCTCTAACAGAGGCCTATGTGCTCTTCTTTTCTGGTCCTCTTTTACATTAGTTCATTTAGTCCAGTGTGGATATTCGATCTTTTGGCATTATTGGTTTAGCTAAGGTATAAGGTATACATGAAAGAACTTTATCAAGAAAAACTATTTATGGCCATTTACTTACTCGTTTCTTGATGTGGGAGGTTGGGTGGAAGGTGAAGCTTTAGCATGCAGCTGTATGGTTTGTATGAAATATGAATTCTGACATACTGGCCTAGATTGATGATGCCTTTCGACAAAGATTACTGATAAACATATTGAACTTGTGAAACAACAAGTCTCCCCATAAAATATTCCATCATGCTAAGAAATCCTCTAGAACAAACTCTAGTCCAAGGTTTAAAATACCAGCACTGGATCTCAGACTGTTTTTTTACCAAAATGGTACGGTATTGGGCATCGACACAATTTTTCAGTGAAGGAAACATACTGAAACTGTATAGTACATTGGTACAGTCCTGTTCTGGTGGTATTTAAAACCTTACTCTAGTCTGTATTACAATATGAAAATTTGTTTCCACAGCGTTGTTTAATATATATTACTATGACTTATCCATCACAAAAAGATATTTTTCCTCTAATTCATACCATGGTTAAGGCCAGGTAGCCTGCTATATTAATCTGCTAAGATCTTCTCAGCAATCAAGACTCATGCCCAGCTTTGCGATCTTGAGGTAATGGGGTCATCTAGCTAATGTATCTAAAAGTTTGGGCTTGGACCCACTGGATTCCCAAAAATTTAGTGGGTTCACAAACGATGGGCAAGGGAAATAGTTTCATGAACCTGCTTCTTCTGTTGTACATCTCCAAATTCCATGTCCAGGCATCTATGGTTGTTTTGATCTTATTTGCTCTATATGCTGTTAATCATCTCTTCTGTAACTGATAATTTGGTACTTTTGTTTTTGAAAACTTTTTGTCTTGTGTGTAACTTGAGTTATTATAGGTAATTTTTTTTCAGAAATAAGTTTTGCGGTGTTTTCTCCCTTTGCTGCGCTAATAAAAGTCCTTGGATGTCAATTGTCTGTTACTAGCATCCTTATGTTTTGCTGTTCCTTTTCATGACACATTTAGTGTTTCCTTTCCTTTTCTTATGTAAGGACTGAATCATTATTTACCAGTTCTAACCACAAAGGCTTCTCCACCATTAACTTAATTAGAAATTGATCTACTTTAATTGTTGGAACTTGAAACTATATAAAATTGCATCATGAATGCATGTCAATGATACTTTTGTTATTATTATCGAGAACTTATTCACTAACTAATGGATACTTTCTGAGTGATGCTTGTCATTGATTTTTCACATTTTTTTAACATGAAGGTACCATTTTTTCATTGAATAGTCATTCTAAACAGGTTCTTGTTTTCTTGATTATGTTTTTTGTATTTGCTTCCATTGTTTCCTACAAAATTACCTTTGCAACCTTTTCGTTCCACATTGTTAGTCATGCATTCTTATTAACCTCTCTTTTCAGGGAAAGCTCTCCAGTACCTACACAACCTTGGAATTGTACATAGGGATGTAAAACCTGCAAATATTCTTGTAAGTATCTTCCATGTGCTTTTATTTTCTACTAAAATGACATTTGTAACCTTAGATTAATATTATCCTTTTGATTTCTGGACTTGCTCTTAAAATATTCAAATCTGCGATCCAGCTTGACAAAGACCTTCGTCCTCATCTAGCAGATTTTGGTCTGGCTATGTACAAGAAGGATCTTAAACATGTTTCAGTTGAAAATTGGAAATCGTCTGGCAAGCCAACTGGTGGTTTTCACAAAAGAAACATGGTTGGGACGCTCATCTATATGGCACCAGAAATTCTGAGAAAGGATATACAAACAGAAAAATCAGATGTCTATAGTTTTGGAATATCTATCAAGTAAGGAATTAAACATTTCATGCCTTTCTGTCCTATTGAATAACTCTAGCTTTTCTATCCCAAACAATTATTAAATTGTATACCCATTTTCTATGTCTGTGAAATTTTAATGTACTAACAAATGAACCTTGCATGCTTTCCTTTTTCCCCGCCAATACTTGTGGTTTTGGTTATAATCATGATATGATCAGGATTTTATGGTACTACATGGCCAAGGTAGAAGTTAAAAATCATACAGATCCTATATTTCTTCAACAATATTCACTTTTCTCTTGTATTAATGCTTTCTTCTTTCAAGACTAATATAACTCCTTACCTACTTTATCTTCTCTTCACTCTTATTGGATGGTTATCCATTTCTTTAAAGAAAATGCTAGTGGTGGTTGTATATTTAGTTGTTAAATGGATTATGTAGAGGGGTTCTTGCATAATAGTCATGATAAGACATATTGCCGATGGATATTGTACTATCTGTGAATCATTTATGCATAGGATATGCATTTAAGGATACTTGCACTGAATATGGCATGATTAAGATATAACATATTGAATGATTTTGATTATGGAGCTTCTTTCCTATTCGAATTTATAAGCAAACTTGTGAAATTGGAGATATCAAATATTTTCTTTAGAGCTCGGAGCATCCTTTTGCAGTAACTGGTTTACATGTCATGAGTAAGAAAACAAACTAAAAGGACATGTGCAATCAGATTACACCATATAAAATCCATACAAATACATATAAAAAGATGAAATATATGTAACTGCAAAAAATTGAACATGTTATACAATAATATTTGACACTTGTCATGGGTTTCGTAAATTAGATTTTTTGTGCATAAGACTATTAGACAAAAACTGAGGAAACATTCACAAATCAAAGAGGTAGGGTTGCAAACAAATTGGGTCTCCCTAAGACTGACCGGACCCGAAACCAATAAGACCTGATCCAACAGAAACCCATATGAAACCATCGGTCAGGTTTGATCTTTATCTAGGCCCGTCCACATGTGACATATAATTGTGGTCAAAATTAGATCCTTCAGTTTTCTGTTGAGCCAGACCCTAGCCTTACCCGGAATAATTTATGGACCAAAACAGATTTGGTAACTCCTCTATCTGATTTGACCTGTCAATATCTAGCCCAATATATTTGGCATTTATTGCAATCACTTTCAGTCCTTGTTTTTGGGCATTATTGCAATTGCTTCAACGCTGACCATTGTCTGCCATACCGGCCGGTACGTATCAGTCCGGCCTGAGACCGGTACCGGATCAGTGTGGAATCCGATACCGGTAGCTTATCGTTGGAGAACCAGTATGGGACCAATACGAGACCGGTACAGACCGGTATGGATTAGCATTGGATCAGCGTGGAATCTGGAATCGGTATGGAACCGATACCGGACTGGTACGGGACCGATACCGTACCGGTCCGAGCTGCCATTGGTACGCCGACCGGTATCGATACAGCAGACCTTGATGCTGACTTTTAACTTTCACCATCATAGCATTTGCAAGCATGTCTGGCTATCTGATGTTCTGTGTGCATGAATAGACTGAAGACATTGGTGTCAGTACAAACCCAATAGACATTATACATATAATGTCAAATAGGAATCCAGAGTTCTAACTTAATTAGAGAGAAACAAACAAGCAATAAAGGAAATATGTAAAAGGCCAAGATTCAGCAAAGTTTAGGAAAAAGTTCATGATAAATCTATTACCATCACTTGGTTAATTTTGGAAAAAATGTGCCATTTGAAGAACTTACCAATTTTTACAAGCACACATGATATTAGAAGGGTAGAAAATGTAACACTTAAGAGATGTTTTCGGTAAATTCTTTTTAGCTGCTACATCAGATCCTAGATTATGCCATTAAAAGATGGCGCAAATAATAGTTAATGTGAATAAGACCACCCATATTAACACATACGTTCAGGATCTCCTGGTATGTATGTCGAGCATGACAGTGCATCTCCAGGATTTGTGATTTCATAGCTTTTGTAATTTGGTAGATTTGGAATACTTGCTAACTGGACAAAAACAGTTTGTATCTGTGGACATGTGATAAATTTATAGATTGTCTCAAAACATTCTTACATAAGGTTCATGTATGAATGCCTTTTTAAGCGTGAGATATTGTCATTCTGATTCATTGGTCTTCTTCTGCAGTGAGCTTCTTACAGGTGTTGTTCCTTACACAGATCTAAGAGCAGAAGCCCAGGTATGTTTTTCCTCTTTTTGTAACATGTACAATATTGTAATATGCACTCACATTGGACATGCAGAAACATATTTCAATCAAATGATGAAGATGCTCCCCTTTGATTTTTTTTTTTTTTTTTTTCATTCATGTTATGAGCACTAATTTAGTGAGGCTGAGACCACATGAAACTTCTCCAACTTTCAGTGTTATCCTTCATGTGCATTTTGTCTTACTGCATATGTACATTCTTACGTATTTGTCTATCTGTGGATTGTCTTCAAGTATTTTTCTATTATACAGTGACAAACAGGAAGCTGTTTCTCTTCTTGTAGGCACACACTGTGCTTGAAATGAGCTATACTGAACAACAACTTACTGCAGCAGTTGTTTCTGAGGGTCTGCGTCCTATTCTTGCTCATCGTGAAGCTGGAGCACCATCAGATCTGTTGTCACTTATTAAAAGGTGTTGGGACCCAAATCCCTTACATAGGCCTTCATTTGATGACATAGTTGAGGAATTAACTCTAATCATGGAGCATGTGGAAAAAGGCTCTTGTCCACCATCGGTTTCCCCCAGCAATCAATGCCAACATGGCATGATGGATCTCCAGTATTTTAAAGAATTGAACTGGTTTGATCAAGGAGAACAATTAGCCAGGATAACAAATGCAGAAAAGTCAAATATGAGGCTGTGGGTTAGTTTTTTTAATGAATCACATTACCATCCTACTTTATCTTGGGGATCTTTTGCAACATGTGGAAGAAGGGAAACAATGGAAGATACTCACTTCATGCTTCCGCAAATGTGCAACGAGAAGGATGTTCATGCTTTTGGAATTTTTGATGGCCATAGAGGTTTGCCAATGACGGTATTATTACTTTTCCTTACATAACTAGTTTAATATTTCCGAATGTTCTCTACAGGTGCAGCAGCTGCTGAGTTTTCTGCCCGAGCACTACCAGTGTTCTTACAGAATACTGGTTATACATGCAGGTTTCTTCCAGCCATCTGTTTATATCTGATGGTTTATTCACTTCACTTGCTAATTGCTAGCTTGCTGCAGTCCAACAGATGCGCTTATTGAAGCATTTACAAGGACAGATGAGGCATTCAGAGATGGGTTAGTCTTGCACCGTAACTCAAAAAGAATTTTTCAGAAAGACTGGCATCCTGGTTGTACTGCAGTTACAGCATTAATAGTCAGGAACAGGCTTTTCGTTGCAAATGCTGGTGATTGCCGTGCAATTTTAAGCCGTTCTGGCCACCCATTTCCTATGAGTAAGGTGCATTTTAAACTAAACCTATAAATTTAGTGTCAAAAAGAATGTCAATTTTTTTTGAATTTGCATTGTAGTTGTACAGGTATAAGATTTCAATATTTTAATTCTTATTGCCTACGCAGAAGTGTAAATTATGAATTTTAAATATTAAATAGGATCATGTTGCAAGCTGTGCTGATGAAAGAATGCGTGTTATCAAAGAAGGCATTGAAGTGAAGTGGCTAGTAGACACATGGAGGGTCGGTCCAGCTGCTCTCCAGGTATTTTATTTATAATTTTCTTGTCTCCTATATTATTTGAGAAACTTCCAAAATAAAACTGGACAACATGTGGCTCCTTACACAAAAGTAACATTGGAAAAATGGAAGGATGTTACTAGAGGTGTAGATAAACCAAGCCCTAGCAAGCCAGCTTAAGCTTAGCTTGTTTTGTTATTGGTTGTGGTTAAGCAAGCTAATTTAGTTTTATGCTGAACTCAGACTATTAATGTACAATTTGTTTAGGAGATCTAGTGAGAGCCTGAGGTCTCCCAAGGCTTTCAGATATGTACTGTAAGCTTATTTTCAACACTTTTATCTCAATCATGTAATTGGAATACATTCTTTTTTTATGTTAATTATATAAATGCAGAAATATATTTTTTATAAAATATAACTAAAAAATACATAATATTCATTTTTGAGCTTAATCAAATCAAGTTTGAGCAGGCTTGGGCTGGCTCTAGCTTGGCATGTAGGAAGGCCAAATTGAGCCAAACTTTGGGCCATTCAGGCTTATCACGAAGAGTTCATTCATTTAACAGTGTTAGATGTGATATGCTCAAATTGTAGTTAACCCTTTCTTTCCATTTATCATTAATTTATTATAACTCAAGAGATATATACCATCATCATTCTAAAGAAAGTTGGGTTATTTTGGAGGTCAAAATGAAAACTTGCATTCACTTGTTATCATGGCATAATACCTTTTCTGACCCCTATTACTGAGAGGAGATAGAGGGGAGGAAATAAGGATAGAGGTGATAACAATGGAGAGAAAGAAAGTAAAGAAAATTGGGAGAAAGAACTAGGGCTGCAGCCTACCCAACCAATCCACCCACGCCTATTGAATCCCGCTACCAGGGGTAGCTATTTTTCTTGTAGTTACTCTTTTCTTCTTTGAAGACTAGTTTCAAGTAGTTACATTCTTTATATTTTTTTAAAATTTGAATGATTGAGTCCAAGTAGTCCATTGTAGGGTGCTAGTAGCAGTCTCCATATACTTGTCTATCTTTATATTCTTATGTATAATATTGTTGCATATGCAACATTGTAGCCCCCGATCAGCTCGACTAAAATACATGATATTCTAATCCATGAATGGTCCACTCAGGCTTTGTATGTCATGAACACAGAACAGTTTGTCCAACTTGTTCGGTATAGCTTTAAGATGTGAACTTGTGTCTCCATTAAGAGTCTTTCCTATTGTGTATAAGGTTTTAAATTTGCTCATTCTTTGATATGGTATCAAAATGATGATGGAATTATTCTTCATGTCAATTCAAGTTGAGTGCACCTGGCAATAGTTGTCTCAACTATTCTTAGACTCCTAGTCGATTTTATAGATTCATTCATAATCATACCTGTTAAAATCCAGGACTGGTGTCACTGCAAGCTTTTTAACATCATTGTTGCAGCTTCCATTCATGTTATTGTAGGGCTGCTTCTTCTTCTTCTTCTTTTATAAAATCCGTGAATTAACATCATGGTGACTCTCCTTATCAGAACCTTATCAAGCCTTCACAAGATAGGTTCACTAGATAGACAAATACCAACTGAATTAGTTTTAAACACATTATTGCTGATTTGTGTAGTTATTCATGTAATGTAACACATCTATATCAATATTCTCGTTTATGTCATTTATTGTGAATTCCGTAGACCTTATTACTGCTATCTTTCTAAGTGATGCAACCATGGTATGCCGTACTGACCCCAACCGGGCGGTACATGGCATACTGTACCGTACCAGTTCGGTTCTGGTATCCGGTACAAGTGGCATACCGATACTCGGTATGCCAAAAATATTTCATATTGTACCGTATCGATACTGTGCTAGTGTGGTACGGTACGGGGTCCGGTATTGAGACAACAAACCTTGGATGCAACATCAAGGCCTTATCGGTGTAAAATTTTCTTTACAATCATTAGGAAATGCAATGGTTGCGTAACATATCACAAGCACCTCTTCAGTTGATTCATGTGACTCTAGTGCTATTATATATGCTTGAAATTAAACTTTTAGAGGATTTGTAGGATATAATACTTCTTTATATAATTTGTAAATACAATGGAGGAAGATGGCAGTTTCTATATCTTCATTGAAGGATGAAGTAAAAGAATGGAATATCTCAAATAAAAATGGATGGAAGTCATGATAAAGGAAAAAAGGATCTTAACTAAACATGAAAAAAGACCCTAAATATGGAAGCTTGTTGAATGAGGATTCACAAAGCCCATGCCAAATAGTTGGAATAAGTGGTGTGAGTAGTAGAGGCATATCTTTGGCACCATTCCTTAAAAAGATGGAGTCCTTGATGTACTAGGGCTAGAAATGGGCCGGGTTGGGCAGGGCCAAACTCCTACCCAAGCCCGGCTCGAAATTTTTTTCGAGCTTCGGGCTGTGCTTAAGCCCGAAAATCTTTGGAAAACCCAAGCCCGAGCTCAGCCCGAGCCCAAGCTCGAGCCTAGGCATGGGCCGGACCCGAACCTGATTAGGCTAGCCCAAATTTGTGGAGCGGATTGTGGTTCATTGAATCACAAACGACTTTCTCATTAATAATTTAGAATTCTAATCATTTTAAAATGTCTTGAATCACATCCAACTATTATGCCTTCTAAAGATTTTATAGAAGCTTTAAAACACCAATATTCAATAGTTGCGAGCCCAAAGATTTAAGGAAAGATGATGAAGGGTTTAAGACTTGTTCAAGCCTGAATTTGAGCTCCGTTTCGGGCCTCGGTCGAGCTAATGATATACCCAAGCCTGATCTGTAAAACAAATAGGCTCTATATTTAAGCCAAACCAGGCCTGAAATCTTTTGGGCCTAGCCTGTACCGGACCCGACCCGATGGGCCTCATGCCAGCCCGAGCCCATTTCCAGCCCTATGATGTACAAGGTAGTTTCACTTTCCTATTCCCAAGATACCACCACATCAAAAAAAGGCCGACTTCGTGTTTTTCATAATAAGATTGGTGATCCATGAACTAAAAGTCTTGGTTTTTTCAAAAAGTACAAAAATGGGTGTAGAATAAAGAGAGATGATTTTGTTTTTGCAGTTTTTTCAAGTAGGTATCCATAACAATGGAGGGACAAAGTTGTGTCATATGGAAGAAGGACCTAATTCATAGGAAGACTTGGGTTGTCTTCCATTTAATCCTAGCTGATCAAATCGCCCTTTGAAGCCAGGCAGAGATAACATAAGAACATTCTCTTTATGGGCACAAGATTTTTAGATATATGAACAATGGTTTGAAAAGGCCTAGACAGATTCACTCTTAAGCGACTCTACAGGTCCTTGTTTCTGATGGTTAAGGAATATGTTTTGAATAAAAGAATAAAAGCAAAATAAGAACTTTTAAAGTGAAAAGTCTGATATATATTCCTTTGCACAATATATTCAAGAAAACGAAAATGATCACTCATTATATCTTATGTGTAGCAAATTTGACCGTGACTTAATTTTTATGCATATGCTTTATTTATCTTTTACCGTGTTGCCCAGTTATGCAGCCCAAGAGGGGAGGTGAATTGGGTTTTTCAAACTGCTTTAAATAATGCAGCAAAATTGAATCCTTTGCAGATGAATGATGATTTAGCAAGTAAGCAATAAGTAAGTATGCAAGAAACGAAAGCAAGAAAAACAAGCAAGGCAGACATACGAAGTTTATAGTGGTTCGATGCCAACCCCGCACCTATACCTACTCTCCACGATCTCTTGAAAATTTTACTATAATCTATATCCCAGATTACAGCTCAATTGTTTTCTGGGTTCACAGCCAAACCCAATTGATTTTTTAAGGTCAATCAATCAAAACTTTTACCGATTTTTCGGGTTCACAATCAACCTAGTTGATTTTCTAGGCCAATCAACCAAAACCTACCCCGAGTCAATCCTACGCTCAACACAATTCAATTACAAGTTTGGATGGATCTTTCTCCCATGTTTCAAACTTGAAACATGTTATAATAAAAAATAGAAAGAATTAAAGCACAATGAGTATTACTCTGAAATAAATGCAAAAACAGTAAGTGGAGCAAGACTCTGTTGGTTGACTTGAATGCACTTGAAGGCGCTTCACCAATTCTCTGAAGTTGAGAATGTGATCTTTCAGCTCACAATGAAAGCTTTTAAATGATGTCTTCTTTTAAGCTCTCTTTTTTCTCTTTCTTCGGGTCTTAGAGGATTTTTCTTTGTGGTGCTTGAGCTCGACTCTTTTCTTTGGTGTTTTCATGCTTTATACTCTTTGGATAAGGTTGGAATACTTTTCTAGCCGTTAGACAGTTAATAGAGCCGTTGAGAGGAGAAAACAAATATTTAGACTCGCGAAAAAATTAGTCGTTACAGTTATCAGGCGCAGAGGGGTCGACTTGCAGTTTTTTAGAGTCGATTCAAGATTTTCAAGAGTCGACTCGTGATCTTCAGGAGTCGCCTCGAGCTTGCTTCTGTTTCTGCTGCGGTTTGTCTTTCGTATGTGGCGCTTCTAGAGTCAAGATTTTTAGTAGTCGACTCTTCAACGGACTTTCGCTGTTCTGTCCTTCCGCTATGGCTATTTTGAGGTCGACTCGACTGTTTATGGGGTCGACTCTAATTTTACTAGAGTCAGCTCGTGAGTTTCTTCAGTCAACTCGCCAATGTAGTGATTTCTTTGGCTCTCTATCTTTTTCCTATGGTCCTTCTATGGTCAAATCATCTTTGTCTGAGGTCGACTCGTGCTAAGCTAGAGTCGGCTCGAGTTCTTCATGGGTCGGCTCGTTGATGTGATGAAATTCTTGGCTTTCTGTCTATCCTCTAAGACTGTCCTAGGGCCAACTCGCAGTCTGTTGGAGTCGGCTCGTGAAGGTGCATCAGTCAATGACAGCGTGCCGGAGTCGACTCGCTGCAAGCTTGGGGTCGATTCTTGAGGTAGCTTAGGATGAAATCTTCTGTGCTTGTTTATGAGCTTCCAAGAAATATATTCATGGCCTTTTGGAGTTCTGCTTTTTTGATGTGGAGCTTCAGATGGATTATCTTCACTTGACAGTAGCTGAAGGCTTTCTTCTTTGGTTTTTGAAATATATCACTTAAACTCAAAGTAAATATATTAGTCAATCTTTAACTCAACTGTTTTGCATCATCAAAATCAACCTTTTAGGTTCAACATACTGATTATAGGATCACTGTCTCTGAAGGTTATCCTCTGTATTTCTGTTTTAGAATTCCATCATATCCCTTTTTCACTGACACTATCATTTGTAAGTAACCTACATCATGATCTGAGTGCAAGTATTTGTCGGAGCTTTATTCTATTGTTTAACAGCATAGGTGAGAAGTGCTAGATGTATGCATATGTTTATTTAAAAAAAAAATGTCCAATAACCTTTATCTCGTTTGTATACATTCTGATTATGATCCATCAGGTTTTGAGATCATATTAATTTTATTTCAGCTTGATGTTACTGCAAATTTCCGTTGATCTCTTGGCCAAGTTAAATTGCGGACAATTACAGTTTGACTTATTCAATATAAGTCCATCCAACTGGGAAGCATATCCCTTGAATGTGGAAGGGGTACAGGAGTGGGAAATTATTTCTAATGAGCTACATGTTATGATCTTCTTTTCTGAGGCACAATAATATGCCAAATAGCTAAATTGAACCACAATCCAGATGTTACTCAATTTTTTGTTGGCTCATTATGGACAAATATTGATTACGTTACACGTTTATTTAGTTTCATCTTTTAATCTTTGGTTGACTGTGTCTCTGCATTTGGTTGAAATTATTTTCAGTATTAAGCTCTTTCTTCTTATCAGGTCACACGTTCGATTGGTGATGATGATTTGAAGCCTGCAGTAACAGCACGGCCTGAGATAACTGAGACTTCCTTAGCAGCAGATGATGAACTCCTGGTAGGTTTCTTATGCATTTTGAATTGCATTGTTATGGAATTCATTTCATGTTTTATATTACTTTTCTATGAAACACATCACTAATTATCTCAGATGATCATCCATACGTAGTTCTGCTGCCATGATAATTCCTGGCTTATGTAATGGAGGAACATACGGGAATAGCTTTCATCCTGACAGCTCAAAATGTTTTCATTTATTCTGTATTGTGCATGATTAGAAATATAAACAAAAGAAGGAATAAAAGATGGGGAACAAATATCCAATGGTCTGTCTTGATTATTTGCGTAGGATAGTTCACAATTCATTTGCTCCACATGGGAGTGCTCAGAGTTACGCCCAATGTTTCTAGGCACCAACCGACAGGGTTCGCATGGACAATGGACATGCAAGTAGGCAGGGGGGATCCATTGGTTCATGCCAATCCACAAAGTTTGGCATGGTCGAGTCTGGTCTTTTGGTCCATTTTGTTGGGTCAAGCTGGACTATGTTGCCTGGAAGCTTTCTCAACCTGGGTCCAAGTCATCTTAGACTCTCATATTGTCTCTGGCCTTATATGTCCGTGTGCATGGTTGTGCGGTAGGTTATAGTACATAAGAGCCTTTTCATGGAAGAATGTCAACATTGTAATTTAATAGGTTGACGCCAAACATGGTAGGTGTTTAAGCATAAAACAGATAAGATAGAGAAGGTAGGAAAAAGGATAAGAGTGGGATCCACCACAATTTTCAAATTTGTTTTTTATCTTCAATCATCCCCATTCTTCATTATTTTTCCTTCTAATTTGATTATTTATATCCCTCATGAATATATCAAAATATTTTAAAAGATGCATATGATATTCATTTTTTATAAATTTTAAAGAAATTACATAATATTTGTGAAGCTTATCAAAACCATCAAATATCCACTGCAAAACATGCAAAGCTTGTAGAAATTTCTATTTTCGTCAATGAGCATCATTATGCCATATTTTAATGAAATATTTTTGGAGTTTCATTGTACTGGTGCATACCGGCATTGCTGTAATATAGTGGTGCTAAATTGATACTCGATAAGGTGGAGGGCATGTGTGTGGGCATGCAGAACCGATTGTTCTGATACATTGTACCAATATGGTACCAGTATGAATATTGAAATCGGTGATGTGAACCTTGCATTGAAATAGTCGCACGTAGATGTAATCAGATTAATGATTTTTGTGGCCTGTTCAGGTAATGGCTAGTGATGGATTATGGGATGTGCTGAGCAATGAGGATGTGATATCCATCATCAAAGACACTGTTAAAGAGCCTGCAATGTGTTCCAAGAGACTGGCCACAGAAGCTGTCGAACGTGGTAGCAAAGATAATATCACAGTCGTCGTTGTTTTCCTTCGCCCGGTTTCTACTGCCGAGAGAATTTACTAGCTTTTGGGGATGTACTTACGTCATGGTGCTCCTTTCAAACAATTCTTTGTTGCTGTCAAATTCTGTTGACGACCTTAGAGTAATCTTTTCTAACCATTTCTGAGCGATAGAGATCGCTTTGAAATCCATTTTACCACTGAAAAGGATTTTGAAGAAAAAGAAAAAAAAAGCTGACCTCATTTTTAGCTTCCTTTTCTGCCTCAGATGAATATGTGACCTAGATCTTGTCAAGTATTTCTTCCATTTACGACCTGGTGATGAGTTAGTATTTCACTATAACCTTGTTTTATGGGCACATATGCATGAATATGTGCCTCTCTCCCAACATTCAAGTTCCTTTCTTGTCATTACTCAAGATGAATGGATATGTTTTCTGCGTCTCTCAATCTATGTGATAACTCATGGCTTTCTATTTTCCCCCTCCATTGTCTTTCATTTTCTTCCATCATCATGTTTTTCTGTTAAATGAGTAGCAATGTAGATACGATGACCAGCTGTTTATAAGTGCAAATGGCCTACATGATAAGCTCCGTTTGGTCCTTGCGGAGGCTTAGGGAAGCTTTGGGAAGGGACAAGGTTTCCTTTGGGTTATTACTTGTTAGGGGTCGACTAGGATTGACAGTGAAGTGGGTCCTCTCGTTAGTATGTTCACAAACAAACAGCGATCACCACAATAAGTGTGACATAATCAGGATCAATCTCTAGGGGTGGCTCAATGCATTTGGGGGCCTAAGGCGAACTTACTATGGAAGGCATTTTTCATACCCACATTCATAATTTTTATTAGACATTTAAATCTAAAAATAATATTATCAAACAAAGCAATTAAGACAATCACCAAGTTGTCTTACATTGTTGATATAGAATAAGTTCTGTTTTTCAGTAATTACAAAGATATGCCTGTAATCCGTAAAGATAATATCTTAGTTCTCCAAGACACTTTTCTAGATATAACGTCAACTTATCACTTTGCAACTTCCTACTATCCATCTAGGTTAACATATACTTAATCTTTCTTGATCTTATGGGTCTTTTGGATTCCTAGGAGTAACCCTTTACATATATTGCATCAATAATCAAGGAGACAGATTTATTTTTTTTTTAAAATGCCTTTGTCTCATCTTATTGAACAATTGAATATAATCTATATGATATATAAAAGTGCCAACAATTTATGTCCATAGCCAGTTATAACCTTTTTTAGATCAAGTTGATTCTATCCTCGCCATCCATACTCTTTCAAATATGTTCTCGACTCATCAAAGACTGTCAGTCTTGAAGATCGTCCCACTCTATTTTGAGACCTATGTTCTTGTACTCTCTCCATTGCTTTACGACTGTAACTCTCTATCCACATCATGCGGCACTCTGGCTGCCATGCTTTGGACCTCAAATGCTATGCTATGGCGGAAGAACTGCTCTCTCAGTAGCGCTCTCACGTGTTTTAAGTACAAGTGAGAAGGCATGCATCCCTCAGCCGCTGCCTGATCCTGCGCATAAATGGTGTCCTCCAACGCGAGGTCCATCATTGTGCATTCCATCATCTGCCTCGAATACACATCAGATGGATCAAATACATCATCAGTGTTCACTTTCCTGCCTTTCCATCTCCTTCTGATGTTCCTCTTGGTCTCCCATACCCAACTCTCCATCACATCTGTGTTCATCTGAATCACCAGAAGCTCTTGCTCCAAGTTGTCCCTCGCTTCCTCCAATTTCCTCATTCCACGCGCGATCGCCAGTTCTCTTCGCTTCGAACAAAAATCATATAGGGCGCGTACCATACTAGATCGTATGGTACACACTCCTATTTCGGCCACATCAATATTTTACACGAATCTCAAAAAAAATGGAAAAGTCCCAATAAGAGTAGAATTTTATTCCTAACGAGAGTGTTAACCGTATGACCAACTCCAACTCATCACACTCTCAGCAATCTCTGGACTCAATCAAAGGTCCAAAACTACTTGCTAATACGTAGCTCTATTTGTTACAACGAATGCAATCTCCAACTGTATGTTTATCTTATCACAAATGTAATCTCCAGCTGTATAGTTTTATTATAAATACAAAACTTATTCGTTGGTTTTGGCATTGAAGCCAAACCACTCAAACTCTGTTTTCATGGTATGAGAGCATAACAAGCTAACGCTTTCGATCTCGATCAGTCCTCATGGCTTCATCAAGTTCCGCTGTCACCCTTTCTACTGTTCCCCAGCTTCTTTCTGTCAAGCTGGACGATACCAATTACATGATGTGGAGATCGCAGTTTCTGCCTATTCTCCGAAGTAATGACCTTATGAGCATCATTGATGGTTCAGAAGCATGTCCTCCTCTGTTTTTGTCAGATGCCGACAAAGCTTCGAACATAACAAATTCTGCCTATTCAGTGTGGCGGAAAAAGGATCAAACTTTACTTAGCTGGATCCTTTCCTCTCTTTCGGAGAAGATTATGTCTACAGTCTGTGGCTTAGACACTTCTTGCCAAGTATGGACTTCATTGGCGAGTCAATTTGCTTCACATTCAAAGTCCCAGATCTCTCATCTGAAGCGCCAGATTCAAATGCTTCATCAAAATTCCAAAAGTTGTTCGGAATATCTCAGCACTGCAAAATCCTATGCTGACCAGCTTGTAGTTGTTGGCAAGCCTATAGACAGCGAAGATCTAATTTCATTTGTTATTAGTGGTCTTAATCCTGCATATCATGGTTTTATTACTGCATTTAATCTTGCAGCTCGAGACAAGGTTTTCTCCTTTGAAGATTTCAAGTCCGAATTACTTACTGAAGAATTGCTTCTTGAAAATAAGCACTCTGCTGCTGCTTCTGAGAATGGTGCTTTTGCTATGTATGCTTCACATAATGGACGACGAACTCAACAAAAGAAGACACATTCTCCATCCAATAAACGTGGTTCTTCATTCACTCCAAAGAAGCCAAATAATTATGTCTCTACAAGCAACCATCTTCCTCGTGTTGCCAACAAACAAAATCATAAGGGCGAACTATGTCAGATCTGTGATAGCACCGGTCACACTGCACTTGATTGCTACAAGCGTATGGATTATGCTTACCAAGGGCGTCATCCCCCTAAGAAATTGGCTGCCATGGCTGCTGAATCCAATGCTATCTATGATAATGAAGAATGGTATGCGGATAGCGGCGCCAATGTTCATGTGACACCAGATGTTGATAATATCTTAGACCCGCAGCCCTTCAATGGTAATGACTCTGTCCAAGTTGGGAATGGCTCAGGTTTGACCATAAAAAACACCGGCTCTTCCTTTATTTGTTCATCTCCCTCAAATCTTAAATTATCAAATGTTCTCCATTGTCCTTCGGCCTCTGCCAACCTTATTTCTATAAATAAGTTTTGTAGAGATAACAATTACTATTTTATTCTAACGGGGTCTTCTTTTACCATTAAGGATCTACTGACTCGGCAAACTCTGTTCCAAGGGGCAAGTGAAAATGGACTCTATCCTCTTCACCTCCGTAAGCGTCGTCTCAACAACTACAAGGGTTTTACAGTCTTCGTAGGTGTTTGTACTTCACTTGCAACATGGCACCTCCATCTAGGCCATCCAGCCAAACCGGTACTGCAACAAGTGATTAAGTGTCAAAATCTTCCGCATTTAGATGGTTTTAATAAAATCAGTGTTTGCACCTCATGTCAACTCGGCAAGGGAAAGCAACTGCCTTACTCAGATTCAACTAGAAAATCTGAACATCCTTTAGAACTTATCCATGCTGATGTGTGGACTTCTCCCATAAAATCACTTAGCGGTTGTCGATACTATGTAATTTTCATAGATAACTTTTCTAGGTTTTCTTGGTTGTATCCGATCTACCAAAAGTCTGATGTCTTTCCATGTTTTGTCAAGTTTAAAACCCTTGTAGAAAATCAATTCTCATGTTCAATAAAAAAGTTGCAATCTGATAATGGAGGTGAATACCGTTCCAAACAATTCTCCAATTTTCTAGACGAATATGGCATTTTTCATCATCTTACTTATCCTCACACCTCTCAACAAAATGGTGTTGCCGAGAGGAAGCACAGACATGTAGTAGAGACTGGCTTAACATTACTTGCAGAATCGCATCTTTCTCAAGCTTATTGGGTTGATGCTTTCTTAACGGCGATGTATTTAATTAATCGTTTGCCTTCACGAGTCCTAGATAACAATAGTCCTTATTATAAGTTGTTTAACAAACATCCTGATTACTCTCGTTTACGTATATTTGGGTGTTATTGTTACCTTCTTATGAGACCTTATATGGAACATAAATTATCTTTTAGGAGCAAAAAATGTGTATTCCTTGGTTACAGCTCAAATCAATATGGCTATAAGTGTCTAGACCTTTCTACTAAATGTGTCTTTGTATCACGCAATGTCATTTTTGATGAAAATTCTTTTTCTGCCGCTGATGAGTCCATTTTCACTACCCCGAAGACATCTTCTACAAGTTCAGCAACCACCCCAAGTCTTTTGCCATCTCTTCAAGTAAGTCCAACCCACCTTGAGACTCCTACTTTACATGAAACCAATCCCATGCAACCTCCATTGGAAACTGAACCACATACTCCTAGTGTAACCATGCCTTCTCACGTTGATACTTCCACACAAAAACCAACTAATCCACCTCCCTCTTTCACTCAAACAGCAATAAATGCATCTCCATCTTTACTTGATGTCCATACAATCCCGTCTCCGCCACATGTTTCCGACAACACTCCTCCTAGAACTATCGTCACCCGATCACAAACTGGAATGTTGCGACCCCATCAATTCCCATACTATCAGTTATTTTACTCCACAAAACACCCATTTAAAGTGCTATCTTCTGTAGTCATTCCAACTGAGCCTACATCCTACTCTAAAGCAGCTTCACAACCTCAATGGCGGGCTGCAATGGTTCAAGAGTTTAATGCTCTGGTGCACAATGAGACTTGGACGTTGTGTCCGCGACCTCTTGCACATAAAGTGGTTCGCAACAAATGGGTTTTCAAGATTAAACAAAAACTAGACGGAACTATTGATCGTTATAAGGCGAGGCTTGTTGCTAAAGGATTTGATCAAACAAGTGGTGTCAACTATTTTGAAACATTTAGTCCAGTCATTAAGCTGACCACTATCCGACTTATTCTTGCATTGGCCGTTCAATTTCGATGGCGAATTCATCAACTCGACATCTCTAATGCTTTCCTACATGGGTACCTTGATGAGGTTGTATATATGGAACAACCCAGAGAATTTGTCGATTCTTCTCATCCAGATTATGTTTGCAGGTTGCAGAAGTCACTTTACGGACTCAAGCAAGCACCCAGGGCTTGGTTTAATCGCCTTGCTCATTCTCTTTTAACTCTTGGATTTACAGAATCTTTGGTGGATTATTCTTTATTTACATATCATTCTCATAGTATTCATGTCTTTGTACTTATCTATGTCGATGATATTATTGTAACCGGAAACAACACTCAAGTCATGTCACAGCTCATATCTCGCCTGAAGACAGAATTTTCTATGCGTGATCTTGGCCCTTTGAGCTACTTCCTCGGCATTGAAGCTTATCCGGATGATGCTGGACTACACTTGCGCCAATCGAAGTACATTTCTGATTTACTTGATCGCACTAAAATGCTTGGCTCAAAGCCGTATGGTGCACCTTGTGTTTCAAGTCCAAAAATATCTATTCATACTGGTGATCCACTTTCCGACCCATCTGAGTACAGATGCATCGTTGGAGCCCTTCAGTATTGCACTATTACGCGCCTTGACATTGCATACTCCGTCAATCAACTGTGCCAATTTATGCATTCTCCAACTACAGTCCATTGGATGGCCGTAAAGCAAGTGTTGCGCTATCTTAAAGGCACTGCTGAGTATGGTCTTCACTATACACCTACAACTCTTCAGCTCAATGCGTATTGCGATGCTGATTGGGCAGGCAATCCAGATGACAGAAGGTCTACCACCGGCTATGGAGTTTTTCTTGGGTCTTGTCTCATTTCATGGACTGCTAAGAAGCAACATGTGGTATTCCGTTCAAGTACGGAAGCTGAGTACCGGTCCCTTGCTATTACAACGGCTGAATTATACTAGCTTCGAATGCTACTTCGGAATTTGTGTGTTCCTCTGATGTCTCGTCCTCGGATTTATTACGATAATATTGGCTCGCTTGCACTTGCATCGAATCCTGTATTTCATGCATGGACGAAACATGTTGAGGTCGACTACCACATCGTCTATGAAAAAGTTGTCAATAAGGACATCCAGCTCAATTATATTTGCACTTTGGACCAGGTTGCAAATATATTTACTAAAGGTCATACTGTGAAAAGGTTTAAGTATTTGCATGACAAACTCACAGTTCGTCCACTTCCCATGAGTTTGCAAGGGGGGTGTTAACCGTATGACCAACTCCACCTCATCACACTCTCAGCAAGCTCTGGACTCAGTCAAAGGTCCAAAACTACTTGCTAATACGTAGCTCTATTTGTTACAACGAATGCAATCTCCAGTTGTATGTTTATCTTATTACAAATATAATCTCCAACTGTACAGTTTTATTATAAATACAAAACTCATTCGTTGGTTTTGGCATTGAAGCCAAACCACTCAAATACTCTGTTTTCAGAGAGTCTGTTAGGAGTCCGTCAATATCTAATATTCAGAGAAATAAGATAGGAGAACATGAAGGTATCCGTCGCCGTATCAAGTATAGAGACTCTCCATATCCTCTTTCTTCTTTGTCAAGCTTCCCCTTCTATCCAATTCTTCATCAAGCCATCTCTCTGAGGAAAGAATAAAAACCGCATCCGTCGCCGTATCTTCTTTCTTCCTCGTGAAGTTTTCTTCGTTCTTGACTTCTTTTCTTCTTTTACGAATGTGAAAGCATCCATCCCTCTTCGGTAAAACTTTCTTCTTTCTTCCTAAACCCACCATCTAGATTCATTATCTCAATAACGTATGAATCATTATCTTTGTACTCGTTTTATTGATCGAGTTTTTTCTTCTACTCTAAATTTCAAATGATTGGGAAGATTGTATATAAAATTGTTATATCGCATGGAAGTTGAGAAAAAAAGGATTTGAATAGTATAACACTATAAATATCTCTTTTGGATGAGTTTGGTAGTAGGAAGTCTATTATTATTTTTTTTACATTGATGAGTAGCAAATGCTTGGACCCTAAAATCTAAAATATTAATAATAAAAAAAAGTAATAGCCTGGGAATTTTAACGTCGGCAAACCTATTTAGATACCCGGCACGTTTGACATTAGCACCATGTTCATCCCATTGGCCTTTCGATGACCACAGCTTTTCTTTTATTTTTGGTACGAGAAAAAGAAGCAACGGCCAAGTTTGGAAGACGTTCCAAGAATGGGGTGAGGAGACATTCCACGGTTGGGGAAGAGGGATATTATTTATATTTTATCTATATTATATTATTATACAAACATCTAAACATCTCTTATTGTCCAGCAGTTTAACTCATACAACAGTTGCAGACTTGGATATATTGTTTAAATATCTTGCATTGCTGTCTATTTCTTTCATATATTCAATTATATATTTCTTTCCTTTTATTAGAGGCTTCTCAATTTTTTTATAAAGTTGGATAAATTTCAATATACAATAGAATGTTAGTATTTGCATAATAAATTTTACTTTGAGATTTCAATCTCAATTTACTTTTTTTATATTCTCATCAAAATATTTTTCAATTGCATTAGATATGAAAACAAATAAATTTGAGAAATAATTTTCAGAATTAATGGCATTTATTTTTCATTTTAATATCTCTTTTGCAGATTAATTATGGCAAGAGAAAAGAAGGTTTATAGTCAAGAAAAAGTAGGCAAAGAAAAGATGAGAGAGAAGCAAAAAGAGAGATTACAAAAAAAAGAAAAATTGATGAGAATTTTGATAAAGAGAAAAAGATAGAGGAAGGAAAAAAGAGAAAAGGTAAGAAAATAGAGGAAAAGAAAAATATTTTTTACAAAAAATTACAAACGCAAATGAGAAATTGGTTTTTGATGATGAAAATAAATTTGAAAGAGCAGCATAGGTTGTTGGCAAAAACCCCATTCTACCATTTTCTTGATATTCCTGACATAGGATCCAATAGGGGTGGATTAGATGATATTTTAGAGTTGTGGAATGAGAAAGAAAGTGCCTTTTTTAACAAACAAAAAAAGGGTGCCATTTGTTGGGGAGGATGTCGGACTCATATTGGGTTTGCCATGTAAAGGCTATGAAATAGAACTGTCTGAAATAGAACTGGCACCGGAAATCGAAGTGATAAAGAAAAAAACAAAAGAAGAGAGAAACTATGAAGTAGAAAAGGGTGAGAATAAACATCAATCAACATATGGTTTTGGATGATTCAACATACGCATGTCTTACTGGGAATACTATTCCTTATAGTTTGAGAGGTCAAGATATAAAACCCTCTAAAGCTTTATCATCTCCTTTTGTAAATACGCTTGAAGCAATTTCAGGAAGTACAGAAGAAAGGAAAGTGGTCCAAAACATCTCTTCATATGTACACGAAGAGGCAATGGTGAGCACAGAGCAGTCCAAGGAGTTCCTCTCAGTAGTGAATGTATCATCGGTTGAAGAGAAACCACGACAATCGACGGTAACTAATCATTTATATAAATCAACAACTTCATGCTTATATTGAATAAATATTGCTAAACATTATACTACTTTTTTGCAGAAATTTTTAGAGCGTAATCGAAATTATAGTGGGAGAGAATATATTTCGGAGAATGAAAAAGCATTAATTGATACTTGGTTAGAGAAAGAAATTGATAGGTATATTTTTTTCATTTCATATACAATCAATATATTTGCAAGTTATATATTTAGTTGTGACAGCATGAGATTGAGAACTACGAATCAATTTTAATTTTTCATTACAGTTCCGTGCTTGAGTGGTATGATGAGCACTCTTCCATTTCAAGATTTTGTATACATCAACTTTTATTTCAACGAGTATAATCGGATGATGTAAGTTTTAATAGTATAATACTTTGATATTTACTCTCTCATAATATAGTATGTCCCAATATATTAATTGCTTGCTTTTTATGGTTAAAGGTTATTTTAGTCATGCTACGTTTTGGAAACAAACACGTCAATGTGATCCTTTGTGGCTCTTTATACCACCACTCACAGAAGTAAGGGTGTTATCATACTATATTTTTCTATGTATGCTTTTAATCTTTTTTATATGTTCAGTTTTATGTTTCTATAAAATGCAGAAATTAATTGACTGCAAAATTCCTACACCGGATGAATTGAAGAAATTCCTGTGGTTTCTTACAAAGGAGGCAGTTACTGAAGCCAAGTTTTTGTTTGTGCCTCTACATTCTGAAAATCATTGGCACCTTCTTGTTGTGGACTTTGAAGAAAAAAATTTAGAGAGTATAATTCAATACGGCGAAGCCAAAGTCACAGAATGCTTGCCAATCGAACTGTTAGTATTAAAACTATAAAATAAATTTAGGTTTTAAAAAAAAGAGAAATTTGGAGAAGAAAGAAACTCGAGGAGAGAAGGATGGGAGAGATGGGTTGGAGAGATGGCTTGATGAAGAATTAGATAGAAGGGAAAGCTTGACGAAGAAGAAAGAGGATATGAATAGTCTCTCTTCTAGATACGGTGACATGAGGAAGAAAAAGGATACAGTAGTATAATTATTTCTCTCAACATTAGATATTGATGAAATTCTGTTAGGAATAAAATTCTATGGCCGAAATAGGAGCGCGTACCAAATGGTTTTTTAAATTTGTTTTTCTTCGTATTGCTCATCATGTTTGATGACATAAAAAAAAAAAAAAAGAAAGTAGAACAAACAAAAGCACTTATGTTTTTACTACTTTGAAATGAAACCAACAAGTCTCCGAAGCGTGTATCCGCATCTCTTGATCATCACAGATGACAATGCATATGGGCTCGTGAGCGGGGCAAGATGACAACGAACATAGGCTATTCCAAGACCGTCCAATATACATAACAACCGACGCCAGAGGAGACTCGACAAAACCACCCCTAACTCGTGGTCGTGGAGTCAGGGCATCTGTAACTAACCGGGGTCCCATAACGACCGTTGGCTCAAGACCCATCGACCTCATCATCATCTTGGGAGAGAACCACGTTCTCATCTCCCTTTTTTTATGAAAATATAGATCCCAGATGTGTGGTGCACGCTCTTGGAGTGGTTGTGGTGTAGTTGCTTTAATCTTCATGTGGTAGCTGCAAGATTTTGTCGAACAGAAGGTGGGAAGATCACAATGCCAATCCGGCGAGGGGGCCTTTCGAGAACGAGGATCGTCCTCCACCGATGACGTATACGAGTGTGGTGCAAGGATCCTTCCAACAACTACTATTGATGAGCCACAAAATTTCGGAGGACCCGAAGAACCTCCAACGCTATTTTACGGTGGTGTTGGAGTTGCCGGAGAAGAGGGTGAAGGCATCAAGGCAGGCTTGGGAGGCGTCAGCGTTCCGACCGATTGGGTCGCTCAGGACTTTAAAACAGAGGAAAGCTGGACTATAAGGTGGAAGTCTTCCCGATGGCAGAAAACAACTATGCATTCTCATTTAGGAGCGAGGATGATGAGAATGCGATGCTGGACGGTGGCCCCTACTAGTGGTCGAGCAGCTACTGGCGATGGAACCTTGAAAGTTGAACTTCATCCTCGATATGGATATGATCAAGAAGGCGACAGTGTGGCTCCGGTTACCCTACCTTCTACTAAAATATTGAGAGAGAGACTCCATTCTCAACATCACAGTGGTGGTCAAGCAGCCCCAAGCCTTAGATAGCTTCACGAACCAGCTGAGAAAGCCAGGTTACGTCCGAGTCAAGGTGGAAATTGATGCATTGAAGCCAAGGACCCTCATTCGAGGCCGCTCTAGAGTTTTTTGGCACTATTGTCGGGATGCTTGCTTGAGCCCATATATGGATTTGTTCAACTTACACACCATTTTTTTTCCCTCCACGACAAAACCTTCAGGTTGCCTCATGTAAACTTCTTCACAGAGATCTCCATTTAAAAACGCTGTCTTAACATCCATTTGATGAAGTTCCAAATTATAGTGTGCTAGAAGTGCCATGATAATTCTATAAGAATCTTTTGATGAAACCGGTGAAGAAATCTCATTATAGTTCATGCCCTTTCGCTGAGTGAATCCTTTAGCAACCAATCTAGCTTTTAGTCGTTCAACATCCCTTTTTGAGTCTAGCTTGGATTTGTAAACATATTTGCAACCTATGGCCTTAACATGTGGTGGAAGTTCAACAAGTTTTCAAACTCTATTTTTCTTCATAGAAAGCATTTCATCTTCCATGGCATTCAGCCATTTATCTTAGTCAGATCTTGTTAATGCTTCATTAAAAGAGACAAGATCAATATTATGCCCAATATTAAAATCACTCTTCAGTAAGTAGACAATATAGTTATTAAGCAAGACAGAACTTATTTTCCTTTGTGATCTTCTAACCTGTAGTTCAGAAAATGACTCAATTGTGGTTGGAGGAGGAATGTGAGGCTCTTCTTGATGCCCAGATTCTTCATTAATTGTTGTAATCGGCTGAGAAATAACTCTTTCTTGTACAATGAGAATTGGAATCACAACTTAATTCGGTTCAGCAAAAGTTTTCTTTAATATAGAACTCCCACTATTACCAATATCATTCTCTAGAAATTTCTTCATAATGGACTCAATAATTCTGGTGCCACGATTAGGACTATAGAACTTATAGCCCTTTGATCTATAAATTCTGGTATAGATTTGGGGTCTTTTTTTTTAATAGGATTATAAATCTTAACCTCAACTAGGCAGCCCCAAACTCTAAAATGGGCTAAATTGGGTTTACGTCTTATCTACAATTCAAAAAAAAGTTTTCTCAACAGCTTTACTAGGAACCTTTTCCAAAATGTACATGACAAATTTCAATGCTTCATCCCATAAGAATTCTGGCAAATTTGTTCTAGTTATCATACTCCTGACAATATCCTTCAGAGTCCGATTACGCCTTTCAGAAACACCATTTTGCTCAGGTATTCTTGGCATTGTGTATTGAGGAACTATCCCACATTCTTAAAAATCTCGCAAAATTATCCATGTTCTGACCGGATTCGTCATACTTACCATAGTATTTACCAATGGTCAGATTTCACAATTTTAATACTCTTCCCACATTGCTTTTCTATTTTCATTTTAAATATCTTGAATTTCTCAAGAGCGAGAGATTTATCATTAATTAAGTAAACATAATCATAACACGAGAAATCATCAATGAAGGTTATGAAATATTTATTCCCACATATAGTAGAAAGTAACAGTCTACTAATATTGGGGTGAATAAGATCCTAAAGACAATCACTCCTAGTGGATCTCTTCCTTATAGTTTTAGTCAGCTTTTTTCTTATGCAATCTATTCAAGTGTCAAAATCCAAAAAATTTAGAGAGAGCAGAATCTCAACTTTCATCAATCTCTCCATTCGCTCCCTTGAAATGTTCCATAAATGCTTATGCCACAATATAGAGAAACTTCTTACCAGCCAATATAGGGAGCCAGCAAAATGGCATTGTATAATATAAGCAATTATTTTTTTTTAATAATTAGATGCTAGGGTTGTTACCACTATTAGTTCTTGTAATTATTAGGGTTGGGCGGTCTCCCTTTGATTACCAAGACTAATCAAATTCCCTCTAGAAGTTGGTGACTGCATAGGTTTCATTGCAACAACCACACCCTTTTAAGCTAAAATCCCAAAACAAAAGGGTATCCAAAGGATTACAAAAAAAGCCCTTTTACCATACATGAGTAGTAATCATATCAGTCTTAATTCTCTCCTTATGATGTACATATCACTATCTGAAGGGTCTTGTTCATCCATTCATTACCATTTATGCATCGGTTATAATAAGATGACACAGATATAGAAGAGGTATAGGTTATAGGACTCATATAGTACATCCACGCCATTCTTACTCGCAGCAGATGGTGGGTCATTGAGCTGCACCCTTCAGTTCATGTCATGAACTAGAGGAACTCCGGACTGGTGAAGGTTGTTTTGGTAATCTAACATTGGGCACGTTAAAAAGCATTCTTTCTTTGTGAGCACTCTAAAGTTCTACTTGACCCAACGCTAGGGACAACCGAGTAAGGCCCATGCTTGAGGAAATAGGACACCAGTGTGTGGTATCCAGTATTCAATGTTCAACGTATGTCACCTACTCAATTTGTCCACTAGCAAGCCTTAACGAGTAGCAAAGGGAAGGGTGCCGTTCTTCCTCATCCAGCATTCTGCATGGGAACTTTTCTTTTTGCCTTCAGTATTTTTTTAATGTTGCCAGAGCTTCCAGCAGGCACTACAAGGCATTTTAAGTTTGATGCATGTGATGTAGCTAGTTTCAATTGGAGATCGATGAGCTATAGTTAGGATGGTGCTATCTCGTTTCCATCTCATATAATTATTTTCAATCAAGGTTTCAATAGCAGACAATTGGCTTAAAAGGGAAGAAGCATTCAAAACTGTGGAAACAACATATTTTATTTAATATCATTCAAATATAACGCATGCAATCAATGGATGATAACATATCTATCTAATCAACTTGGGCTATTAATTAAATAGTCCGTAATCAACTTGAAAAACATATAAGTCTAATTACGGTAAGAGCCTTGGTGCATCATTGTAAAGTCATCTTTGGGCTAACAATACAACACGCTATAAGGTACTCTTAAGACATATCATGAAGCTAATTAACAAAATCACATCAGCTTTCGAAACACCATCACCTTTGGGCAGAAGAATGATTCTAGGCTAATGCAATCCCATTAATCACTTCATGTCATTTTTCCAAATCATCATACACAATAACACCGCAAGATATTGCATTCAATGATCTGGCAAAATGCAATGTTACCCTTTTTTTTGTTGAGAAAATCAGATAAATATCAGTGAGTGTGCCACTTTGGTGACTACCACCCACTTCAATTTCAAAATATTCTCTTAATGGGAAAATAAGGATAGTCTTTATACCCAACAAATTTCAATCACAAAAATAATGGTTTATGTGACAAAAACATAACCATCAAACACACTACAAACAAAATCAAAAACATATGTGATTGATTAAACAAATATGTTAATTACAAAAGGCATATATGGCTGCAAGAAATGTCCAAAATTTAACAATTTATTAATTTAACACCTCAATAATTAATATGCATGAGAGCCTTAATTCAGATTATTCAATATTTAAATAACAACTAAATGGGTTACTAACTCTTAATCCCAACCCAAAATCCATTATGGTCCATTAAATAAAATTGAGCTGGTTATATAAAAGAGCCCAACCTGCAACCATGGACCCATACAGAACCCAAATACCAATCAAAAGAAAACCTAGACAGTTTCTCCCTAACTTCTTCCTCTAGCCGCCGCCTCCCCTGTTTTTTTTTTTTTGTTTGTTTGGGAAGCAGCCATAGGCTGCTACCCATCGCTGCCCCATGGTGGCAGCCCGCGGCTGCCACCCATGGCGGCCACCCACGCCGGCCACTGCGAGTGGCCGGCGACGCTCCCCGGGCCACCATGACGCCCCATGGCCGACCGTAGGGTGGCTCGGGACACGCCCCGGCCCGCAGCGGCGATGGCGTCCGCCTGCTGTGGCACTGTGGGGCGGCCGTCCGCCCGCAGTGGTGGCGGGCGAGCCGCCTCGGCCTCCTTCCGCCGGTCGTCGCACGGCACAGAGGCGTCGGCCAGCGGAGAGGAAGGCCCTTTTTTTTTAAAGCAACATGTGGCTGCCTTCCATGGCAGCCACCATGCCGGCCACCACCCGTAGCCGGCGACCCCCATCTCCAGGTCGTCGTGACGCCACGAGGCGCGTGGCCAGCCCGTGGAGTCGTCTAGCTCGGCCGTGGGGTGGCCGGGCTCGTGGGGTCGGGCATTCTCCCGTGGCGGAAACGCGGGAGCCACCTTGGCTTCCTTCCGCCGCCTCGCACGGCGCAGAGGCGTCGGCCGGCGGCGAGGAAGATCCTATGCCATTCTCCTCATCTTCTCCTACGTTTTACTCATCCTCCATGAATAGATCTAAAAGGGGGGATTAGAAAACGACGAAGAAGATGAAGGAATAGGCCTGCGGCTGGGAGGAAAAATCTACAGGAAGGAAAGGATAAAAGGATGAACAGTGAAATCCTTTTCCTTTTTCTTTTTTTTTAAATCCGAAAATTATATACAATCATATTTTATTTAAATCTAAAATAAAATCAAATCAGATATTTGATTATCAATGAAAAATTTGTGTATGCAGATTTATGCAGAAGATTCACTCACTAATGCATAAAATTAATTCGAAAATCCAGATGAAATCATAATTGTGTATGAAGGATTCTAATCTTAGCATAGAGGCTCTGATACCAATTGTTAGTTATAAATAATAAAATGCTAAGATTTAGAATCACAACAATAGTGTATTCAAGTTTGAGAGATATACCTGTGGAAGATATATTGAATATGTTCTTCAATCATCTGGAATAATAGCAGCTGGATCTTCCCTTCCTTGCTCCTCACAAAAGATAGCCATCAATGGGGCAAGCTATCAACCATATGGAGAGAAGAGGAAGACCTAGCCTTTATATAGAAAACATAAAAGAGCCTTCTCATTAAAGGCTCCAAAATCCTAATTGGGTTTTCTGGCCTACATACTAAAATTACCACAATAAATAGGACTCAATCCTATACATCCAAGGTGCACCAAAGCCCATAAAACAAAATAATCACACATCATATTAGGCTTAACCATAGTACCATTCTGAGCCATACGTCTAACCCGTTTTATAAAATAAAAATACGCAATCAGTGTAAGTCCATATTTTGAAATTATTCCAACAAAATAATGTCAAATTAACCAAAAAGCACGACATTATCACCTAAATGGTTACTTGCCCATGCTTTAACAGATCAACAACCGCCAGCATGAGGTATTAATGCACAAAATAAGGATATCGAGCAAAGCAGCATAGTGTAAAAAATATGTGATTTGCAATTTCAAAAGACAGGTTATTATAGCTCAACTCAAAAATAAAAACCAAATGAATTGATGGATGCAGAGGACAGGTTAAAAAAGTAATGAAGTAGAACTTCATCAGCAAGAATATCTGCAAGCGCATTGGACTACTTGATCTAAACCATATGCTCCTCTAGTTTTAATCATCTCTCATCCTTCATCGTGATGCTGGTTTGAGATTTAACCAACGATAGAACATCCTAAGTCCCATCCGCCCTTGCATTACCTTGAATCTTCATGCAGTTCAAAGAGTGACCCCTAATTCAAATTGTACCTTAACTCAGGCACTAAATTATTAGTTCCAAAACCAACAAAGAGCTCCATATTTTTTCAAGCACCAACAGAGAATTCTTATCCAGGAAATAAAAAAAGTGCATGTGAGATTAAATGAAACCCAAATTGGATACATCACTGAGACGCAGCTGCTGCTTGACTTGAGTGAAGAGATGAGGCTGGAGAATCTTCAGATGTTTCCAAGGAACAAAACAAATTAAGCACCGCGATTGCAGCAAAGAGAGTAAGCATTAAGGAAGAGAGAGATATAACAAGGCCTTTCCATGGGAGCAGTTGGGGACAGCTCCTGGGGCCCTACCACTGGTAGGCAATGCCTGAAGAGGTTATAAGCAAAGGGCAGACACAAAATTGTGGGTTTCATAAGAGGGTTTAACGCAGAGATTCTGCATCATATAAGTGTAAGAAAATAATAGATGGAAAGAAGGAAGAACTTATCAGTTGAGGCGTGATTTTACTGTCCTTAAGAATAGATCGCGCCCCTCGGAGAATGAATCTCGGTGTAGCAGGTAATGGCGGCCTATCCTCCAGGATACAACAACTGGATCACTCCAAGCGCACACTCGCAGATGCAGTGATCTTGTCGAACAGCCCAGAAGTGCTCAGAAAAAGAAAACAGAGGAGAGTATCCTCTCGGGAGCACAGAAAACAGAGAGAGAGAGTAGAGTATCCTCTCAGGAACACAGAAAACAGAGAGAGAGAGGCTTTCGGGAATCAGAGAGAGGATTAAGATTTTGATAAGATATCTCTATCGGATCTGATAGGTTTAAAAATAAAGGAAGAGACGTATTTAAAAGACACGTCATTTTACCAAAGATGTGTTTTTAAAAGACGCGACGTTTTATCTAGAGATAAAAACAATTCAAAAAATAAAACGGCAAAAAGAAACCTGACTCAAGCCTACACCCGCGGGGGGGGTCCCCCCCTGCGCGTGATAATCGAGCGCGACGCGCCCGGTTAAACGTTTCCGGATCGGATTCGCCAATTTTGGCATAGACCTCCATTGGGCTTATGCGCGCGTGGGCTACTTTCTTTCTTTGCTTCACCAAGTTAAAAGGTTGAATACTATATAAAGATCTTTTGAGTTTTATTCCTTTCCAATGTGGGACTAAAGAAAGTATACTAGATAAAAGGACAAAAGACAAAGAAGGGCAGACTCGGAATTTTGAAATATTCCAACAATCCCCCACATATTTTAAAATTCAATAATAAGTTAACGAGCGCGAGAGTTCAATGCATCAAATTGGTGTCTTTGAGACTATGAACCATTTTTAGGACTAGTAAGTATGACTTACAGAACTTTTGGTGAAACATGAAATTTCTATGAACCAAAAGTCCTTTATGTAAATTAGTGACTCATAGCCCACATTGACCTCTCAAGTTCTGGGCTTGTTCTAAACGGGTTGGTGCAAATAGGCCATGCACCTTACCTGGATATTCATGAGTGCTTTAGAGAACTGCCTAATTCTCATAGGAAGCGGCCCCACTCCCACACCCATATAGGTGGATCCATCAAGTGTGTACTGCAGGTAGACACACCATCCTAAAAGACTATGGTATCCATTAAGAGCTTTACCTCATCCTTATCTACTGCAGTTTGCACTATCTACACCATAGGGATGGATTTTCAAAAATTAAATATGATAGTGTACTCACAGTCAACTAGCGACTTGTTATTACCCATATGAACATGCTTCATGGGATCTCCAATCACACATGTTGGGTTTCTGTTGTTATTGACTTTGATATAGGCATTAGTCCCATCCCCCTCGATGTTTCACTCACTAGTTTTCTACCTAGTGGTTTTGTCAAAGGATCGGCCAAATTCAACTCTGACTTTACAAACTCAAGAGATATAATCCCATCATCAAGCAGCTGCCTTACAATATTATGTCTCAACCTTATGTGTCTATTCTTTCCATTATAAACTTTATTCTTAGCTCGATATATAGTAGCTTGGTTATCACAAAGAATAGACACAGAAGGTGTTGGTTTATTCCATAATGGAATATCTCCCACAAGATTTCTAAGCCATTCAGCTTCAGAACCTGCCTTTTCTAAGGCAATAAACTCGGACTCCATCGTAGACCGAGCGATGCATGTTTGCTTGGATGATTTCCAAGATACTGCACCCCCACCAAGAGTAAAGATATATCCACTCGTGGATTTCATCTCATCTGAATCAGAGATCCAATTTGCATCACTATACCCTTCTAGTACAGCTGGAAATCCACGATATAACAAACCATAATTAATGGTTCCTTTCAAGTACCTTAGTACTCTATGAACATCACTCCAATGATCCTTACTAGGATTATGAGTATACCTACTTAATCTTCCTATTGCATAAGCAATATCAGGACGAGTGCAGTTAACTAAAAACATTAAACTACCAATGATGCCAGCATATTCTATTTGTAAAATACCATTTTCTTTATTTTTCCTTAAATGTATACTAGCATCATATGGAGTAGATACGGGTTTACTATCATAATGCTCAAATTTTCTTAAAATTTTCTCAATATAGTGTTCTTGTTATAGCATAAGTCCATTAGAACTTCTTGTTATTTTAATGCCAAGAATTACATCAGCTTTACCCATATCTTTCATATCAAAATTTGAAGCTAAAAATTTCTTAGTATCTATAACTATATTCAAATCAGTTCCCATTATAAGCATATCATCAACATACAAACATATAATCACAACAACATTATTAACAACCTTACTATAAACACACTTATCAGCCTCATTAATTAGAAAGCCATTAGATACCAATACTTTATCAAATTTTTCATGCCATTGTTTAGGTGCTTGTTTTAATCCATATAAGGATTTTACTAATTTACAAACTTTGTGCTCATTACCAGGAACAACACAACCTTCAGGTTGTTCCATGTAAATTTCTTCATCTAATTCTCCATTCAAGAATGCAGTTTTTACATCCATTTGGTGAATTACTAAATTATAAATGGATGCTAATGCAATGAGTACTCTAATAGATGAAATTCTAGAAACTGGTGCAAAGGTGTCAAAATAATCAATATCTTTTCTTTGTGAGTATCCTTTTGCTACTAATCTTGCTTTAAACTTATCAATTGAATTATCTGGTTTTAACTTTCTTTTAAAAATCCACTTACAACCAATTGATTTAGCACCTGGAGGCAAATCAACTAAGGTCCATGTATGATTAGACATAATAGACTCTATTTCATTATTAATAGCCTCCTTCCAAAAAGGTGCATCAGCTGAAGTTATTGCTTCTTTATAAGTTTGAGGTTCATTATCAACAAGAAAAGTGTAAAAATCATTTCCAAAATTTTTCTCTTTTCTAGTTCTTTTACTTCTTCTTAAATCAATTTCATAATTTTCATGTGCCTCCTTTTCTTGTTTATTATGAGGCAGAGAGTCAATTTTTTCTTTACCTAGTTTCATAGGAAAGATATGTTCAAAGAAATCAGCATTTTTAGATTCTACTATAGTGTTGGGTTCCATAATATTAGATTCACATTTTAATACCAAGAATCTATAAGCAGCACTATTTAATGCATAACCAATAAATAAGCAATCAAAGGTTTTAGGTCCCAACTTTCTTTTCTTTGGTTCAGGTAATAGAACTTTGGCCAAACACCCCCACACTTTAAGATAAGTAAGGTTAGGTACATGACCTTCCCATAACTCATAGGGTGTCTTACCAATTTTCTTATAAGGTATTCTATTTTGAATGTGACAAGCAGAGAGAATAGCTTCCCCCCACAAATAAAGAGGTACTCCTGAGCTTATTAACATAGCATTCATCATTACTTTTAGAGTTCTATTTTTACGTTCAGCAACTCCATTAGATTCAGGAGAATATGGTGGGGTAATCTCATGAATTATACCTTTTTCTTCACAAAATTTATTGAAGAGATTATACTCATATTCTCCTCCTCTATCAATCCTTATTCTTTTAATTTTCTTATTAAATTTATTTTCTACTTCAGTAACATATTGCTGAAATTTTTCAAAAGTTTCATCTTTAGTCCTAAGTAGATATACCTTAGTGTATTTAGAATAATCATCAATAAAAGTTATGTAAAATCTTTTTCCTCCTCTAGTTGGAGTGTTTTTCAAATCTCCTAAATCAGAATGTATTAATCCAAGTAATTCAGTTTCTCTTTCTATTGACTTATGACTCTTTTTAGTAGATTTAGATTCTACACACACTCACATTTATCATTCACATTTCCAAAGGTAATATTATTTAACAAGCCTAGGTCTTTCATTTTCTTGATATAAGAAAAATTAATATGTCCTAATCTACCATGCCATACATCAACAGAATCAATCAAATAAGCAAAAGATGATGCATTTTCATTCATAGTTTCGGTTACATTCAAGACAAATAAACCCTGGTTACAATAACCCTTCCCAATGAAAACATTGTTCTTAGTCATTACAATTTTATCAGACTCAAAATACACTTTAATTCCAGCCTTTCCTAATAAAGATACAGATACTAAGTTCCAACAGATATTAGGAACATGCAGCACATCATTCAGGAAAAGGACTTTTCCTGATGTTAGCTTGAGGAGTACTTTTCCTTTGCCAACCACTGGCGAGGGTCTCGAATCACCCATGAACACTTGTTCTTCGCCTTCATTTAAGGGAATGTAGGAAGTAAATGCACTCCTATTGCCACAAATATGTCTGGTAGCCCCAGAGTCTACCACCCAGTCCTTTGCTGCCATAACCATGTTGGTTTCAGACACAACTGCTGCAATAATATCTGTCTCTACCAAGTTAGCATTTGGTGTAGCAGATATATCATTCCTTTTTCTAAACCTGCATTGATTAGCATAATGTCCAGATTTTCCACAAACAAAACAAGTTCCTTTTCTTTTAAAACCAAGACCTTGGAACTTAGGTTTCTTATCATTTTTGAGATAAGGCTTCTTGGACTTTGAACGAGACCCACCTGGTTTGTTGACTATTACATTGGCTTTGGAAGTCATTTCCTTGGCCAATTGTTCTCGGTCTCTGACTCGATTTTGTTCTTCAAGTCTAATATGAACAATAACATCTTCAAGACTCATATGTTTCCTTTTGTGCTTCATGCTGTTTTTATAATTTTTCCAAGACTCAGGTAATTTTTCAATCAGACAGCCGGCTAGGAAAACTTCTTGAAGTATTATGTCTTCATTTTTAAGATCAGTGACTAGCCTATGAAAATCATGGATTTGTGATGAGACATCCCTATCCTCAGACATTTGAAAGTGCAAAAAATTTCCTATAGCATATTTTTGTACTCCAGCATCTTCTAACACATATTTTTTGTTCAGATTCTCCCAAATTTCTGCAACTTCTTTGTATGAACAGTAGACATCAAAAAGTTCATTGGACAGTGTACTCAGAATTGTGTGCCTACAGATTTTATTTCCATGTTCCCACTCTTTGAATTTAGTGTCAAAATCTTCAGACCCTTCTATCGGTTTTGACTGATTTAAATACCGAGCAAAATTAAGCATGTCCAATGCAGAATAAACACGTTCTTGCCATCTCTTAAAATACATACCATTGAAACTCTCAATTTTAGAAGTATCGGGCATCGATCTAGCAGTAATCATAGCAGAATCCATGTCGATCTATTCTTAAGATTGTAAGAAAATAATAGATGGAGAGAAGGAAGAACTTATCAGTTGAGGCGTGATTTCACTGTCCTTAAGAATAGATCGCGCCCCTCGGAGAATGAATCTCGGTGTAGCAGGTAATGGCGGCCTATCTGTCCTTAAGAATAGATCGCGCCCCTCGGAGAATGAATCTCGGTGTAGCAGGTAATGGCGGCCTATCCTCCAGGATACAACAACTGGATCACTCCAAGCGCACACTCGCAGATGCAGTGATCTTGTCGAACAGCCCAGAAGTGCTCAGAAAAAGAAAACAGAGGAGAGTATCCTCTCGGGAGCACAGAAAACAGAGAGAGAGGAAACGCGGGGGGGGGGGGGGGGGGGGGGGTCCCCCCCTGTGCGTGATAATCGAGCGCGACGCGCCCGGTTAAACGTTTCCGGATCGGATTCGCCAATTTTGGCTTAGACCTCCATTGGGCTCATGCGCGCGTGGGCTACTTTCTTTCTTTGCTTCACCAAGTTAAAAGGTTGAATACTATATAAAGATCTTTTGAGTTTTATTCCTTTCCAATGTGGGACTAAAGAAAGTACACTAGATAAAAGGACAAAAGACAAAGAAGGGCAGACTCGGAATTTTGAAATATTCCAACAATAAGTATAAGTTGCACACCATTCAGTTAAGTTTTGTTCTTTACCTGGACAAATCCAGAGTTTACCCCAATCGAGAACAAGAAGAAAATATTCTTGGTGAATCATAGCGGAGAAAGCGTGAACAAGAGACCGATTAATCGACACTGCTTTTGCTTGACTAAATATCTTCACATGCAGATCTTGTCTACAATATCAAAATGAAGATAGCATTATAAATCTGAAAAAAGTAAAATACAGGTAGATAATTGAAGATTTCAAATTTGTGAGGTAATCCAATAATTTGCAGCCATAATTATGTTCCAAAAGCCAAAATAATTTCAAGAAATCTAAAAATAAAAGGCTCTCTTCATAGAAGAAGAGTGAGAGAGGCAAGCATTACATGAACCAGGAAACTGACGCCATTCTCGATGTGTGGTTTCCAGGGGTAGATCTGAAGCAGTTCCCAATAATCTTGGATCAATTCAAGAAGACGGAGAAGAAGGGCGGTGGGTGATTGGTTTTCTAGGGCTAGACGTGGAACCGATCTCGGATGTCTCGGATCTAAGGAAAAAGAAAAGAAAATAGAAAGATATGAAAAGAAAGATAGAAAAAAACATATAATGATCGTTTAGGGTTTTATCTGAAAAAGGCCGGAGTTGCCTCAGATCAACCAAGAAGAAGAAGGAGATAAAAAGAAGAAAGAGAAGATATACCAGAACCAAAAAAAGACAGCCAAGAAATCGTCTAATCTAGCCAAGAAACACAACAACTTGATCTCAAAAGCCTGCAAGAAAAGACACAAGGAGGGAGGGGCTTAGGATCAAACCTTTTCTTGAATCGTTGCCTAGCAGCCCCTTTTACCCGATCAATCGTTGGATCTTGCCAAGAAACACCAGGAATTCGTATAATAGCTCAAGGCAAAGAAACAAGAAAGAGATGGGTTGAGATCAAGAAAAAGATGGGTTGAGATCAGACATTTTCTTGCTTGGGGGAAGACCGGCGAAGGTATCAGAACCCTATGCCGCCCTCGATCTGGAGGGGGCCGCAAAGAGAAGGCGGACATGAGGGGAAAGGAGAGGGCGGGCTTGAGAGGGGAGGGAATTCAAAAGCGGGAGTTGGGACGGACGCCGGGTTGGGGGTATTTATAGGGCCGGAAATGAGCTCGGCCGGCCCGAGCCGACTTTTGGCTAAGTTGGAAAGAGTTTAAATAGACAGCCCGTTTTTTAGGGCCAGACTTGGAAGTATCACTGGCCCATCCAAGTCCAAACAAGGAGCAAAACATAGTACGAATTTAGACCCAAATTAATTTATTTTTATATGTTGGTATTTAAAAAAAGATGGGAAAGTAAAGAACCAATTAAAATGAGTTTATCTAAGAATAATATATCATATATCACTTACTCATATTATAGAAGATAGTCCAATTTTTAACTAACTCATTTTTTCATAAAGTAATATTATGAAATATTAAACTTTAATCGGATTCGGACCAGATCTATTTTTGGCCCAAATAGGTAATTCGGACCGGCCCAATTAAATTTGGGCAGGGCTCGAGCCTAGATTATTTAAAATTTTTCAGGCCTAAGCTCGGGCCGAAGTTCGGAAAAAAATCGAGCATGGTTCCACAAGGGCCATGGCCCGGCCCGGCCCATTTTATATTTGAGCCCGGTAAACTATATGCTGAATTAGCTTTAGATATTTTACACTGCTTGATTATCTAATTTACTTTATGAGCCTAAAAAAGGACCGGTAAAAAAATCCAATTTGTAAATAAATATGTCGCAGTAAAATTATTTATAGATACCTGTTTGAAGTTTGAACTCCATACAAGATCTTAAAATACATGCCTCGCAATATGCTAAGGTAGAACTATGTTCAAGTCTGTCATTAGAAAGTAACTTATAAGTCCAAACGACAAGCTTCAAATGAAGTCAGTGGGGCTTCACTCCAGATGGAAATACATTGAGAGAGAAATAAAAATCAGGTCCCTGATTAAATTGCAACTTACTTATAGGTACCTATACTTGACAATAATTCATGCATCTTTCAAATTCAACTTATACATAAATAATTTAACACTAAATTTGCCTCTAATTGTATGCTAAGTTACTTGTAAAGCTTCACATAAAGGTTCTCTTGACTTTAGAAAATAATATACGGGCAAATGCACTTATAGGAGGAAAACATAATGAAATATAAATTGAAAATTGATCAAGTATGAGAAAGACCAAGGATAAAGAGTGAGTGAAAGGAGGGAAAGAGAAAGCATTGGCTTAAGCAAACTTCTTCATTTTAGCCTTGAAACTAAAGCCTAAGAAGTGATAAAAATGATCAAAAAAATAACAACTCTGCATTCAAGTTACCATTAACGCGGCAAACAATGCCCATTTTCTGCAGTTATTTGACCTTGTTGTCCTCATCACTGTGGCGATGCCCAATACCGTTTTCTAAATTCGCAAGCATACTTCTTTTTTTTTTGGGTACAAGAATCATCTCAAATTTTATATATAAACAAAGAAGAAGTAACAGCCTGAAAACAACAAGCGACCCATCAAACTAATCCATTGAACATAACTGAATTTAACAATCTATCGATGCCTCTAACATACCTTTGAATTAGTATGGCTCCTAATGAGAGGAGGAAGAGCCACTGAGGTGGTAGCACAGTGGGAGCGTGGCCTCACTTCTACCTTCGTGGTTCCGAGTTCGAAATGCGCGGGCATCGATTAAATTATGGAGACCAAAGGCTTTCTGCTCGGACACGTGGAATGGGAGAGCGTATCGTTCTGCTAGTAACCTCGGTGGTGCTGGATATGACGTACTCATACATGGTATTCGAGCCGGAGCCCAGAGGGGTAACCGAGCCGGATCCACGGGTGGGGAGGGTATAGGCCTGACCACGGTTCAGTTCTAACCGAAAAACCGGACCGGAACCGAACCGGAAAGAACCGGACCGGAACCGGAACCGTGTCTCACGGTTCTTAACCGAATCGGAACCTTGAGGAATACGGTTCGGTTTAGGTTCCAGGTTTGATGGAACCGAAACCGGAACCGAAACCGGAACCGGCGGTTCGGTTCCGGTTCGAACCGAAAAAATGACTATTTTATCCCTCCTAACAACTAAAAAACGGCTAGTTTGAGGGGCATTTTGGGAAACGAAAATTATCTCCAACACTATATATACCTCTCCAAATTAATTTTTTCACCACACCACTCAATCTTCCAATCTCTCTCTCTCAATTTTTCACTCTCTCAATTATTCAATCTATTCCAATTCTCTACACATTCCATAACCTTCCCATATTTTTATTTTTCCCAATCCAATTATCAAAAATGTCTTCCTCCCGCTCAAATAAAGGCAAAAAAATATATGTTCCAAACTCAAATTCTTGGGATCCAAATTACCGACCCCCCTCTATTGATGAGTAAATAATAAAATGAGGTACAAATTATCATTTTGTATTAATTACACAATCTATTTGTATTTAAATTTTTTTCCAAATTAATTACACAATCTATTTTTTTCAAAATTTTATAACCAGAACTAGAACCGTCTAGAACAGAAACCGAAACCGGCGGTTCCGGAACCGTGGTCAGGTCTAGGAGGATATGAGTAAAACCGACCGGAGTGCCCAATACACGGTCATTTCTGCCCGCATCGAACATTCTCCTGGCGGAGTGGGGGCCCAGTGGGGACTGCTATGCGGGGGTGGGCTTGTCCCTTCCTCCCCCCTTCCCCTTTTTTTAGCACAAAAAAAAAAGAGAGGAGGAAGAAGATACCTTGCTTTTCCAAATTGTCATTGCAAGACTTGATGCAATTCCATTGAGAGCATATCACAGAACTCTTCAGCTAGTTCAAAGGTACTATTACCATTAAATTTTAGACTATGGCCCTTGGTAACCATTGGTAGATGTCAAATAGAAGAGGCAAAGCGACACGGACATAGAAAGAGATTTTAGGGAAATTGGTGGCTTTATTTGTTCTCCTCTCAAATCTGAAAGTTGACAAGAGATGTAACAGATATGATGTTCAAGAAGACATGAAACTCGCATAGTTCCATTGAAAGCATGACATCAAAGTGCTGGATGGAGTGGAGGTCTCTCGTCGAATTAAGTTATGTTTCAAAGCTAGTCTTGAATTAAGAAGTTCTATTTCAAATGTAGTGTTTATGAATTCTCACATGCTGCCCAACTCCAGTGTAATAAAGCTCAGAGCTTCAATGGGTAGAATGAGCTTAAGGCGTATTTGGTTCTTGACTCGAATCGGATTGATCATATTCTCTAGCATATTTGGTTTATGATCAGGATCAGAATCAAAATGGAATTAAGACTCTAACCAAACATACTCTTAATAAAATCAGTTTGACATCTTTGACATAATGTTGGTCATATCCTTTGACATAATCTTTGGCTGGAATCGGATTGACCATATCCTCTAATATATTTAGTTTATGACCGAAATCGGAATCGAAATCAAAATAGAATTAAGACTCCAACCAAATATACTCTTAATAAAATCAGTTTGACATATTTGACCTAATGTTGGTCATATCCTTTGACGTAATCTTTGACTGGAAACGGATTGATCATATCCTCTAACATATTTGGTTTGCGACCGGAATCAAAATCAAAATGGAATTAAGCCTCCAACCAAACATACTCTTAATAAAATCAGTTTGACATCTTTGACATAATGTTGCCTATGCGGTGGACCTCAAATCTTCGTCCGCACTAGGCTGACTAAAAGCATTACGACTGCGATCATAATTGTGTGGAATTAGGCTTGTGAGATTAGAAGAGCTAGGATTTGGAACTTTTCTTAGGATTAGGCCTGTGAGACTGAAAAATGGAAAGCCCCTCCCTATCTTGAGTGGGCTAGTGTTTAAAAATACAGTTGGATGGTTATAATGATGCTATCAATCAATTCTAACGATCACAAATAGTTCTGAACAGAATTTATTTGCACTTATATTCGATTAAATGTTTGAACTGCCTGTCCGTTCGTTTGAACTAAATGCGGGATCCCAGATTCCGTGTTTCGTTCAAACTCCCTCTCATTTCGGATATTGTTAAACTAATTGTGGGTTCCAAATCCCATGTTCAGTTCCAACTCCTCTATTTAGTTTAACCTCCTTTTCATTTCACAAATGCTTGAATAATTGCAGGATCCCAGATCCCATGTTCACCTCAAACACCTCTATTTAGAGATCCCAGATAGCCTTGGAGCAGCAAGAGGAATTGAACGCATCCACATACTAGAACAATGGCTAACTTGTCCATAACAACAGAAACAGAAGAAATCATCCGATGATTTCTATTATGATTATTTGCATGGTGAGGAAGCTGGAACATAGTTCCTGTGAGTTGATTGAAGATGCCAAAAAATTGTTATTGGAGACCGGTCTTCTTCCCAAGATAAATTGGAGGACTCAACAACGCCACAAGGAAGGGCTCTGCAACCGTATGCACCCATCACTGGTTCTTTGTTTTTAGAGCCCATTGTTCTGAATTGTCCCTCCATGATCATTGCTTGGCCTAGTAGAACCTGTTCATATGATTAATTTAGCAGCAGGTGTACTATAAAATTCAATGAGGATAAGGTCACCCTTGATTAGGGATTTGTCTGGCTATCCCTCATCTGGCTCCTTTGTCATACCTCCGACCCGAGATCATGAGCTGAGGGTCGCGGTAGCTGCTGCACACTCATAGAAAGCTCTTCCCCCACGAGCATGTAAGGCATCTCAATGTGACATCATCAATATGCAGCAGAATAATTTAAACTAATAATATATGATCTTTATTTCATTAACTAATTCAAGTTACAATATCTCATAATACTATCATTAGTCTAAGATAATACATCAATTTAAATAAACTCTAATATAAGATAGCTTATGCCATAGTTCTTCTAGTCGCTCTCCTATATTGAAAAATCTCGGTCGAGATAATTTTTTGAATATGTAAAAATAGTAAAAAATTATATAATGAGCTAGACAGCCCAGTAAGTAATGAATACCTTAACTAGACAATTCATATAATAACATAAAATATAAATACAAATTACGATTAATTAGTATAAAAATATAATCAACTCCATTTCAAAACACAAATCTATTGAAATCCGTATCTTTCATATATCCGTATTCAAAATCATTAATCTGATTCAAAACAAATCGCATTCAATTCAACAGCCTTTAACTATGACCACACTTATATTCTATGACTAGGCTAGAAACAAAACCACACATATACCTTACGGAGGGGGCCGGAATACTACACTTATATTCTATAGAGTAAGCCAGAATACCATACTTATACCCTATGGAGTGGACCAGAATACCACATTTATACCCTGTGGTGGGCCAGAATTTCTAATGCGTAACTTCCAATTGGTAGGATACAGAACATAGTTAGCTGAGAGTCCAAATTTGATACACATCAAAGTTCTTTTTATAAAATAATAGATATATCATAATCCGATCAAAATATGCATATACGATACAAGGCCAGTAAATATAACAGTGGTCCAAAAAAAATTACTCAAATTTTACATATCTATTTTTTATTCAAATCACCATCTCATAAAATTTATAAATTACATATAAATCCATTAACAATTTATTCAATGTAAAAATAATATTACATAAATGTAGAATTTAGAAAAGGCTGATCATTACTTAGCTTGCAAATGCGATCCAACTAATACATCCAATCAGTCTCGAAAATTCTTCTCGGGGCCTAATATTCTAAAAATATTCTTCATTAAAATTTCATCATAATTAAAATAAAAATCCTAAATTCCAACATCCTCACAAAGCTGACCAAATAATAATGCCTAACATCAAGGTTGGTCCGATCAAAGTGAAATTCATTGAATCATGCTCGGACTAGGGTATAGATGGTTCAACAAAGATCGAAAGTATTCAAATTTAACAGTGTTGCCAAGGACCAGAGTGGGGGCTGACATGCCACCCGACGACTATAGATCAAGGTCATTCACTAGAATCAATCCAAAATTACTGTGAAGAGTTTCTACTGGATCCAACTATCCTAGAGAGAGAGTAGAGAGAAAAACTTTACAGAGAGAGAAAGGATGGAGAAAAGAGAGAATCTCAGTCTAGGTTTAATCAGGGATCACGGGTCAACCTCGATCAATCAATATGTCTGACTATGAATCAAAAAAGAGAAAGTCTAACAAGAGAGAAAAGAGAGAGAGAGAAGGGGGAAAGAGAAAAAAGATAGAGACCCCTCTCTTCTTCTTCTCCAAAATAGGGGATCCCTCCCCCCTTTCTTCTTGAATGGACCAAGGGGCAACCGTGGTGGCCAGCCCCGATGGCGGCAGGAGGTGGCGAGGTAGGCTCGGCCAACCTCTGCGGCCGACGACGACGAACACAGCTGGCGGCGAGAGAACACGGTCAAAATAGAGCACCCTATTTCGGATCACATTCTGGTGATTAGCCGGCTCAAAGCTAAGGTGGGTCACGGCCGAAAGACCAAGAGATAAATAGAAGAGAATGTAGAACACTTACCTCGATCGGCAGGGTTCCGACGCAAAAAAATCTCTCCGAGGACAAATCAAGGAAGACGACCAGAGAAGCTAGGAGTCGGTGGCTCGATCTCGATGAAATCGAAGGAGTGAGGAGGAGGAGCTCTATAAATAGAGTTCCCAAGCCTTATCTGACGGTCTCCAAATTGCGATGGACTTTTGATCCCATCGCAATCGGAGAGGAATCCTCGTCGCGATCAGAGAGGAGGAAGAAGACTCCCGCTGGAGTCTTCCTCTCTATTGTCTTTGGGCTGGGCCTGTCAAGTGGACCAGGCCCAGTCCACTGGTTTCACATTCTCCCTTCTAAAAAAAATTCGTCCATGAAATTTTCATACCTCGTGCTTTCAAAAAGTTAGATACATAGTTCTAATCTCACCCTCAAGTTTTCAATAATTCTACTGGTCGATACAACTTTATTTTTAGTTCTTATCATAAGAATAAGGTCCAATACCTCTACACTTGATTCTTTTTGTAGATGATCTAAATCAAACTTCTCTCTTATAAACAAAAATTAGCATCTTAATTTTGAATAAGAATGTCAAGTTACTTTGTCAACATATCAACTGCTCTTGATTAATCCATCTATCAAACTGTTTATTTAATTAAAACACAAAATATTGACCAGGAATTAAATCATTTTTCTAATAATGCATATTTCTCTTTGAAGAATACTATTGTTTTTATAAGAAATACCAGAAATCCGATATCAGATATTAGAAATTAGAAATTAAAAGTCGGAAGTCAGAAGTCAGGCTATGGCTACATAACCTAGTGGCACGGGTCAGAATGCACAAAGTGCCAAAAACTACTATTCTTAATCACTGGTGGCACGATGTCCCAAATACCACTATTTTAGTCACTGGTGGTGCGGTGTTGAAACTAGTTTCTCATAGATTACAAATCGACGGGGCCAACAAATAGTCCCTACTGGCAGAGCCAGAACAAATCATAGCCATGTTGAGAAATGCATATTTATAAAAGAGATTTTTTATGGTTTGCCCAGTTATATTTTTTCAGATTTCATAATATAGCACATAACATATTTTTTAAAATAATCATAACATTAACATGCCTGACCCTTTTAACTAAGTATAAAATAGATATTATAATTAAATCTAATCAAATAATTATCATTTTACCAAAAATTCGAAAAATGCACTTTGAAGTATTAAGTTACTTACCTCTTATCACTTCAAAATTTCACTCCAGTTAGACGGGTCAAGTGCATCCATTTTTAATATAATTAAAACATCATAAATTTTATCATCATTTCATAAGTCAAGCGAAGTCAAAATTAAAAACTACTGGAGAACGACCTCATGCCCTCAAATCATATCGATCAGGTGATAGTGCTCGACTACCCAGGTTAGTCCGAGCAAGGTGAACTAAACTGATCAAGATCGGACATAATTTAAGTGACTCAATGAAGGTCAATGATGACAAAATTTCAAAGAGATCTGACAACACTGAGGTAAAGTCTGTCTACCGTCCGGATACCAAGGCAGTTCAAGGTATCCTAACTAGATCAACCTTGGACCCGAGTAGCAAGAATATAGGGGCTTATACTAAGATCTCTAAACTTGTCTAGAGAGAAAAGAGGAAGAGAAGAGAGAATCTCAGTCTGGGTTCAATTAGGGAGAGGAGAGAGAATATCAACCTGGGTTCAATCAGGGGTTTGGGTTTGGTCCGTCATAGTGGCGCGGGCCATTCAGGATTGATCAACATATCTGGCCATGAATCAAGAGAGAGAAATAAGGGCAGAATTAGAGAAAGGAGAAAGAAGAAGGAGAGAGAGGGGACGAAGGAGAGAGGAGAGAGAAGAGAGAAAACTCTCTTCTTTCTTCTCAACATAAGGGATACGTCTTTCCCTTTCTTTACTATCGGATCTGGAGGCGACCATGGTGACCAGCCCCAATGGTGACGGGAGGCGGCTCGGCCAACCTCGGCGGCCGACGATGGTGAGCAAGGGCTGGCGGCAAAAAGAAGAGGAAGAAAAGGCCAAAAACAGGGGTTTCGGCCCCTCTCTTCCTTCCTTCAAGGTCTCCGACGATGGGGCTCCAAAAACGGCCTAAGGTATCAAAGGGGACAAGCCCTCTTCTCCGACGACAAGTGCCGGCAGTGAAGGAGGCTGACAAAAGGAAGAATCAACCAAAATTTTTGGATCTAAAAATAGAGGATTAATCAGAGCCTTTTATTCTCGGATTTTTCCAACAAAGACTTGACTGGAAGCGAGGCTTATGAACAAAAAAATAGAGGAGAAGAAGATCAAGGCTCATACTTGTGATTTCGGTGAAGCTTCCGGCGGCGTTTCCGGCAAGGAATCAAGAAGGAGACTCAGAAGGAAGACTTAGAATCGACGGCCATTCTCAGGTCTTCATCGATGGAGCTAGGAGGAGGAGGAGGAGGAGGAAGGAGCCTTAAATAAAGGAAGTTCCAAAGGTTTTGGCCGATATTTGGATCGATTTAGGACTCTCGGAACTCGTCGGAGTCGAGGGAGGAAGAAGACTCCCAATCAGAGTCTTCTCCTCCATCGCATGCAACAAGCACACGATGGGCTAGTCGGGCTAGGCCTGGCCACTCCGAGCCAGCCCACATGCCCCCATTTTTTTTTTTTTTTTTGGCTCAAATTCCATTGGGCCGGTCAAATGGACCTTGCCCAATTCGCTTAAAGGGCCGGGTCTAACATCGTTACAAGAATCCTCGACCTACTTGGTTATAGAATTTCCAATTATTAGATTGCATTTTGATCCTTCTATGTGTTTCTGTTTTCTGATTTCCCTACTTTTCCACTTGCAATGGTATTGCATTCCGCTAGTGTGCAGCTCAAAGCAGGTACACATAACCTAACCATCCATGACAAAGCAGCATGAAAGCATGATTAACCAGATGGTCAGAGTTAGTGCAGTAACAAACGTAAGTTCAGGAAAATATTTTTACATTCATATTCTTAACTACAGTTATTGCTTCTAGCACAAAAGATTTACAAAGCAGGATATTAGCAATGTAACACACCAATGACTGGAAAAGGTTAGCTGAAAAAGTTTTAGAGAAACATTTCTGTACAGAGGCTGCTTTGAGAGTGCCAACCAAATCAAGATTTCAACTTGTCTTCTTTGCAATCCTTGTCTTAATGCCTGCTGCAGAAATTCATCAAACATCAATGATGTTTGAAACTCGAGCAATGAAATTGTGGGCCGAAGTGTAGGTATGAGGACTAAGTGTCTGAACACTGAACTACAAGACAGCATACCTTGCTGACCTTTTAACCCATAAAAGGGCTTCGATAGGAAAGTTGCGGTACTAGTCGCATGCGTCGCCTCTATAACTTAATCCACTTCCAAAAGATATACATATCTTATCGGCAGCTGCCAGGGCTGGACGCCGTTTCAACACACCAGCATCTGAGTCAACAAGAAGCTGGCATGTTGCATGCTTTATTTTTCCAGATCCCACAAACTTCAAAGCTATGTCAGCAAACAGAACTTTTTGATCACCTGCAGGGATGGATGATTATTTTGGGCATAAGCAACAATTCAGTTCTTTGATTCGTCTTTTATGGTCATTAAAATATTGGATCTGCAACATTCAGTTAATGAAATTAATGAATTCCCTAATTAAACTTGATCATTATCATAATAAAGAAACCAGCACTAAACTTTTTCTTTTCAGGCTGCGCATCTGTTCTTTTCTCAAAACGAAGCTGTGTCTGTTCCACCTAAGAAGAAGATCAAAACAACCACAGGTACAACATTTTCGTGCACATTATTTTGATATTCCTCATTTAATGATTTTGTCCAACTAAATTTGGGCCACCATGGTCAATGAGTTGGCGAGTGCATGCATGTCAAATATCACTACTTACCAGCAGTGACGTTCAATTCCAACGGCAGCGAACACGTGGATTGACTAATAAATAATGGCAAGTTGCCCCCGACCAAAAACAAATCCCGCAGGCAAACCAGCAGGATGAGACTGACCATTTTGGAATTATCAGAGTTATGCTCATCACTGAATATAAGGAGATTTTTATAGTTACTAATTGGATGGTAACAATTGTTATGGGACGATAATGATCTCTGGAGAAGAAAAGGGCACTGTTTTGGAAAGCAGCTGAGAAAAGATGACAGATATGTCAAAGGCTATGCTGAGGGGATGTGTTGCGCGCATGGTTTTGATTGTTTAATTATTTATGAAGTGATAAATGTTGAAGGCGAGATCGTTGTTTGGTTCTAAAAGGAAACAGAGTTCTTTGTTTACAATCAATAAAAAGAATAAAAATCAGTTTGGTTTCTTCCAACTATGGATTTTCATTTCACCGTGGCAGTGCAGGATTTAAAAAGGTCTAATTTGGTCGAAATGCTGTCGGATAATTGTGAAGGAAAACTCTGTATGCAATGCTTTTGTGCTCTCGCTCCAATTCATGGATGACTGCTTGAGTACTGTTAAGCTTCTGTTTATACAGCTTCTATGTCTTGGATCGGCACAGTTAGTTTCAAATTCAGTAGAGTCTGTTAAGCATCAGTTACTTCAGTTATAACTGTTAGAGTCAGTTACTTCAGTTGGAACTGTTAGAGTTAGTTAACACTGTTATATCAGTTAGTCGGCAGTTAGTGGAGATGTTATGTAAATAGAGTAGTTGAGCAGAGGTGAAAGGCAAGAAGTTCTTGTATTCTCAGTTCAGAAGGGAATGACAATTCTTTTACTCTCAATCTTCTTGTAATTACTCTCTTCTCTCATTTCCATTCAAACTCTCTTACCCTCAACCTTCTTCTTTTATCCTCTGTCATTGTTCCGTGTTCTTCAGCAATTGTTGACAAGTACTCTATGTTCAGCTCTTTTCATCACGACTTTTCTTTAGCTTAGAAGGTAAGATTTCTCGCCTAATTGGTTCAGCATACGAACTTTGACTGATAAAAACTAGAAAAAAATAGGCTACGATTTTCTTGGAGAGCATATGCCAAAAAGTTACTTGTCAAGGTAATAAGTGACTACGTACATGTAAATATTCAAAGCACAACAAGATTACACATGAAGCACCAGGATTGCATGGAACAAGTGCATCACTGATAGTGGCTAAGTGTGGCTAAGTGTGCAGTTGGGCACTCCGGAGCCCGCCGGCATTGAGGGCGATGGTGCGAAGGGATCGTCATGGGGCAAGAGATCGCCGGTTTTGAGAAATGTGAAGACCAAGAGGAGCACGGTGACAAGCACGGAGAGAACGGAGAGGACGAGCATGAGGGCGTCAGAGACGGAACCCTTCACCTCCTGGGCATATTCAGCGGCCGCCAGGGCCAGCATGGTCAGCGGGAAGGAGTACGCCCACCATGCAACGTTGAACCGCCTCATGGATCTCCTGAACAGTGCTGGCCTCGACACCTGCGGTCGGATTCCATGCATGTTAAAGTCTAAGCTAACAAATGAGATGATGCTGGCGTTAGAAATGGTAGAGAACGAAAAGTCTAATTGTCTTCCTCACTTTTTGACGTGGACCGGTTCTTTAGTATGCATTTTTTTTCTTACATCAAGATAACGTGTATGCAACGTTCCCCATCTTAAAGACTCCTTTTTCCTCTCCTTTTTTTCTGAATTAATATGATGGTACTTTCACTTTAATTACCTTTCGTCTGCCCATCTTGTTTAGAAATGGTGCAGCAACTAAGAAACCCGAGCAGTGAATAATCTCGGTCAACCTCACCGTCAGCCCGCCGAGTATCCCATGATTAGTAATTAGTTCTTTGAGCAAACAATCTATACCGTGGCCCAGCATTTAGTTGGTGAACTCCACATGCAATCGCAGAGCGTGCTTAAACTGGAGGAATAGTGGAAAGAATTAAGACTTTCAAAGGGCTATGATCCAATAGTGTGAAACTGATTCCAGAAGATTCACATCTCTTTCTAATGCGTCAAAATCATATTTTAGACCTTACGTGCGTCTTTAAAGTTGTTGTCGAAAGATGGAAGAGAAGGACCGAATTAATTGCCCCACTTGAGGTAGGATTCTAGCTCTTTTTCTACGAGGGAAAAAGAAAAGAAACTTCCAGCAAAAAAAAAAAAGAAAAGAAACGAAAAAAAGACACCATTTTCAGATATTCCTTCTGAATTGTTGGATATTTTATGTTCTGATTCCCACGAATGTATTGACAATAGACAGGTATAATAAATCCGAATTCATAAAAAAAAAAAGATACCATTTTACTTACCAATGAAGCGAAGAGGAAGAGTGATAGGAAGAAAAGCATCTTGGAGGCACTGTCGAAGGTGCCAGAGATGGAATCCCAGGCCAAGCTGGCCATGCTTGGCGCCGCGAAGAAGAGGAAGAATACCGGGCGGAGCATCGCCGGGAGGCTATCGCTCCCCACGAACCTCTGGTACAAGGTGACGAAGAGCACGAGGTAATGCGCCATCCCAAGTGAAAACATGCACAAGGCGCTCTCCCGCCACCCCATCCTCGCCGCCGCCCTCGCCCCCACCAGGTTCCCGATCACCGAGATCTGGCTCGTGGGGTTCGCCGCCATCGACAGCAACTTCTTCCCCTTGGTGAACCACTGCCCGTAGATCTTGACATCGAGAACGAATATGGGGACCGAGAACACCCACCAGAGGGCGAGGTAGCTGGCGGTCTTGGGGTGGAGGAAGGGGGTGGACTCGAGGAGGAGAAGCCATGAGATCCATGGCGCAAAGAGGTAGTTCATGCCGACATGGTGGGAGAGCTCGGCCTTGATGTTCTCGAACCGAAAGAGGCAGCGGATGGCGTAAAGGAGGCAGAGCGCCACGAGAGAGAAAAGGGCGAGGGACCAGAGGAAGAAGAAGGCGGCCGAGGGAAGCATGTGAATGACATGGCGGAGGGCGTGGTCGTCGGTGGTAGGCTCCCTGAGAGTCTTCCATAGCAGGGCCTGGCCGCAGAGGGAGAGGCTGATGCGAAAGTATCCGGCATGGAATCTGGTCAGGTTGGAGAGCCAAGTGAGAGCTTGGCTAGTGGCAGCTATATTAAGGCCCGTGGTTGGTGCTTGCGCGCGGATGGAAGAGTTGGTAGCGATTGGGAGCTGCTGCTCTCTTTCCTCCATCGAGGATAAGTGGGAGCTTATATCCATGTCCTCTTCTCACTTTCCTTCCTCCCTCTCTCATAACAACTGCAACGCACGTAGGTGAAGGGGCCTCGCTATTTAAAGACGCACACATTTTCCCTGCAAAAGAGGCAGGCTGACCGGCTGACTCAGAGTCGGGGGCGTATCTTTCGCGCTAGAGAAGGATTCACCTTCCTTCGCGCGAATCTACCGTTGGATCATCCACCGGTCGCTCGAAATTGTTTTGACAGCTGTGCGCTTGATGATCCAACGGTAGATTCGAGCGACGTAAGGCGAATCCTTTCTTCGCGCGAAAGATCCAACCCCGATCCACTGACTCAAGCCCCGCCTTGTTGGACTACGGCCTCCCAGAAGCAGTTCTTAGATTTTTTTTTCCCCTTTTTTTTCATAGGAAATGCTGGTTTTTAGCTTAGTTTTTTATTCCTTAGTTTTTGTGTTCAGCGCAGCTTTTGATGCGTAGAATCCAACCTTGGTTGGAATGTTTCCGGTCTTTTTTTAATATAAAAAAGAAGTAAGAGTCGACGTGCGCTTTTTCTCTTGTTGGGTCTGACTGACACCTGACGCACGTAGGAATTAGCATAGCAACTACGTATGCGACCACATGGTGCACCTTGAACCAAGGTGTTAATCGATTAGATGTATTTGGTTATTGCATAAAAAGAGAAGTGGGATTGTATTTCGATTTCTTGGGGGATCTTTAGGCGATTGATGCCGCTTTCCAGCACCCACTGACGTCAGGTATACGGTTCCTGCCACTCCTGCATGATCCGTCATGTGGCAATATCGTGATGGTTAACTCTTTTCCAGTAAAGATGAAAATAGTACCTTTGACACAAATGGCAATGCTCACATGCGACTACACAATGTTTTTGACTTAAATGGCACTACCCACGTGTGACTAGCATAGGCTGCGGATGTAACAAGAAAAAGAAAAATGAAGACAATGATGGTTTAATCTTCAACTCCATGTTCATCTCCCAACCATGTATTAAGGATCCAGAGAACCAACCTCAAATAAGTTTTTCTTTTAAATATCAATTAAAATTAGATTTGATAGCTATGTCTATGTCTATGTCTATGTATGTATATAAAAGCATTAGAGAACATGATGTTTCACTAGATTTTTTTTTTTTTCTCAATGACCTATTTTTTTCAGAGAAAGGGAGAGAGAAACCCATATTCATTTCGGGTGACCTATTTGCGAATAGCTGGTGGCAATTTGCTTACTGTTAAAGTCTCTTGTTAATTGTATCAAAGAGTAAGATTCATATCCTGCCCTTGGTTGAAATAGGAGGGCTACCTTTCTCCTTGTAACCCATTGTATGTAAATCTCTTCCTTAAACTGGTAATGAGCAGCTGAGAGTTGGGCTCAATTTAAGAAAGAACCAAGCTTGAACTTAGCCTGGCTTTACCACACGTCTAATTCTTGTAAAAAAATATAAAATGTATAAATAAATCTATTTTATCCAACCAGTTTAAGCTTTTAGGACAAGTAATAATTTCAACATAGTATCAAAGCAAAGGTTTTGAGTTCGAACCCTATATCCGTACTCTTTAATTCGATTATTAAAAATTTCACATGTTGGGCTCACCAATTAAAGAGAAGTCCGGCCCACATGTGAGGAGGAGTGTAAGAAATATAAAATATATAAATAAATCTATCTTATCCTATCAACTTAAACTTTTAGGACAAGTGGTGATTTCAACAATTCTAGCAGCTATTTGCAACGTTTAAAAGCCTTAGACCCCGTTTGGGAGAGCTTTTAGAGGGCCAAAAAATACTTTCTGGCCCTACAAAATACTTTTAGATGAAATAAAATGTTTAATAAAAATTTTGGAAGCATGTTTTAGTTTTTGCAGAAAGCTAAAAACAGTTTTTTAGGAAAAGCTCCATTTTGAAACTTTACGAAAAAACACCTTTGGCCCAGTCGAAAAATTATTTTTTTTGACTAAAATATCCATGATAAAATATAACAATTACACAAAATGTCTCTTTAATAATTGTTTAACCAATTTTATTACATAGCTAGAAATTTGTTATATTATGAAAATTTAATTTATGGTAATAATTATAATATTTTATATCTTTATTATTATATTATACTATAAATATAATATTATATTACATTATATCATAATATATTGATATGTTATTTTAAATAATTTAATATTATATTAAATTATTATGTTATAGTATACAATATTATATTAATATTATATTACATTACAGTAATATTATACTATATCATATCTTTATGTATTAATACATATTATATTTATTATGCTATGTTGTATAATACTATGCAATGTCCTTTATGGTCATTTTGTCATACCAAAAGTACTTTGTTAGTTTGTTTATCAAACATATATTAAAAGTGACATAATACTTTAGAAATATAGTTACCAAACATTAAAGAACTTCTTATAAAATTTCTATTTTAGAAAGTTCTACTTTCAAAAGCTCTACTGCCAATAGCTCTTCCAAATAGAGTTTTAGTCCTTCTAAGCCTTCACCTTTGATGCTCGATAACTCACAGAAGAAGGGGAAAACGTGTTAAATGGCAGCGAGAATTGCATGTAGCTTGTGAACACAGACGCTCGACTGAAATAGAAAAGTACCAACCAAAATGGTCACGAAAGATGAGCTCAGCATAGATTTCGCAATTACCTTTTCCACAGCCATGCAATGACGGACCGGCTGGGGCCCTACCAGCCTTTGACCACTTGCAACGTATGTGACAAGATGCGTGAATGATGGCAATCTATTAGTTGACGATTTTTTTTTTTAATGAAAACACATCATCAAACTACCAGAGTATAAGGGTTGTATATAGACGATAAACAAACTTATAATGACATGAGGAACAGGGTTTCAATTAGATGTTTATATATCCTATGATTTACCATCTCAATTTTTAAATATTTTATTTTTTGATTTCTACGGATACATTTATATTAAAATGGTATAATTTTTCCAATTTATTTTTAAAAAAAAGAGTGCAATATGCATTAGGTCAGCATTAATTACATTGTTTTTGATCTCCATCATCCCAATAAGTTGAACGCTTGTTATAACGGTGACATTAATATTTTTTGATCCTCTTAACCGGAGTAGTCATCTCCACCCTTGAGCATCATGAGCTCTTCACTCTTCTTTCTCTTCCATCTCTCATGTGTATCACGCATGCTCAGAACTGATATTAGCAAAAGTAAACCCCCAAAACTCATTTAGCGTTTGTTGCTCTAGAACAGCCCATTTTTGCCTAAACTTGAAGCTATATTTAATGTTTTATTATCATATTTTTTGAAAGGAGTAGTATGTTTTACTCATACCAAGTACCATTATTATGTTTTTTTGATAATTAAATATCTTTTTTTATTTGCAAGAAATTCGTTTTGCCACCACAATTAAGTCACCCATGCCAGCCCGCATCCTTACATATCTAGCTATCCTAGTTTGCACAAATAGGTTAATATGCTGTGGAATTAATGAATTTGTTGCATACCATCCCCTTTCAAACTTTTTCTTGACCATCATGAACGGCTCTACTTGTTCTCAGAAAGGTATAGAGTTGTCCATGTCTGAGATGATAGTGTACATCCATCATTAAACATCAGATAAAACACTAGATATCATGGTTGGCACACATCACATTAACTTCCCATAGTACTAGCAACATGATCCTTACATGTAGAGCACCTAAAACATGTTATTTGTGTACATATTGTTAAGTGTTTCTGGTTCTTGTTTCAAATTTCAAGCTTATTTAATATCTAGGCATAGTTGTGCCATAATAGTTTCCAATAATAAATTACTTGAAGTAATCAACAATCAGCACAATCGCCTGGGAGTGATTCATAATGCTAGTTAATTCAATTAGTCAAAAACTAAAAGAGTATTTAGTATTGCTCTTGTTTTTTATTTCTTTTCATGAAAAAACATCTTTTTTATGTTTTTTCATGAAAAAACATCCCAGTGCATGAAGCTCTCGCCACTTTGTATCTAGGGAGGGTTAGATATATGCCATCTTATCCAAAAGGCTCCTATATTTCATACCTGACCTTACCATTGCTCTTTTGTTTTATTTTTAAAAGCCCAAAAAGAAAAATGAACTAGTATAACGAAATCTTTTGTTTTAGAGCTTTTGGAAACAAATATTTATTGCTTCCATAAAAGAATAAAATAAAATCACAGGATAGCAGAAGTCTTGTGCAAATACAACCAACAGTCAATCTCCATGTAATATTTCAGTAATTTGTAGAGAAATGGAAACACAAAATCACCAATGATGCCAAAC